>NC_084570.2:14250000-14557500 GCF_033978685.3 Nerophis lumbriciformis | reverse complement strand
AAATGTCAGGAGCTGGCATGTCGGTAGAAGGCGTGACCCCAGGATGCAAGGACAGAAGGCAATGTGCAGGTAAAATAGTGGAATTCTAAAAGTCGACTCAAAAGTGGCTATTACGAGGCAGTAAGGCCAACTAAACGGAATACAATGAATCAGCCTCGCCTGGCACACAGAGCTGGGGACAGGTGTGAGGAATCTGCCCTCCCACAGGAAGTTAAAGTTAAAAGTTAAAGTACCACTGATTGTCACACACACACTAGGTGTGGTGAAATTTGTCCTCTGCATTTGACCCATCTCCTTGTTCACCCCCTGGGAGGTGAGGGGAGCAGTGAGCAGCAGCGGTGGCCGCGCCCAGGAATCATTGTTGGTGATTTAACCCCCAATTCCAACCCTTGATGCTGAGTGCCAAGCAGTAATGGGTCCCATTTTTATAGTCTTTGGTATGACTCGGCCGGGGTTTGAACTCACAACCTACCGATCTCAGGGCGGACACTCTAACCACTAGGCCACTGATATCGAAGTAGCAAACAAAAGAGGAAGGAGCGCTGAAAATGGGAACAAACACTAATGACAGGAAGAATCCAACACAAAACCAAAGCAGTCATTGAAGATCATGACAGGGAAACCGCCAACAACGCTCCATTTACAAGCCGTGACCTAGACCTAGACCTAGACCTAGAGCAGGGGTGTCAAACTCATTTTAGATCGGGGGGCCTCATGGAGAAAAATCTACTCCCCAGTGGGCCGGACTGGTAAAATCACGGCACGATAACTTAAAAATAAACACATCAGATTGTTTTCTTTGTGTAAACATCCATTTTCTACCGCTTGTCCCTTTCAGCTGCATTCGCCACCTACATAGAAAAAACACATTCTGAAAATGTACAAATCATAATGTTGTTGGGGTTTTTTTACACTTACATGTTGCAGTTAATAGTATTGTATCTTTATTTGTTGTTATTTATACTTTCTGAATAAATGTGATAATGTTCATCAGTCAACTCATTGGTGTTCATTTTCAATCTATCAAGATAAAAAAATAATATCAAAACCAAATTACAGTATGTTATTTATGTAGTTTGATCATTTTCTTCGACTGATGTACTAATATGGAATTTTTTTTTGTACATATGTAGCATCATCTACAAAGATACAAAGAATTGCTATTGCGACATCTAGTGGACACATTTAGAACAGCAGTTTCTTTCATTCAAAAATTTCGGCTCATTTTTATACTTAGCAAACTCATCCCGCGGGCCGGATAAAACCTGTTCAGGCCCGCGGGCCGTACGTTTGACACCCCTGACCTAGAGCAAGAGCGACATTAATTTTCTAAGAGGTAACACAGAGGAACTACGTCACCTTACTCGCACTGCTCCTCCGACTTTAATACTAGCTGTCTTGAGCTGCTAATACCGTTGATTGCGCCCCACCAATAAAATAATGAAGGAGCTTGAGCTGGACATTTTTTATAAGCAGAATATATCATGTCCCCATTACGTGTATTGTTGCTGCCTCTTACTAGCAGTTTTTCATTATTTGGATTACCGGTACACAGAAAAGGGAACTGTGTTCTAGTGTCACATAGGGAATGATGGGCAAAATCCCCCCCCCAAAAAGTCCACTTTCCCTTGAAAGTAAAATACTAAGTCTAAAGTTTTGACTGTATTAAAACGCATCTAAAGCTGATCTACTAAGTTAAGTTACAGTTAAAGAACCAATGATTGTCACACACACTCTAGGTGTGGTGAAATTTGTCCTCTGCATTTGACCCATCCCCTTGTTCACCCCCTGGGAGGTGAGGGGAGCAGTGAGCAGCAGCGGTGGCTGCCCCCGGGAATCATTTCTGGTGATTTAACCCCCAATTCCAACCCTTGATGCTGAGTGCCAAGCAGGGAGGTAATGAGTCCCATTTTTATAGTCTTTGGTATGACTCTATACCAGAGGTGGGTAGAGTAGCCAGAAATTGTACTCAAGTAAGAGTACTGTTACTTTAGAGATTTATTACTCAAGTAAAAGTAAGGAGTAGTCACCCAAATATTTACTTGAGTAAAAGTAAAAAGTATGTTGCAAAAAAACTACTCAAGTACTGAGTAACTGATGAGTAACATACACACACAAATCATATATATATATATACATATATACACACACACACATATATACATATATATATATATACACACACACACATATATATATATATATATATATATATATATATATATATATATATATATATATATATATATATATATATATGTATGTGTGGGAAAAAATCACAAGACTATTTCATCTCTACAGGCCTGTTTCATGAGGGGGGGGTACCCTCAATCATCAGGAGATTTTAATGGGAGCATTCGCATACCATGGTTTATATAGGGCACAGAGTGGGTGGGTACAGGCTGGCCTAGGGGCGTGGTGATTGGCTCATGTGTTACCTAGGAGGTGTTTCCGTCTATGGCGGCATGTTGTTACAATTTCGCTGCGCTTGTTGAGGGATGACAGGTCTGGACGGTAAATAATAAACAGTTTCTCTTTCAAGCATAGGTTGCATCTTTTATTACCACTATTGTAAGGTGTGCTGGTTGCAAGAATTTGCCATGTTATTGAATATTCAACATTATTGTCTTTGAGGTCCCAAATGTGTTTGCTGAGTTCTGTGGTATTTCGCAGGTTTTTGTTCCTGAAAGAAGCCTTGTGATTGTTCCATCTGGTTTTGAATTCTCCCTCGGTTAATCCTACACATGTGTCGGATGTGTTAATGTCCTTGCGTATTACCTTAGATTGGTAGACAACTGATGTTTGTAAGCTCCCCCCGTTGAGAGGGCAATCAGGTTTCTTTCGACAGTTACATCCTTTGTTGGTTTTGGAGTCGCTCTGTCTGGGGGTCGACGGCTCATTTGCAATTGTTTTGTTGTGGTTTGAGATGATTTGTTGTATATTGTTCATGCAGCTGTAGCTCAATTTAATGTTGTTCTTGTTGAATACTTTTCTTAGGGTGTTGTCTTTGGGAAAGTGTTTGTCAATCAGATTGAGGAATTTGTGTCCAATGTTCGTTGAGACGTTTTTGCTGTATGGGGGGTTGTACCAGATGATGTCGTTTCGTTTTCTGTTCTTTTTTGGCTGGTTTCCTGGCGTGGGTTCATAGGTGAGGGTGAAATTGTATCCGCTTTCATCAAGGGCTTTTTGGTACGGGGGGGTTGCTTGGTCAAATTCAGCTTTGCTAGATGACAGCATCGATAGCCTTTTATTGATTCCGGTAGGTATTCTTTTCGTGGTGGTGGGTGGGTGGTTGCAGTCATGGTGCACGTATTGGAGTGTTGTGTTGGGTTTCGTGAATGGTTGGTAGCTGTTATTTCTCAGGTTGAAAGTGACGTCAAGGAAGTTGACGGTTTGCTTGTTGGCTTCAATCGTGATCCGTAGGCCGTTCTCTTTGAAAATTTGGCATATGCGCTTCTTGGTATTCTCGCTGCTCCTTGGCGAGGCGCGACACACTGCCAGTCCGTCATCACGGTAAATACCAAGGTTCAGATTGAGGCTAGCGAGCTGGGAGAGGAGGAAACTCCCAACGAGTTCACACGTTTCTGCTCCGTCAAAACTTCCCATAGTGACGTCAAATGTTGCATTGTTCTTTTTTTGCCATGGTGTACTGTTGTGGATGAGAATGGAGTTTTTTGCGTGGATGATGATGTTTCTTTCGTTGCCTCTGATTGAGTCGTAGTCTGAGGCGAAGTCTAGTGCTTGAGTCAGTAGGTCTTGCGTGATGGAAGGGTAAAATTCCTCGATATCAAAGGAGATAAAGTTGTGCTGTTGTTTGTCTTGGATGTTGTTGAACCATTTGATTACTGCTGCTGTATTTCTCCATTGGTTGAGTGGTGTTTTGTCCTTGATTTTTGTGTTGACTCTGTCCAGGATTATTTTGCTGATTTTTCCTATTTCAGATTTAGTTGGGTTTATTAGTCGGCATGTTGGGTTATTTGCGAAGTTGGGTTTGTGGTCCTTCAATGTGATGAAGGCTTCCTTGTTGGCTGTGGCGTCCACCCTGTCCTCAATGTCCAGTTCAGCCGCGATCCTTTTATTTTCCAGGTGGATGTTCTGTAAGGTGTTGGGTTGCGCTTTTTTGTATGATTTGGTGATGCTTCTGTCCAGTAAGGTGTGGTGTTCTGGTATGTCCATTCTGTAGAAGTTTGTGGTTTTATCGGCAGCTATGATGAGGTTGTTTACTTTGTTGATGCGCTCCTTGTCATTTTTCAGCTTGGTGAGGAGTGGGTTGCGGATTGGCTTGAATTTGACTGATTGTATCATTTTGAGCATGTCGTTCTCAAAATCCTTTAGTTCCTCAACTGTGGGTGGGTTCTTGGTAGATTTGAATCCGTAAGTTTCCTTTTGCATTCCTTTTGTTTCAGGGTGGAGGAAAAAATGTGCTTTCCACCGCATCCTTAAATAAATATAATTATATACTGTATATATATATATATATATATATATATATATATATGTATATATATATATATATATATATATATGTATATATATATATATATATATATATATATATATATATATATATATATATATACATAGATATATACAGTATATAATTTATATTTATTTTTTTTGCCGTTTTTGTTTACATGTTAATAGTGTTTTAATGAATATACATGCATGTTTAACACATATAGATTCCTTTCTTTCATGAAGACAAGAATATAAGTTGGTGTATTACCTGATTCTGATGACTTGCATTGATTGTAATCAGACAGTAGTGATGACAAACGTCCAGGTTTTCAAATGGAGGAGAAAAAAAGTTCCTCCTTTCTGTCTAATACCACATGAAAGTGGTTGGTTTTTGGCATCTTATATGTCCAGCTTCCATATTCGTTTTTATACACTTTACAAGAAATACATTCCGTAGCTTGCTAGCTTGTTTGCGCAGGCTTTCGGAGACTCTTATTTTGAAAGTGCAGGCGCGATGGAGCGGCACTTTTATTGTGAAGACAGGAACTGTGCAGTCAGTCTTTAGGCTTACGGTTGAAATAAAAAATGGTCTTTTTTCCTTCACACTTTTGATTGATTGATTGGAACTTGTATTAGTAGATTGCACAGTACAGTACATATTCCGTACAATTGACCACTAAATGGTAACACCCCAATAAGTTTTTCAACTTGTTTAAGTCAGGTCATGTGACCCCTGGCTCTGTTTGATTGGTCCAACGTCACCAGTGACTGCATCTGATTGGTAGAACGGAGTGAACGTCACCAGTGACTGTATTTGTTGAAACGCAGGCACTATGAAGGTCTGTCTGACAGACCAAAACAAACAAAGCGTGCATTAACAGATCGATTAAAAATTAGTAGCGAGTAGCGAGCTGAATGTAGATAAAAGTAGCGGAGTAAAAGTAGCGGAGTAAAAGTAGCGTTTCTTCTCTATAAATATACTCAAGTAAAAGTAAAAGTATGTTGCATTAAAACTACTCTTATAAGTACAATTTATCCCAAAAGTTACTCAAGTAGATGTAACGGAGTAAATGTAGCGCGTTACTACCCACCTCTGCTCTATACTATGTACTAATACTAATGAGGGGACTCATGAATAACTGACAGAAAATACATTTACATACAATTACGTTGTGCTAAAATAAAACAACTAAATTAATAGTTAATAAATAAACTGTCAATACAATTTAAGCTGGCGTGCAAAGGGTTGCGTCTCCCAAATGAGCAAAATAGAGAGTGTGATCCTTTAACGTGTCATGTCTATCCAAAATTAACTGGGATTATTAGAATATCAGTGGGAGGAGATGCAAATGTAATCATTGAGCATTCGTAATGGGATTTATCAAGCCTAAAACTGTTCTGTGGGTGATCTTTTAGTCTGCAATATGCGTGCAAACTGGCACAGTTGCCTACAAATGGTCTTGCCGCGGACAAAAGTAGGTGATCTCTGCTAAATTGAATTAAATGAAATTAAATAAATATAAAATATTAGACATACCGTATTTCCTTGAATTGCCGCCGGGGCGGTAATTAATTTAAAACCTCTTCTCACTCCGGCGCTTACCAAAGGCATGCAGTAAATTTAGGCCTGCGCTTATAAATTTGAGTGTGATGTAAGGATACCGTCATGAAAAGCACATTTAATAAAAAAAACGTTATTATGGTCTTACCTTTACTTATAAATGAAGTCCATGCGCAGCTCCTTCTGACCAAAAGCATCGATAACTTGTTTATAGAAGTCTTCCTTGTCTTTCTTCAGTTTTAAAAGTCTCTCTGTCTCGATGGAGATCTTCCTTTAATTATTACCTCCTGCTTCGATTGAAAGTCCAGTTTAGAAAACTGTTTTATTTTAGATATGTAATCCTCCATGTTAAAAGTGCAGGCGAGAGGAAAAAATAAACGATCGCTGCTAACTGTTGCTGCTTGTTGTCACTTCTTCTGCAGCCGAGTAGTCTCAAGAAGGATCACTAGCGCCCTCTACCACCAGGAGGCGGGAGTCATTTAATGACTCATATTTGACACACGCAGCTACGGTATATTAATAATACATAGCTGCTTACTGTTCTTTTTAGCATGTTCAATAGCTTGGACCTTAAATCCTACTGAATAGCTCTTTATCTTCATCCCTTTATGCGATTTTAAATTATTGAAATCAGCCTCCTCCATTTTGAAAATGATGACAGGTGAAGTGTCACGCGTGACGTGACGAGTTTGACCCGGCGGAAATTCTAGGCATATGCTAATTATTTTGCGAAACGAGTTTGACCCGGCGGAAATTCTAGACATGCACTAATAAAAATAATATTTTGCGAAACGAGTTTGACCCGGCGGTAATTCTAGGCAGGCGCATACTATATACCCGGCGGCAATTCAAAGAAATACGGTACTATATGTCCAGCAATTTAATCTTTGAGTTTATGAATGACTTAAAGACTGATTTGGAGATAAATGAACACCAAAATGATGTTTTCTTTTTTAATGCCGTTCATTTTTCATACTGTATACAAGAGATATATTATTAGATGATATCTCTTGCATCAATAAACTTCTTGCAATATGCATTTTCTTGCCCCTTGGCAGTTGCCGGTGTGGTGGCAAAAACACAAGTTGTGTGGTTTCCCAGAGCACACTAAAAAATATGGGTTCTTAACCTCTTTGACCTCAGGGCCCAGTCAAATATCAACACTGAATTAGTAGTCGTACTCTTGATTCTAATCGTACTCGATAATTATATCTATACTTACAGTTTATAAGTTACCTTGTCAAATAATATGAAACTGTTAATCATACAGATTATTTATTTAACACATAAACCTTGGGCTTAAGTCAGGCTGATCACAAAAAGAAATACTCACCAAATATACTAATGAGGGGACTCGTGAATAACTGACAGAAAATACATTTACATACAATTATGCTGTGCTAAGATAAAACAACTAAATTAATAGTTAATAATAATAAATAAACTGTCAATACAATTGAAGAGCAAATGAAAATACTGAGTCACCATTTTTGCACTTAAGAAATTTCACCTCCATACTTCTTCTCTCATTACTGCCACAAGTGGTGAACAAGCATATTGCAACGGAGTCCATATGGACCACAGCTGAGAAACAGATATTTTGTTTGGCTCGCCGCCCAACAATGGTTAAGAAAAACTGGACTGTATTGCAGAAAGAGATGTACATATTATAGTCGTGTGCTGCATGTTCAACAACATGATGAACGCAACAGTTCGGATCATATGATGGTAATGAATGTGGCGGGAAATGAGTGTCTCCATGGTGATGCTGGTAGTACACGTAAAAGCCTAATTTTAATAGGGCGGTCCACACCACTTTTGCACTTGTTATCACTTGTACACACAGTCTTCGTAGATTACCCGCAATACTCGTTATTATAGCACTAGTTATTGGATTTTAGTAACTAATATAACTTTCTTGGGAACCAGATCCTCTGCAGTGGATTTATGTCGTGCAGATCTACGATCCCCCCCAAAATAAAATAAAAATAGAACACATTTTTTTTCTAATTTTCCTAAATTAATCCCAAAATAGAGCAAAATACATGCTTTTATTTTGAAGCCATGTCCGGTGGACTTGAGTTTATGCAGTTCGAGAGAGAGAGTTCATTAGAGAGAGTTCATTACAGCTGTGGTCCATGTGGACCACAGCTGAGAAACAGATATTTTTTGGCTCGCCGCCCAACAATGGTTAAGAAAAACTGGTCTGTATTGCAGAAAGAGATGTACATATTATAGTTGTGTGCTACATGTTCAACAACATGATGAAACGCAACAGTTTGGATCATTGGCACTCAGCATCAAGGGTTGGAATTAGGGATTAAATCACCAAAAAATATTCCCGGGCGTGGCCACTGCTGCTGCTCACTGCTCCCCTCACCTCCCAGATCAAGGGTGATGGATGCAGAGAATAATTTCGCCACACCTAGTGTGTGTGTGACAATCATGGGTACTTTAACTTAACTTTAACATATGATAGCAACACATGTGGCCGGAAATGAGTGTTTCCATGGTGATGCTGGTAGTACACGTAAATGCCTAATTTAAATTGCACTTATCAGTTGTACACACAGTTTTAGTAGATTACCCCGGAGTTCTGGCAGAGCGACCCGGCATCATGGTTCCAGCACATCGAGGCACTTTTCCACCTGCGAGGAATCGCCGGCGACGACTCCCGGTATTACTTGGTCGTAACAGCCCTCGACCAGGCGACCACTCGCCGCGCAATGCAGCTGTTGCGAACGCCTCCACAGCGCGACAAGTACGCTGCACTAAAGAATCTTCTACTTCGGAGATTCACTCTAACTGACGTTGAGAGAGCATATAGACTTAATCTTCTACTTCGGAGATTCACTCTAACTGACGTTGAGAGAGCAGATAGACTTCTTTCACTGCCGGGCTTGGGCGATAGCACCGCCGTGGATTTAATGGACAGTATGCTGTCGCTGCTGGGCTCCGAGGAGGGCGGGTTCATTTTCCCGCATCTTTTCTTGCGGCAGCTACCACCTGCGGCCCGTGCGGTGCTAGCTAACTCTACTTCTTTGGCCTCCGGCGATTACCGGGGATTGGCTGGAGAAGCTGACCGGGTGCTTCTGGCTTCCAGACGGTTTGCCGTGCAGAGCGTAGAAGCGCCTCCCCTGCAGACGATGGAGAGCGCGGACCCAGCGGTAGTGGCGGGAGTCGCTACCCGGAAAAGGCGCGAAGCGAGCCAGTGCTTCTTCCATCAACGATTTGGCGCCAAAGCGCGACGTGTGTTCCTCCATGCTCCTTTACGGCCCCGGGAAACTCCAACGCCGGCGTTCAGTAGCGGCTGTGGGCGCCGGCGAAGCAAGCGAGCTGCTCTTCATCGCCGACTCATCGTCAAGGAGACGTTTCCTGGTGGACTCCGGTTCGCAAGTCAGCCTGTTACCTGCCACGGACGCGGACAAGGCGACAGGTGGATGCGGGCCGCTGCTGAATGCCGCCAACGGCTCGTCAATTGACACTTTTGGCTCCAGGTTGGTGACTGTGTGCTTCCATGGACGCAAATTCCAGTGGGATTTTGTCATCGCCGCCATCAAGGTCCCCATTATTGGCGCGGATTTTCTGTGTGCTAATGGACTGCTTGTTGATGTTGCTAACCGCCGATTGATTGATGCTGTGTCTTTTTCAACTTTTACATGTCAGGCGGGGGGACTTGGACCGTTAACACACGCTAATTATTTGGTATCTGGTGACGTTTTTCAGCGTTTGCTGGCGGATTTTCCGTCATTAATCACTCCCGCTTTTTCTACCGCGGACACTAAACACGGTGTTGAACATTTCATTCCCACGGTGGGCCCGCCAGTTTTTGCGCGCGCGCGCCGTCTTGACGCGGCTAAATCGACCATTGCTAAAGGGAGTTTGCTAATATGGAGCGTTTAGGCATAGTTAGGCGTTCTAATAGCCCGTGGGCCTCGCCTTTGCACATGGTGCCTAAGTCAGACGGTTCCTGGCGGCCGTGTGGGGATTTTCGCCGCCTTAACAACATCACAACGCACGACCGCTACCCTATTCCGCACATCCAGGACTTTTCGGCGCGCCTGGCTGGCGCCGCCATTTTCTCGAAGGTAGACTTAGCCCGTGGTTATCACCAGGTGCCGGTGCGTGCTGAGGACGTGCCCAAGACCGCAGTAATAACCCCGTTTGGGCTTTTTGAGTTCCTGCGTATGCCTTTTGGCCTGAAGGGGGCAGCACAAACCTTTCAGAGATTAATGGACTCAGTTTTGCGCAGCCTCAATTTTGTGTTTGTTTATCTCGACGACATTTTGGTGGCGAGTCCCTCAGCCGAGGAGCACCAGGCACACCTAACACAAGTGTTCACGTGTCTAGACGAGCACGGCCTGATCGTCAATCCTTCTAAATGTCAGTTTGGGCTTTCATAGATCGATTTTTTAGGTCACCGTATTTCGTCACTGGGTGCGATCCCTTTGCCTTCGAAAGTGCAAGTGGTGGCAGATTTTCCTCGCCCCTCCACTGTCAAAGCTCTGCAGGAATTTTTGGGCATGATTAATTTTTACAATCGATTCCTTCCTCGCGCTGCCCACCTCCTGCAGCCTCTTTATGGTGCCTTACGGAACAAAAAGGCCAGCGATTCCATCGAATGGACTCCTCAGCGAGTCCAAGCTTTTCATAGGGCTAAATCTGCGCTCGCAGAGGCTGCTCTCCTCGCCCACCCTGTTTCCGCGGCACCCGTGGCTTTGACAACGGACGCGTCTGATGTCGCCGTGGGTGCTGTGGTTGAGCAGCGGGTGGCGAATGTATGGCAGCCCCTTGCGTTCTTCAGTCGTAAACTGCGAGATAACGAGCGGAAGTACAGTGTATTTGACCGAGAGTTGTTGGCACTGTATCTTGCAACACGCCATTTTCGTTTTCTGTTGGAAGGTCGGTCCTTCACGGCTTTTGTTGACCACAAACCCCTGACGTTTGCCATGTCAAAGGTCACAGAGCCTTGGTCAGCCCGTCAGCAGCGTCACTTGTCGGCCATCTCTGAGTTTACTACGGACATTCAGCATGTGGCCGGTAAGGCCAACCCTGTCGCTGACTGTCTCTCACGCGTACTCGTGTGTCCCGTGCAGCTCAGTTTAGATTTTTCGGGAATGGCCGCTGACCAGCCCGATGACCCCGACATCCGTGCACTAAAAACTGAAGGTACGGCGCTTGTGCTCGAGGAGGTGGTGGTTCAGGATGGCAGTCCCGCCCTCCTCTGCGATGTTTCCATTGGCCGCCCTCGGCCGGTTGTCCCAGTAGACTGGCGCCGCCGGGTTTTTGACGCAATACACTCCCTGTCGCACCCTGGCGTTCGGGCTTCCGTCAAGTTGGTTGGTGCCAAGTTTGTTTGGCCTGGCCTTAGGAAGGATGTTAGGCAGTGGGCAGCCGCATGCGTGGCATGTCAGCGCGCCAAGGTCCACCAGCACACTAAGACGGCCCTCGAACCATTTCCGATTCCGGTCAGGCGGTTTGACCACGTGCACGTGGACTTAGTTGGCCCCCTCCCTCCGTCGCAAGGTTATACGCACTTGCTCACGATGGTAGATCGTACTACCAGATGGCCAGAAGCAGTTCCTCTTTCCTCCACTGCCTCTGTAGACGTTGCTCGCGCATTTCTTTCAGCTTGGGTTGCGCGTTTTGGCACGCCGTCCGATATCACCTCGGACAGGGGATCCCAGTTTGTGTCGGAGCTTTGGTCAGCGTTGGCGCAGTCCTTGGGTGTGCAGGTGCACCGTACTACAGCCTACCATCCCCAAGCTAACGGCTTATGTGAACGTTTTCACCGGTCGCTTAAGGCAGCATTGCGTGCGGCGCTCGTTGATAGCAATTGGGTTGACCGTTTACCTTGGGTTATGCTCGGGTTGCGCTCAGCCCCTAAAGAGGATCTCGCAGCGGCCCCCGCTGAATTAGTGTTCGGTCAGCCACTTCGTGTCCCAGGGGAATTTTTACCCGCGACCTTTTCCCTTTTTGTCGAGGGAGTCCTTGGCTCCTGGCCCGGTCCACCACTGTTTCCCTAAGTCGTTTGTGCCGTCAGAGCTTAAGTCTGCCCGTTTTGTCTTTGTACGTCATGACGCTCACCGTTCACCCCTCCAACCCCCTTACGATGGCCCATTTAGGGTGCTGGAATGCGGTCCTAAAAACTTTGTGCTGGATATGGGCGGGCGCAGGGAATGCGTTTCTCTGGACAGGCTTAAACCGGCGCATTGTGTTGCAGGTGAAGAAATACTGCCGGGCCAAGTCCCCCGCCGAGGTCGCCCTCCAAGATCTGTTAGGGTTGAATGTTCTTCGCCTCCGCCGGGCCCTGATATCTCTTCTGCCCCACAAGGTACACCTGCTCCTCCACAGGATGGACATTGTAGCCGTTACGGCAGGCGAGTGAGGCCCCCTGAGAGGTTTTAGTTTTCCCCATAACTTGCTGTCTGGGTGTTCGGGGGGGCAGGGGCTGTGTGGCGGGCACTAGGACCATGCTCACACTCAGCAGAATTGGTGTGGTTTGTGTGTCT
This sequence comes from Nerophis lumbriciformis, assembly GCF_033978685.3. Lineage (NCBI taxonomy): Eukaryota > Metazoa > Chordata > Actinopteri > Syngnathiformes > Syngnathidae > Nerophis > Nerophis lumbriciformis. The sequence continues at coordinate 14,544,969 of NC_084570.2, read as the reverse complement.
TCTTGGGCACACTGTTAAAGTGCATATTTGGTATTATATTGCATTCTCATGTTGGCAGTCTTACAATAAAGACCTGAGAGAAACAACGCTGTGTTTCTTGCATTTGCCACAATATATATATATATATATATATATTGTAATATTCCCAGGAACGTAGGCTCATAGACTTATTCGTTTGTCTCGTATTTATTGTAATAAGATGCAATGTAACCACACAACAGCTCCAATGTGCGTCTCCCCTCTTTCCCGGCAAAACTCGAACTAACACTTCCTGTCAACAACGTCACTTCCCTAACTTCCAAAGCCATTGGCTAACACCCCGTAGCTAGCCGCTACATCACCCCCCCCTTACAAAAAGTCCTTGCCCTCGAGGACTGACCCGTAAGGCAACATTTGGCAACACCATAGCAGCATGTAAATCAGAGCAACCCATTAGTGCAAACACAACAGTGTAAACGAACATAACCCTTACATCACACAAAAGCAGGTTCACAAACCCCCCCACCCCCTTCCCTTATTGTCCTTCAGTCTAAGGACACCACAAAGTCTTGCAAGCGGTCCGGAGGCCTCTTCTTCCGCCTCGGCCGCTCTCTTCCACCCCCCAGTAGTGGAACAGCTGGGTCAGGTGTGCCAGTCCTCGGGCGGGAGCTGGAGGGGGCGGGGGATGAGGGGAGTGGGGAAATTGCTTCCCCCTGGGGCGTAAGCGGGGTTTTGGTAAAGGGCTGGGCAGGCAAGGGAGAGGTCACCTGTGTATCCGACGCAGGGGAAGGGGGACCCCCCGGTAGGGGGAGAGTCTGTCTCTGTGGAGAGCCACCTTCCTTCCCCGGGGGGGGGGAGCTGGACACGATACACAACCTCTCCCAGCTTCTGGAGTATCTTACAGGGTCCTGTCCATTTGCTGTCCAGCTTGGGACTGCGGCCCTTCTTCCGAATCGGGTTGTAGACCCAGACCAACTCGCCTGGCGCGAAGTCCCTCCCTCGGGTCGTCACGTCATAATAGCGTTTTTGTTTTACACCAGCTTCCTGCAGCTGCTCCCGAGCGAAACTGTGGGCTGAGTCCAGCCGGTCTTGTAGTTTCCTGGCGTACTCTGGCCCTGCAGCGAAGGCCGGGGCGTCCGGTGGGCGGACAAAGGCCAGTTCTGCTGGTGTGCGCATCTCTCTCCCTAGCATGAGAAGTGCCGGTGTGCACCCCGTGGATTCCTGGACAGCAGAGCGACACGCCATCAGCACCAGTGGTAGGTGTTGGTCCCAGTCACGCTGGTGGCGGGAGGTGACAATGGCGAGCTGGTGTCCCAGGTTGCGGTGGAACCGCTCCACTAACCCATCACTCTGAGGGTGCAATGGGGTAGTGCGGGTTTTGTGAATGCCCAGGCGCTCGCACAAGGCCGCGAACACCCGGGACTCAAAGTTTGTGCCTCGGTCACTGTGCAAAGACGCCATGACGCCAAACCGACCTATCATGCCCTCCACCAGGGCATCGGCAATGGTCTCTGCCTCCTGGTTGGGAATGGCGTATGCCTCAGGCCACTTGGTGAAATAGTCTATGGCGGAAAGGACGTAGCAGTTCCCCTTGTCAGACCGTGGGTACGGCCCTGTAATGTCAATCCCCACCCTGTCCATGGGGCACCCCACTGGGAACTGTTGGAGCGGTGCCTGTGAGCGCCCAGTGGGGCCTTTGCGGGCAACGCAGGGGTCACAGCGGCGGCAGAAGTCTTCCACATCTCTCTTCTGCCGACCCCAATAGAACCCCTGTCGCAGCCGCTTAAGTGTTTTGGCGACCCCGAAATGTCCAGACCCACCTTCCCCATGCACTGCCTTAAGCACCGCCCCTTGCAGTCCCTTTGGCACCACCACCTGCCATTGTTCTTCCCCCGTGGCCGCGGCCTTAAATGCCCGCTGCAGCACACCTTGGGACACCCGCAGTGAGTCAAACATGGCCCACAGGCCCTTGGTAGCCTTGGAGAACGGTACCACCGCCTCCCAAGGTGGGCGCTGCCGAGCCTCCACCCACTGCAAGACAGGCTGAAGGTCTGTGTCCTCCTCCTGCGCGTGCCTCCAATCAGCATTCGTTACAGTCTGTAGTTCCCTGCAGTCAGGCCCGGCCCTAACCAATCTGGCGCCCTAGGCAAGATTTTAGGTGGCACCCCCCCACATCGGCAGTGAAGTGTATATACTCACAAGAAACCGAATAGCTTTGTCTTTGACCTTTTTTTTTTTACTTACAACTATACCTAATATATAAAGGGGTGGAAAAGTGACTATTACCTGCAGGGCAAACATTAGCTAACCAGAAGGCAATAACAATGTAAACAAAAAACACCTGCTTAAAAGATCTAATACAAATGTCCCTGAGGAATGTAAGGTGGGAGTACTGTAATTACCTAACGTTACATTATTATTTTCCATAACAATTTAGCCCCCTCCACAATATTAACCCGACGTTAAAACAGAACTACCTATTTATTGATTAGCAATTGCCGAATCATGTAACATTAGCTTAATGCTAAAAAGCCAGGTTACTATCACATTCTGTAACAGACAAATAATTTCATGTAGGCTAACGTTACCTACCTGCTACCTCTGTCTTTTCTCGTTTCTCCTCCTCTTCTTTTCTCTTTTTTCTTCCCTGGGCACCTGACAGTTTTGGTCGTTTTGACATCTTGTGTTGATTTTTTGATGTGGTGACGTCCAAAAAGAGTCATGATACGGGAAGGGAGGGGGCGCACCGTGCGGGGGGTGGGGGGGGGCGTAATGTTGTAACAAATAATATTTCTATTAAATAGGCTTTACTTTGCATTTTATTTAACGTGGGATTATTTTTTGTATTTAGAAATAATAGTACCAACTTTTTTTTTTTTTTTCTTTTTTTTTTTTCTCCAACATTTGTGGAACTGGCGTGGCGCCCCCTGATGGACGGCGCCCTTAGCATTTGCCTATACGGCCTATGCCACGGGCCGGCCCTGCCTGCAGTCAACGTTATCAGCCTGACTGACGGCCGCACACTCGGCGCCCTCTGCCCGCCGCTCTTGTTCCCGAGCTTCCCTGCGCTCGCAGTAACGACATCCGTCTGCTGCACACGGCCGGCGAGAGAGCGCGTCCGCGTTAGAGTGGCGAGTACCTGGCCGATGTTCTATTTCAAAGTGGTATCCTTGTAGCTCTTCCAACCACCTGGCGACCTGCCCCTCCGGCTCCCGGAAAGTCATTAGCCACTGGAGGGCAGAGTGGTCAGTCCTAATCACAAAGGGGAGGCCACACAGGTAATATTTAAAGTGTCTGATAGAGAGCACCACTGCCAGGAGTTCTCGGCGGGTGACACAGTAATTCCGTTCCGACTTTGTGAGTTTCTGGCTGAAGTAGGCCACCACCCTCTCCCCTTCCTGCCACGGCTGTGCAAGTACCCCCCCAACCCCCACTCCGCTGGCATCAGTGTCCAGTAAGAAGGGCAGGGTGAGGTCAGGTGGGGCAAGTACCGGGGCCTCACACAGGGCCCGTTTCAGCCCCCAGAATGTCTCCTGGCACCCTTCAGACCACACAAAGTCTTTGCTTTTTTCCAGCAATTGATATAGGGGCGCGGCGATTGTAGCAAAACCCCGCACGTGCCTCCGATAGTAAGAGGCAAGCCCGATGAAGCTCTTCAGCTGTCCTTGGCCCCGAGGGACAGGCCAGTCTCTCACAGCCCGCACCTTCTCGCCCATGGCGCCGATGCCATCGGCACCCAGCTCATGTCCCAAGAAGGTTACCTCTCGCCGCATGAAACTGCATTTGTCAGGGTGCAGTTTAAGGCCCGCTGCTCGAATCCTCTCCAGGACTCGACTCAGGGACCCGAGGGCTGCTTCAAAAGAACGCCCATGTACCAGGATGTCGTCCAGGTATACCAGGCACTCTTGGCGGGGTATACCAGCCAGCACTTTGTCCATAAGCCGGGCAAAAGTGGCGGGGGCATTGCGGAGTCCAAAACTAAGGACTTTGAATTGCCACAAGCCCCGGCCGGTACAGAAGGCGGATTTAGGGCGAGATTCAGGAGAAAGGGGTACTTGATAATATCCGCTTTTAAGGTCCAGAGTGGTGAACCACGAAGAGCCGGAAACTAGGTCCAGGGACTCATCAATACGGGGGAGGGGGTAAGAGTCCTTTGTGGTCACTTCGTTCAGCCGTCTGTAATCCACACAGAATCGCCAATCACCAGCCTTCTTTTTCGCGACCATGACCACAGGTGCGGCCCAGGGGCTCTCAGACGGCTCAATAAAGTCGGCCCGCAGCAGGTCATCTACGGCCTTGTCACATACCTGCTGTCGAGCGAGGGGAATGTGGCGCGCGTGGCACTTGATGGGCCGCGCCAAGCCAGTGTCTATGACATGCTCTGCCAAGTGGTTTCTTCCCACTTCACTCTCATTCATTGCAAAGCTGCCCTGGAATTCCATCAGCAGCTGTTTCAGCTGCTCCTGTTGCTGTTTCTCCAAGTCCCCATACTCCTCCCTCCACACCCCTCCCCCCATGACCGGGGGTGATGGCTGCGGGTGGGGGGCCGTGGGTAGGGATGCCCAGGGCTGGCATCCCCGGGTAATACACAGCTCTGTCTCCCCCCTCATTGGCTGAAGGGAGACAGGGAGAGGGCAGGGGTAGTAACTAGGTGTGGTGTGAGGCAACAAGACTGTAGAGGCATGCGGTGAAACGGGCAGGGTCCCGGAAACTAGGGTACCCATGGCAACTGTAGGGCCCCCCGGGAAGTTAAGTGTACCCCTCCCCATGTCTAGCAGGCACCCAGTGACTTGGAGGAAGTCCAGCCCTAAGATGCAGCAGTCTTGCACGTCTGCCACCCAAACTAGATGGCGAACTTGCTTTCCCTCCACGCACAACCACAGGAACCCCTTCCCCACCATAGGAGCTAGCTGGCCCGTGACTGTGCGTAGCTGTACTGCTGTGGGCTCAAGTGGTGTACTGCTGGGCAGAACGTCCGGTCTTACCAGCGTTACCGATGACCCCGTGTCTACCAGGCCCACGGTAGGCACCCCCTGGACAGATACAGCGACATGGCAGGAGCCCCCACCTTTGGGCCACCCCGTGTCCAGCCCACCGCCATAGGTGGCACACTGCTGTCATCTACTTCTGGGGGGTATGGAGCCCCTCCCCCCTGGCTGTGTCGCTGGGCTCCTCCGGGTGCCCGAAAGCGAGAAGAAGGAACAGAAGGCGAGTCGTCGTCTGCTTCTGGGGGGGATGGAGCCCCTCCCCCCTGGCTGTGCTGTTGGGCTTCCTCCCCCGCTTGACGGGCCTGGGCTGGCGAGTCAGGGTCCGCGGTGGACGTAGGGGCCTGCATACCCCTGACTATGCGGGCCCGGCGCCGTTTCCCGGCTCACGACGAGTGGCAGGGCACTCCCTGCGAAAGTGTCCAGGTTGGCCACATCCCCAGCAGACCTGCATGGGGCGCGGGCCACGTTGACTTTGCAGAGTCACCGACCTCAGTAGTTCGGTAATTTCTGTCGCCCAAGCCGGATCCCCGTCACTAGACGTGTGTGACGATGCCGCCCTCACTGGATGGGGTTTCATTTCCAGTTCCCCGGCTGCAGCTGCACTCCCCAGCATCTCCCTCTCAACAGCAGCTTCCAGTGCCTCCTGCAGGGACCTCGGGTGCTGAAGCTGCACCTGCACGCGCAGGTCAGGAGGAGTAATGGCTCCAACAAACAGGTCAGTTGTGAGCTCATTCCGTGCATCAGCAGGCAGGTGACCATATGCACGGCGCACCTGGCCCTCAATGTCATTAGCGAGCCGCAGGAGAGGCTCGCCAGGCTTCCTGCACCTCCCTCTCAGTTCAGTTTTTAAAAGCGCTGGCTGAGACCATCTCCCAAACCTCCTCTTGAGCGCCCCCACCAGGGCTGCGTAGCACCGCTGTTGTTCAGAATCCAGCAGCAGGAGGCACGAAAGAGCCTCTCCCTCCAGACACAAAGCCAATTGTAACGCTTTGTCCCTTGCTTCCCACCTTCTAGCGTCCGCCAAAAGTTCAAATTGAGCGTGGAACGCCTCCCAATCTGATCCACCGGCAAATTTTGGCGTCTTCACTGAGGTAGCAGACGGTGTGGGGGGGGGGGGGGGGGCGCGCCGTGCGGGGAATCTGTGGGCGGCGGCGGCAGCGGCGACATCTTTACATCTCCACGGGACGACGAGCCGCTCGTGTGCGAGCAGGAGGGCGGCTGTTCGACGGTCACCCGCTCCAAAACAGCGTCATCCCGCTCCACTTTAAACTTATGCTCACCGTAGCTAAACATGCTAAACGCTTGCGGTCCTAGCTAACTCACAGACTGCAGCTAACTGGCTAATGCGCGGTACGCAGCGTGTCCTTACCGCGACAAAGTCTCTTTCGAAAAACGCCGGTTTTACTTCTGACACCAGTGTAATATTCCCAGGAACGTAGGCTCATAGACTTATTCGTTTGTCTCGTATTTATTGTAATAAGATGCAATGTAACCACACAACAGCTCCAATGTGCGTCTCCCCTCTTTCCCGGCAAAACTCGAACTAACACTTCCTGTCAACAACGTCACTTCCCTAACTTCCCCGGAAGTCCCGCCCCCCAGCCAAAGCCATTGGCTAACACCCCGTAGCTAGCCGCTACATCATATATATATATGTATATATATATAGTGCGGCCCCCAGACAAATTGTTTTACCCCAATGCGGCCCCGGAGTCAAAAAGTTTGGGGACCCCTGGTCTATGCAGTTCGAGAGAGAGACCCCCACCAAAAAAAAAAATCAAAATACAACTTATTTTTAAATGTTCCCAAACTACTCCCAAAATAGAGCAAAGTACCTGCTTTTATTTTGAAGCCACGTCCGGTGGATTTGAGTCTATGCAGTTCCAGAGAGAGAGAGAGAGAGAGACCCCAAAGAAATCAAAATAGAAAGCATTTTTAAATGGAGCAAAGTACCTGCTTTTATTTTGAAGCCACGTCCGGTGGATTTGAGTCTATGCAGTTCGAAAGAGAGAGAGAGAGAGGGGGGGGGGGAGAGAGACCCCCAAGAAATCGAAATAGAACGCATTTTTAAATGGAGCAAAGTACCTGCTTTTATTTTGAAGCCACGTCCGGTGGATTTGAGTCGAGAGAGAGAGAGAGAGAGAGAGAGAGAGAGATAGAGAGAGAGAGAGAGAGAGAGAGAGAGAGAGAGAGAGAGAGAGAGAGAGAGAGAGAGAGAGAGAGAGAGAGAGAGAGAGAGAGAGAGAGAGAGAGAGAGAGAGAGAGAGAGAGAGAGAGAGAGAGAGATGCACAATCTTGCTCCACGAGCATCATCACTTCGGGATATCCACGCTCATGTGGTCCTGAGCGAGAAAAGACACGGCCGATTTCCACGGGATGATCACATCGATTACCGCCTCCATTATTGATTTTTATCGGGGGTGTTACCGACAACGCTCAGTCTTTTAAACATAAACATGGTTTCCTTCTTTGCCGCCTTCTGGAAGTGATTGGCTGCAGGTGCGCCAGGCTCGCTTTGGCAAACATGTCCTTTTGGGAGCGACGTTGAAGTGCACGACTTTGGGGAGTCCTCTTTGATAAGAACTAAAAACATTAAAAATAAATACATCTGTGTAGCCAAGGACACCCTCTATAATCACCGCCATGGCTTTTTAAAGTGACTGCGCGGGGATTTTTTTTTTACCATTTGGAAACTGTTGTGCAGGTAAGTTCATCTTTGTGTTGTCACATCACAGAACCGCTTTAAAGTTATTGTTTCATTCGGCCTATTAAGACCAAACAACGTTTAAAAAAGAAGTCATTACGCACAGCAACCTTGTCGGCGCTCTGCGTGCCCAAAACGGAAACCGTTCGTGACTACGCCAACATGACCGGAAGCGCTTTTTTTCGTCAACGTCAGTGAGTGGACAGTGTCATTAATTGTATGCTGTTTGACGTGTTGACGCTTGTTTGGACGTCTCCCGGGGCGTCACGACCGTGTTGACGTTATATCTGGTGGAGTTCTGGTTATTGCTCACCTCCTCCTGCCTGCTGCGTGGATCCCTTCGGCTGTGGGCTGATGGCGAATGCTGACTTGTGCACATGCATGTTGGTGACTTTTACGTGGCGATTAGGAAGCACTGCAGGGTTGTCAGAGTCAAAGTGAGACCTGGCATCTGTCCCAGCATGATACAACTTCGAAACAAGGTTGCAAAATAGTTGTGCTTGTAAATTGAGACAACGTTGATGCGTTGATGTCTGACGTTGGATCCATGTTGCTTGGGAAATTACCAAATTTCAACGGTCAAATTGACGTCGCAACCTGACATTAAATAAACGTTGTCAAAAAGCATGTTGTTTCAACATTGTTTTTGTGTTGTAAAATATTGGTCAGAAATGGAGCAAATTTCAATGGTCGAATCAACGTCGCAACCTGACAGTAAATAAACGTCGTCAAATAGCATGTTGTTTCAAGTTGTTTTGCGTTGTAAAATATTTGTTGGAAATTGACCAAAATTCAATGGTCAAATTAACGTCAGAACCCAACATTGATTAAATGTCGTCAAATAGCATGTTGTTTCAACGTTGTATTTGGGTTGTAGAATATTGGTTAGAAATTGACCAAATTTCAATGGTCAAATTAACGTCAGAACCCAACATTGATTAAACGTTGTCAAAATGCATGTTTCAACATTGTATTTGGGTTGTAGAATATTGGTTAGAAATTGCATGTTGTTTTAACGTTGTATTTGTTCTAAAATACTTGTTAGAAATTGACCAAATTTCAACGGTCAAATCCACGTCACAACCTGACGTTGAATTAACGTCGTCAAAAAGCATGTTTCAACATTGTATTTGGGTTGTAGAATATTGGTTAGAAATTTACCACATTTCAATGGTCAAATCAATGTTGGAACCCGATATCGATTAAACGTCGTCAAAAAGCATGTTGTTTCAATGTTGTATTTGAGTTGTAGAATATTGGTTAGAAATTGACCAAATTTCAATAGTCAAATTAACGTCAGAACCCAACATTGATTAAACGTCGTCAAAATGCATGTTGTTTCAATGTTGTATTTGGGTTGTAGAATATTGGTTAGAAATTGACCAAATTTCAACGGTCAAATCGGCGTCACAACCTGACATTGAATAAACGTCGCAAAAAAGCATGTTGTTTCAAAGTGGTATTTGGGTTGTCGAATATTGGTTAGAAATTGACCAAATTTCAATGGTCAAATTAACGTCAGAACCCAACATTGATTAAACGTTGTCAAAATGCATGTTTCAACATTGTATTTGGGTTGTAGAATATTGGTTAGAAATTGCATGTTGTTTTAACGTTGTATTTGTTCTAAAATACTTGTTAGAAATTGACCAAATTTCAACGGTCAAATCCACGTCACAACCTGACGTTGAATTAACGTCGTCAAAAAGCATGTTTCAACATTGTATTTGGGTTGTAGAATATTGGTTAGAAATTTACCACATTTCAATGGTCAAATCAATGTTGGAACCCGATATCGATTAAACGTCGTCAAAAAGCATGTTGTTTCAATGTTGTATTTGAGTTGTAGAATATTGGTTAGAAATTGACCAAATTTCAATAGTCAAATTAACGTCAGAACCCAACATTGATTAAACGTCGTCAAAATGCATGTTGTTTCAATGTTGTATTTGGGTTGTAGAATATTGGTTAGAAATTGACCAAATTTCAACGGTCAAATCGGCGTCACAACCTGACATTGAATAAACGTCGCAAAAAAGCATGTTGTTTCAAAGTGGTATTTGGGTTGTCGAATATTGGTTAGAAATTGACCAAATTTCGATGGTCAAATAATGTCAGAACCCAACATCGATTAAACGTCGTCAAAAAGCATGTTGTTTCAACGTTTTATTTGAGTTGTAGAATTTTGGTTAGAAATTGACCAAATTTCAATGGTCAAATTAACGTCAGAACCCAACATTGATTAAACGCCGTCAAAAAGCATGTTGTTTCAACGTTGTATTTGGGTTGTAGAATATTGGTTAGAAATTGACCAAATTTCAATGGTCAAATTAACGTCAGAACCCAACATTGATTAAACGTCGTCAAAAAGCATGTTGTTTCAACGTTGTATTTGGGTTGTAGAATATTGGTTAGAAATTAACCAAATTTCAATGGTCAAATTAACGTCAGATCCCAACATTGATTAAACGTCAAAATGCATGTTGTTTTAACATTGTATTTGTGTTGTAAAATATTGGTTAGAAATTGACCAAATTTCAACGGTCAAATCCACGTCACAACCTGACGTTGAATAAACGTTGCAAAAAAGCATGTTGTTTCAAAGTTGTATTTGTGTTGTAAAATATTGGTTAGAAATTGACCAAAATTCAACGGTCAAATCAACGTCAGAATCCGACATTGATTCAATGTAGTCAAAAAGCATGTTGTTTCAACGTTGTATTTGTGTTGTAAAATATTGGTTGGAAATTGACCAAAATTCAATGGTCAAATCAACGTCAGAACCCGACATTGATTAAATGTAGTCAAAAAGCATGTCGTTTCAACGTTGTATTTGGGTTGTAGAATATTGCTAAGAAATTGACCAAAATTCATGGTCAAATCAACGTCAGAACCCGACATTGATTAAACGTCGTCAAAAAGAATGTAGTTTCAACGTTGTATTTGGGTTGTGGAATATTGGTTAGAAATTGACCAAATTTCAATGGTTAAATTAACGTCAGAACCCAACATTGATTAAACGTCGTAAAAAAGCATGTTGTTTCAATGTTGTATTTGGGTTGTGGAATATTGGTTGGAAATTGACCAAATTTCAATGGTTAAATTAACGTCCGAACCCAACATTGATTAAACGTTGTAAAAAAGCATGTTATTTCAACATTGTTTTTGTGTTGGAAAATATTTGTTGGAAATTGACCAAAATTCAATGGTCAAATTAATGTCGCAACCTGACATTGAATAAACGTCATCAAATAGCATGTTGTTTCAACGTTGTATTTGTTGTTGAATATTGGTTAGAAATTGACCAAATTTCAATGGTCAAATCAACGTCAGAACCCAACATTGTTTAAACGTAGTCAAAAAGCATGTTGTTCCAACATTATGTTATAGTTGGTCAACGTCAGGACCTAATTCAACAAGTTCTCAACGTTGTTTTAATGTCTTGTGCCTGCTGGGGTGCACTGCAGAAACATAAACAATCATTCAATGCATACTTGGTAGGCTTTGACGTTTAAGATGTGTGAACTACAACTATAGTGACTTTTGACCCTTTCAAATGCTCTCCTGGAGGTAAACAAAACCCCGGACACCTGAAAGTGTTGGTCAGCAGAGCGGAAGCTCTTAAGTTGCAAAGATGTAACCAACTCCATGTAACCTTTACTGTCTACTGTATTTGTGTAAACTAAAAAAAAAAAAAATGATATGAAACCAGCATTACCAGACTTTTCTTGCAAAGACGATTCCAGTGCTATAAGTATCATGTTCCTGTGATAACTATGAAGAAAGTTATGGATTTTTAAAACCAGTGAAAATGCACTAATTCCTGGTCAACTCCTTTAATACAAATCAGTGGGGCTCTAGACTTTAAGTGTGGTCTTTTTGTTAAAAGTGGCATACCGTGATTGATATTTATCCCATTGGTATAATTTAAAACACTTGCAAAACAGTTTAGAAGAGGTTTCACAGTTAAGGTGTATTTTAATTAAATTAAATTAATGAAATTAGCATTGGAAGTGACGGGAAATTTGAGTAAACATGGCCGGTTGGACTGGACGGGTCCAAACAAGTCAGTGTGCGAATTAATCAGTTTTAAAGATATTTGGCAGAATAACTGATACAATGTACAACTAATATTATAACAGGGATTCCAATGAACATGTTACTCACCGTAGATTTTTTGCAAGGGTGTTATGTTGAGTTTTAACTTGCCAAATGTTGTCAAAGCTTTGTGGTGCGAGTACTTGTTCAATCCGAAAACAATGTGTTTTGCGTCATCAGTATTGGTGTATGGCGGTGATGAAAACAACGCAAATGCAGTTGAACTCTGAAAACAGCGGTCCGGTCGCGACTCAGATTGCCGGATCAAGTGTGAGACTCGCTGAGTGAGCACTGCGCATATATAGCCAGTGGCGATTACACGCTTACCTACTTTGTGACCATCAAATGTAACCTTTTGACGTGCAGTACTGCCTCGTTTATCGCTGTTAATTGGTTCAGTAATAAAATATAATAATTTTCGCAAATTAGGAATCAGGGTTTCCCAAACAGATTGCCAATATAACATAAGGATTGTGATGATAGACAAAAATCCCAAAAAAGTGCAGTACCCCTTTAAGTGTTCAAGGTGATAATATAATAATCCCCCCAAAAATGTGGTGATGCTACAATATGTTAAGCACAATGTAGCAAGGGACGACAGTACTGTCTCACATTTTCCTACCACAACTTACATCTCGTTACGGTAATAGGTATTGATGGGTAAATGATTCACACCCTGTATTGAAGACTGCACTGTTACGGTGGAACCTTGATTCAGGAACTTAATTGGTTCTTGAAAAGGGTTCGTAAAAAGAAACTGTGGCTGCACAATATACCGGTATTATAGTTAATACCGGAATATTTTAGAAAGCAGTGTATATTTGAGACGATACCGTCATACCGGTACCTTTTGATGTGCCTTAGTTACGGCCGTTTGCTCTTCTCTGCGCCTGACCGGCGAAGCACAGGGCGTCCTCTTTGGCTCACCCTCGCCCCTTGAGTGTTTACGGAGGCTTTCCTGACGCGGTATGACGCACAACTACTCGCTACGCATCTAACTTAAAAAAAGGAATGGCGCACGGTACGGACTTCTCGACTCCCAAGTTATGCAATGCTTTGGTCAGCGACTGCATTTGGCTTTTGGTGATTGACTGTAGACATACACCGATTTGCTTTAGAACCTATATCTCTCCTTTAGCGACTTTTTTACTAATCTCATCCGTCTGTTACAAAATAGACCTGAATAGACCCGCTCATCAGTGCAGTGTAATCCGGTGCGCCCTATGGTCCGAAAAATACAGTACAAAACTCCCAGCCAGGCAATTACAATGATTAGGAATGTAAAATAAATCCACTTTACCTTATCGGTTAATCTTTGCCTTCAGCGAAAGGGGCTCGGGAATGTCGGTGGAATGGCAGTGTTGACAACGCTGTGAAGACTTCCTAAGACTTTCAAACCAAACATCGCTTGTCCATTGCTTTCTTCCGGCTCAAATTGATCTAGCGAAACTAGAACAAATATGTAAAAAGGCTAACAAACATATAAAAAGTATTGGGTAGTCGATCCAGATGTTGATACTATTGATACCTTGTGTAGTAACAGTATATATATATATGATACTAAAGTGATTAGATTAATATTTTTCTTGTTCTTGTTCTTATTAGTGCAAAATATTAACTTTTTTCCATTTTTGTTATTATATGCAAACTTACAAAGTAAGTCTGTGGATACTGGAAGGCTTTGAGGGCAAAACCCATATAATTTAAATGGGAGCCAAGTGTAGTTTTTGCTTTTGTTCAGGTATTGTGCACTAGCCACTTTATTTAGTTTGAAAACATGCATGTAGCATTCAATACCACAACTTTAATACATAATCTGATTTACAACAATATTACAATGTCATGACAGATTTGGACTTTATTTATGGTTCTGTGTTTTGTGTTATTTCCTATCCATCGCTCTTATTTTCCACTTCCTGTTTGTGTCCTTTTGCCTCCATTATCCAGTCTCCCTCACCTGTATCTGATTGGCAATCAGGACACACCTGTTCCTGGTTGCCAACAGGATGCTTTATATGCCAGCCTTGTCCTCTAGACGTGGCTGGATCGTTGTCTTGCTTTGTGTGCTTTGAACCTTCATGCAGCATAGCTTTCTGTTTGCTTGCTTGATCAAATGTGCCTTTTTGTGTCGTTGCAATAGTTTTGGTTGATAAATACTTTTTACCTGCAACTAGGGGTGCAACGATTAGTCGAAAATAAAATTTGTTCCTGTCATCACTCGTGTTTTCCCGGGCAGAAGCGGGTCCGTGCCGCCATTCGCATGTAAACACCATGTAAAGTGTAAGAACATGTCCTGTTATTCTTGTTAAAAACATAAATACCATGCTCATTTTGCAAAGCGGAATATCTGTGATACGCAAGCATTTAATCCGGAGGCATGATGTCGGACATTTGGAGGAGGGATGCGGTCTCAGCCTCGGTGAGCTTGTCTTGTGCCTTGCTAACTTGCTAACAAGTGTGAGACGAAGTTGTGTGAAAAATAATTTTAACTATCACTTTAGCCAAAGTCGGCCAGCTTAACTTTGACTACCCCAATTCAAGGACTTTTTAAAGCAGCACCAATTTGGAATGCCATAAAAAAACGCACAATAACAAAGATTAAACATGCAATCTATTAAATAGCCACATTTTTAAGAATTATTCAAAGATATAATTCTACACATCAAGTCTATTTGAGTGCTAAAACTACCAAAAGTTAATCAATAGTCAATATACCAGTGTGCACCTTTTTAAACATAATTACAATATGCTTTATTTCTTTTTGAGAAAGTTAGATTTTGTGTTTTGTTTGTCGTCTTCGCTGCTATTTTAAAATACAAAAACAAGGTTTATTGTTTTTTTTTTGTTTTTTTTTAGCACTTTACCTTTCCTTTCTTTCCTTCATTTAAAGTTTTATATCTGCTGAATGAGCAGCACAGTTAAAGTATAAATACATATTTATGAATTAATTAATCGTCTTTGTGGTTAGCAAGCACATGCTTAAACTTGAGCTGCGATTAAAGGTCGACTACAGCCATTAAATATGTGTACGCTTTATTATCCGACTAGTCGACTAATCGCTAAGATAGTCGTTGACTAATCGACTATCAAAATAATCGTTAGATGCGACTATCAAAATAATCGTTAGATGCACCCCAACCTGCAACACAATCATGGCACGTTCCAAGCTCATTTCCACCGGACCGACAGTAACACAATTATTCATCTAATAAGATAAGTTTGATAACAATGTTTTATTGCCTTTATCTTAGTTACATGCTATAATGTGTAGTTCTATAGTCTATTGTCAAAATATTGGATCGGGACTTGAAATGGGCTTAGATGTAGGCAAAACATGTCCTTATTGTAATTAGGTAAGTGTTTTTCATACCTACCATTGTTCTTTGAGTAATTTCACTTGATCAAGCATTTTCGAACATTCCACACTAAATCATAATAAAAGCATGTACAAACCCCGTTTCCGTATGAGTTGGGAAATTGTGTTAGATGTAAATATAAACGGAATACAATGTTTTGCAAGTCATTTTCAACCCATATTCAATTGAATGCACTACAAAGACAAGATATTTGATGTTCAAACTCATAAACTTTTTTTTCTTTTTTTGCAAATAATTAACTTAGAATTTCATGGCTGCAACACGTGCCAAAGTAGTTGGGAAAGGGCATGTTCACCACTGTGTTACATCATCTTTTCTTTTAACAACACTCAATAAACGATTGGGAACTGAGGAAACTAGAAGTTGAAGCTTTGAAAGTGGAATTCTTTCCCATTCTTGTTTTATGTAGAGCTTCAGTCGTTTAACAGTCCGGGGCTGTCGTATTTTACGCTTCATAATGCGCCACACATTTTTGATGGGAGACAGGTCTGGACCTGCAGGCGTGCCAGGAAAGTACCCGCACTCTTTTTTTACGAAGCCACGCTGTTGTAACACGTGCTGAATGTGGCTTGGCATTGTCTTGCTGAAATAAGCAGGGGCGTCCATGAAAAAGACGGCGCTTAGATGGCAGCATATGTTGTTCCAAAACCTGTATGTACCTTTCAGCATTAATGGTGCCTTCACAGATGTGTAAGTTACCCATGCCTTGGGCACTAATGCACCCCCATACCATCACAGATGCTGGGTTTTGAATTTTGCGTTGATAACAGTCTGGATGGTTCGCTTCCCCTTTGGTCCGGATGACACGATGTTGAATATTTCCAAAAACAATTTGAAATGTGGACTCGTCAGACCACAGAACACTTTTCCACTTTGCATGAGTCCTATTTAGATGATCTCGGGCCCAGAGAAGCCGGCAGCGTTTTTGGATGTTATTGATAAATGGCTTTCGCTTTGCATAGGAGAGCTTTAACTTGCACTTACAGATGTAGCGACAAACTGTATTTAGTGACAGTGATTTTCTGAAGTGTTCCTGAGCCCATGTGGTGATATCCTTTAGAGATTGATGTCGGTTTTTGATACAGTGCCGTCTGAGGGATCGAAGGTCACGGTCATTCAATGTTGATTTCCGGCCATGCCACTTACGTGGAGTGCTTTGTCCAGATTTTCTGAACCT
Source organism: Nerophis lumbriciformis (assembly GCF_033978685.3). Lineage (NCBI taxonomy): Eukaryota > Metazoa > Chordata > Actinopteri > Syngnathiformes > Syngnathidae > Nerophis > Nerophis lumbriciformis. Next base: position 14,528,646 of record NC_084570.2, on the reverse strand, counting down.
TTTGATGATATTATGGACTGTAGATGTTGAAATCCCTAAATTTCTTGCAATTGCACTTTGAGAAATGTTATTCTTAAACTGTTTGGCTATTTGCTCACGCAGTTGTGGACAAAGGGGTGTACCTCGCCCCATCCTTTCTTGTGAAAGATCGAGCATTTTTTGGGAAGCTGTTTTTATACCCAATCATGGCACCCACCTGTTCCCAATTAGCCTGCACACCTGTGGGATGTTCCAAAAAAGTGTTTGATGAGCATTCCTCAACTTTATCAGTATTTATTGCCACTTTTCCCAACTTCTTTGTCACGTATTGCTGGCATCAAATTCTAAAGTTAATGATTATTTGCAAAAAAAAAAATGTTTATCAGTTTGAAAATGAAATATGTTGTCTTTGTAGCATATTCGACTGAATATGGGTTGAAAATGATTTGCAAATCATTGTGTTCCGTTTATATTTACATCTAACACAATTTCACAACTCATGGAAACGGGGTTTGTATGATTCGTGTTGATAACAAGTCAACCATCAATATTGGCATTGGTCAACGCTCAAGGTTGGTAGGTCTTTATTGTCATTGCACAAGTACAACAAAACTTTGTTTTCAGCACAAACCCGTTCAAGATTAGACAAACAAACCGTGTACAAGGTTACAGAACAGGAACACTGATGGGTCGCCAAAGGCGCGCTCCGTAAAAGATGAGAACAATTCTAAACGCTGGGGAAGGATGAGTAAAAAAATACACTCTAGACTGCGCTCCTAAGGGGACCCAGTCTGGAGTGGGGAAAAATAGTAAAACAACTCAGTAGCAAAGCACATATATATATTACAACATACAACCCGAGATTTGCAACAGAGGGGGGAGGGGGAGTGGGGGCTACGGTGGCGTGCTGCAGCTCTTCAGGCGCTGCCTAGCCATCCATCACCCCTAAGGGATTCAAGGCTCCAATACCGTTACAGTATCAGAGGTGAAAACGTATCGTGAGGCCACTAGTAAGATATAAACAAGGCTTAATTTAGGCCAGAAATACGTATAATATGCTTAAAAAAGCAATATAACCGAGGATGGAGTTAAACTGCAACATCGGAAGCGCAATATGGCAAAGGATGACCGTAATCATCTTTGAGACCCTTATTTACTGCAAAATTGCTTTCACTTGCACCATATTCTGCCTTTCAGTTGCTTCTCGCTATTATCGGCCTCAACATGCGGGGTCAAGATTGGCCACAGGGACAGAAGCACATGAATTAATAGGTTAGTGCCGGTGGCCACTTATCAGAGGCCCAGCAGCTACATATCGAGCTGAGTCGAGTGCTCTCACTCAGAAATTGATTGAAATGGAGATTATGTCATCTGGCATCTACATCGCAATTGTTTACTACCTCGTGGGAGTGGATTTTCCCCATGATCCCTGATGAATACCTTTAAAGGACATGCATGTAAAATGTGCTTTAATTGACATGCATTTGTGGCATACTGCGACTATTTGGTTCCAATTAGCCTTTACTACTTCCTTTTATGTGTGTGCAGTAATGTTACGGTTATGAGCTGATCAACTGTTCGGTGAAAGGTGATTTATCCGCTTTTTTTCCGCTTGAGTCCCTCTACCTCTGGTGTTGAATGGAGCAGCGGGGATGCTATCAAGCATGCGGCACCTCTGCATTGTGGCGGCGCTCTTTGAGGCCTTAAAGCATCTGAAGCCATGGCAGGCTTTCCCCTCCCTGTCTTGATTGATAATTGTAATTCTCAAGAAGCGGTCACTGCGCAGTGAAGGGGTAACCAGTCAAAGGGTTTCAAATGAAAGAGTTCATTAATGAGGTGGGAAATAAGGGCTGCCTCTCGTCCCTGTGTGAGGAGTGATTGGAGCAATTGACAAGGATTTGTTGCAGAGGAAGTTGAGCGGGCGCACCTCCATCATGGCCATTGAATCACATTAATATGCCGTTGGTGGAAATGGAAATACAGAAAGGTGATCCAACTTGTGTGTTAACACAACAAAGGCCTGCTTGACGGGACCTATTGACCATCTTTCAATGCGATGGACAACATACATAATAACGGGCGCAGCCTCAAGTTAAATCTTTTGAAAATCCAATTCCCGTGAAGATGCGCGGCAACCCCCCGCTCCCCGTCGCCACATGCACACCTTTCTTCATCGTAAATCACAATCACTTGGCATTGATCTAACTCAGAGCTATTTATTTTTGTTGCCACTGTCATGTCATGAATTGACAAGTATGGTAGATCACGTAGATTACGATGTGCCTCGACATACCTATGTTTCAATCCGTCAGTCCTAAAGGTCCACACGTTTATTGATAACATGGTTATAACCTGGACACGTTAGCTCGTCGGTATTGTAACACGTGACTGTTACTACGAGCGTCTGCCCCGGGCCACGAGTCAAACAGCGGCGGTGTTAATGAAGCAGCGTCAGGCTGCTCACCGTCAGTGAAACGCTCGGTGAAATCACGGATTAACGTTAAATATATGACGAGCCGCGAGCGATGCAGCTATAACCTATCTACTAGTGATGGGTTGATGAGGCGTCATGAAGCGTTTTGACACATTGCAAAACTGTATTGATACTGTGTCGATACTGTGTCACTAAATACTGACATCTGCTGGACATTAAAAATCCCTTCAGGCAACCTATGGACCGACTCAACTGACACTGATTTTATGACCTAGTACAGTGGTTCTCAAATGGGGGTACGCGAACCCCTGGGGGTACTTGAAGGTATGCCAAGGGGTACGTGAGATTTAAAAAAAATATTCTAAAAATAGCAACAATTCAAAAATCCTTTATATATTTATTGAATAATACTTCAACAAAATATGAATGTAAGTTCATAAACTCAGTGAAGCACAAGCTCAGGTTTGTTACTAAAATGTCTGTCAAAAAGAACTGTGAAAAGAAATGTAACTATGCAATATTCAGTGTTGACAGCTAGATTTTTTGTGGACATGTTCCATAAATATTGATGTTAAAGATTTATTTTTTTTGTGAAGAAATGTTTAGAATTAAGTTCATGAATCCAGATGGATCTCTAATACAATCCCCAAAGAGGGCACTTTAAGTTGATTATTACTTCTAGGTGTAGAAATCTTTATTTATAATTGAATCACTTGTTTATTTTTCAACAAGTTTTTAGTTATTTTTATATCTTTTTTTTCCAAATAGTTCAAGAAAGACCACTACAAATGAGCAATATTTTGCACTGTTATGCAATTTAATAAATCAGAAACTGATGACATAGTGCTGTATTTTACTTCTTTATCTTTTTTTTTTCAGCCAAAAATGCTTTGCTCTGATTAGGGGGTACTTGAATTTTAAAAAAAATCACAGGGGGTACATTGCTGAAAAAAGGTTGAGAACCACTGACCTAGTATATACAATAATATAAACCAAGTCATTGTATTTCATTTAGGATTATTTCATAACTTCATTTAAATAAAAATATATTTTTTGTCTTTTTTAGATACAGTCAAATAATGTGAACATGTATCATAACATGGAAATCTAAGAGAACGTGTTGTGAATGAGGATGCTTGTGGACCTGAAAATTATTATTTATTTATTTTTACACATTTTTATTAAAAAAACAACAGTTTTTCCAAAGTATTCAATTTTAGACGCTTTCTCTTCTTAGTTATTATTTCTCCGGCTGTAGAAAAGAGCCGCTCACAGGGCACAGAGGAGGCGTCAGTGCGACACAGTTCGCGTATCGGTCACGTGACCAAAACAGCTCATGATCGGTCACGTGACTTTCAAAAAGCGGTACGCGCACCGACACAGGGTTTCGCTCTATGAGCTCGACGCATGCGCTGATGCATCGGTGTTGCCGGACCCATCACTACTATCTACCTATAACACCTGTAAAAATGAAGCAAGCGTTAGCTCGCCGGCTATGAGCCACCAAGCTGCTAACTGTCGCCAAAAGGCACCATTTAAGTTTTTTTCCCCATGGCATCCTGGATCAAGGCTTTCAGCAGCTTTTGGACGTTTGAGGTAGAAACGTAGGAAGCGCCATCATTATGAAAAGTAGCCGGCGAGTATTTTGATTCCGTCCGTCCGTCACTCTTCTTCTTCTTCTTCTTCTTCTTCTGGCCCACCAGGTGAATTAAGTGCTATTGCATAGTGCATAGTAGGCTACCGCCACCTACTGCACCTGAGGTGTTACTACAAGCAACATTCACAGACAGTCCCATTGCTTTTATGAGCGGTCGACCGAGTCAAAAGCCGAAAAGTCAATTTGTGGCGGACGTAATTCTTTCGTGGCGGGCCACCACAAATAAATGAATGTGTGGGAAACACTGATATATATATATATATATATATATATATTTTTTTTTTTTTTTTTTTTTGGTGTTCCGACCTTGAGTTTTTTATATCGTCGCTTGTTACCAGAGGTGTGGACTCGAGTCACATGACTTGGACTCGAGTCAGACTCGAGTCATGAATTTGATGACTTTAGACTCGACTTGACAAAATGTAAAAAGACTTGCAACTCGACTTAGACTTTAAGATCAATGACTTGTGACTTCACTTGGACTTGAGCCTTTTGACTTGACATGACTTGACATGACTTGCTACTTTCCCCAAAACCCAAAGATGAAAAAGTTATTCGGGAGCGCTCCGTATTTTTCATTGTGTACTCGTCTATCAGCGTTGCGTGTGTCAGCTGGTGTGGTCTCAGTACAACAGCCAATCAAATTAGATCTACTTTGTTTTCATCACACAGCATTCATCCAATCAAATTGCAGGACAACCAAGGAAGAAGACATGTCCAAACCACACGCCAGTGAACAAAAAATGATACCTAAAATAATTTTGTTTGGGTATAAAAATTACGAGGTGGTCAACACAAAACGGTTTGCAGTATGCAACACATGCGGTTCGAAAATTACTGATGGAGAGGCAACAACTTCCAACTTCGTCCGGCATTTGAAGTTGCACAAAGAACGGTAAGTTTTGAATGTAAGATAACGTTTATTGGCTAAGTAACGTGACTTTTATTTGCTGTGTAGTTAAATCAGTGAGGCTGTAAACTCACTGCTAACGTTATAACGTTATTGCAAACACGGGAATCTGTTGCAGTTCACTACCTTATTCATACTTTTTGTTCAGTGATTTTTTTTAAGCAGGGTTACGTTAGTCAATATATCACACGTAACGTTAGACGGCGGTCAGCAGCACCGCGTATTTTAGCCACCTAAAAAAAGACAAAAATGGTAAAATAAAGGTCAGTTAAAATGTATACTATATTATGAATAAGTGTACCGTTTTAGCTAGCTTTCTGACATACTGTTGGTTTACCTCAGCGGTCCCCAACCACCGGGCCGCGGCCCGCTACTGGTCCGTGGATCGATTGGTATCGGGCCGCACAAGAAATATATATATACAGTATATTTTTTCTTTTTTTAATTAAATCAACATAAAAAACACAAGATACACTTACAAGTAGTGCACCAACCCAAAACAACTCTCTCCCCCCTTTTGTTCTGGGCATTGAACATGAAGACTCTTCCTTCACTGTTCCGAGTGGCCATGAGAGTCTTGGCAGTGCCTGCCTCCAGTGCTCCAGTGGAGCGAGTTTTCAGCCATGGTGGCATCATACTACGCCCCCATCGTGCACAAATGACTGACAGACTCTTGGCTAATTTGGTCTTTTGCAGATGCAATGCAGCATAGGGCCCTGACATATAAAAAGTACAACTTTTTTGTTATGTTCACGTATATGTCATGTTTTTTCAATGTTAACACTTTTGTACAAATAAGTACATTTGCACTTTATTTTTCAATGTGTTTGTTCTGTAAAGGAATGAGTTAATGTTTAAAATGACTGGTTAATAGTGCTATTATAAAGTGCAATGTCAGCACAATTTTCTTTCCTGCAATTTAAAATGCACTTGTTTTAATAAATAAATACAGCGTTTGAAAAGCATACACAATCTGTGTTAATATATTAGTCTGTGGTTAAAAGGACTTGAAAGGACTCGAAACTCAAAATGCAGGACTTAGGACTTGACTTGAGACTTTCCAGTCTTGACTTTGAACTTGACTCGGGGCTTGCCTGTCTTGACTCGGGACTTGACTCGGACTTGAGGGCAAAGACTTACTTGTGACTTGCAAAACAATGACTTGGTCCCACCTCTGCTTGTTACCCACAAACCCTCCTCACCTTTCACCAACAAGGGATGTTAAGAGTAGGAATGTAACAATAAACGGTAATCATAATAACAGCGGTAAAGATCCTGACGGTTAGTATTACCGTTCTAAATTTAGATTAGGGAAAAACCGTGATTGACTTGTCCAGGGTGTACCTCGTCTACCGCCCGAATGCAGCTGAGATAGGCTCCAGCACCCGCCGCGACCCCAAAAGGGACAAGCAGTAGAAAATGGATGGGATGGATGATTACCGTACTTTGATAGACTCGCGGACTGACTGGCGCCAGCTCGCTAGCCTAAATGCTAACATTAAAACAAGATATATTGTCTTTGACAATGAATAACCACATACTCTAATCTAAACATATACAAACTCTTATATAAGCAATTAGCTTCTACAGCAGGGGAAGCTAATTGTTTATATACGTTTTTGTAATGTGACCGTGACCCGATTGTCATTGGCACATTACAAAAACAAACAAAAAAACCAGCCAAAATTGGGAAAACAGCAAGAGAAAAAGCCAAAATGTTGACATCAGCCAATAATGACAACAAGCTTCGTCTTTAAAAAAACTAAACAAAATTATTTGTATGTTTTTTCCTAAAATAATAAAAAAAAAAAAAAATTATATATATATATATGTATGTATATATATATATGTATATATATATATATATATGTATATGTATATATATGTATATATATATATATATATGTATATGTGTGTATATATATATATATATATATATATATATATATATATATATATATGTATGTATGTATGTATGTATGTATGTGTGGGAAAAAAAATCACAAGACTATTTCATCTCTACAGGCCTGTTTCATGAGGGGGTTCCCTCAATCATCAGGAGATTTTAATGGGAGCATTCACATACCATGGTTTATATAGGGCACAGAGTGGGTGGGTACAGGCTGGCGTAGGGGTGTGGTGATTGGCTCATGTGTTACCTAGGAGGTGTTTCCGTCTGTGGCGGCATGCTGTTACAATTTCGCTGCGCTTGTTGAGGGATGACAGGTCTGGACGGTAAATAATAAACAGTTTCTCTTTCAAGCATAGGTTGCATCTTTTATTACCACTATTGTAAGGTGTGCTGGATGCAAGAATTTGCCATGTTATTTAATATTCAACATTATTGTCTTTGAGGTCCCAAATGTGTTTGCTGAGTTCTGTGGTATTCCGCAGGTTTTGGTTCCTGAAAGAAGCCTTGTGATTGTTCCATCTGGTTTTGAACTCTCCCTCGGTTAATCCTACATATGTGTCGGATGTGTTAATGTCCTTGCGTGTTACCTTAGATTGGTAGACAACTGATGTTTGTAAGCACCCCCCGTTGAGAGGGCAATCAGGTTTCTTTCGGCAGTTGCAGCCTTTGTTGGTTTTGGAGTCGCTCTGTCCGGGGGCCGACGGCTCATTTGCAATTGTTTTGTTGTGGTTTGAGATAATTTGTCGTATATTGTTCATACAGCTGTAGCTCAATTTAATGTTGTTCTTGTTGAATACTTTTCTTAGGGTGTTGTCTTTGGGAAAGTGTTTCTCAATCAGATTGAGGAATTTGTGTCCAATGTTAGTTGAGACGTTTTTGCTGTATGGGGGGTTGTACCAGATGATGTCGTTTCGTTTTCTGTTCTTTTTTGGTTGGTTTCCTGGCGTGGGTTCATAGGTGAGGGTGAAATTGTATCCGCTTTCATCAAGGGCTTTTTGGTACGGGGGGGTTGCTTGGTCAAATTCAGCTTTGCTAGATGACAGCATCGATAGCCTTTTATTAATTCCGGTAGGTATTCTTTTCGTGGTGGTGGGTGGGTGGTTGCTGTCATGGTGCACGTATTGGAGTGTTGTGTTGGGTTTCGTGAATGGTTGGTAGCTGTTATTTCTCAGGTTGAAAGTGACGTCAAGGAAGTTGACGGTTTGCTTGTTGGCTTCAATCGTGATCCGTAGGCCGTTCTCTTTGAAAATTTGGCATATGCGCTTCTTGGTATTCTCGCTGCTCCTTGGCGAGGCGCGACACACTGCCAGTCCGTCATCACGGTAAATACCAAGGTTCAGATTGAGGCTAGCGAGCTGGGAGAGGAGGAAACTCCCAACGAGTTCACACGTTTCTGCTCCGTCAAAACTTCCCATAGTGACGTCAAATGTTGCATTGTTCTTTTTTTGCCATGGTGTACTGTTGTGGATGAGAATGGAGTTTTTTGCGTGGATGATGATGTTTCTTTCGTTGCCTGTGATTGGGTCGTAGTCTGAGGCGAAGTCTAGTGCTTGAGTCAGTAGGTCTTGCGTGATGGAAGGGTAAAATTCTTCGATATCAAAGGAGATAAAGTTGTGCTGTTGTTTGTCTTGGATGTTGTTGAACCATTTGATTACTGCTGCTGTATTTCTCCATTGGTTGAGTGGTGTTTTGTCCTTGATTTTTGTGTTGACTCTGTCCAGGATTATTTTGCTGATTTTTCCTATTTCAGATTTAGTTGGGTTTATTAGTCGGCATGTTGGGTTATTTGCGAAGTTGGGTTTGTGGTCCTTCAATGTGATGAAGGCTTCCTTGTTGGCTGTGGCGTCCACCCTGTCCTCAATGTCCAGTTCAGCCGCGATCCTTTTATTTTCCAGGTGGATGTTCTGTAATGTGTTGGGTTGTGCTTTTTTGTATGATTTGGTGATGCTTCTGTCCAGTAAGGTGTGATGTTCTGGTATGTTCATTCTGTAGAAGTTTGTGGTTTTATCGGCAGCTATGATGAGGTTGTTTACTTTCTTGATGCGCTCCTTGTCATTTTTCAGCTTGGTGAGGAGTGGGTTGCGGATTGGCTTGAATTTGACTGATTGTATCATTTTGAGCATGTCGTTCTCAAAATCCTTTAGTTCCTCAACTGTGGGTGGGTTCTTGGTAGATTTGAATCCGTAAGTTTTCTTTTGCGTTCCTTTTGTTTCAGGGTGGAGGAAAAAATGTGCTTTCCACCGCATCCTTCTTAGGAAGTGTTCCGTCTTTTCTATGAGCCTTAGCTTGTAGTCATTCTGCGCGGGTATGGGAATGTTCTTCGTGGAGTAGTCTTTGTTGAATTTCTCCCATTAAAATCTCCTGATGATTGAGGGAACCCCCTCATGAAACAGGCCTGTAGAGATGAAATAGTCTTGTGATTTTTTTTTCCCACACATACATATATTGCGCTCTACTACGGTATCGAGCACTATTTTTTGGATAACCTTATTAAGACATATACTCCGCTCCAAATTGACATTTGTTGAGCACTGTACGACGAACAGAAATGGAAAAATTCAACATCGACTACTCCACGAAGAACATTCCCATACCCGCGCAGAATGACTACAAGCTAAGGCTCATAGAAAAGACGGAACACTTCCTAAGAAGGATGCGGTGGAAAGCACATTTTTTCCTCCACCCTGAAACAAAAGGAACGCAAAAGAAAACTTACGGATTCAAATCTACTAAGAACCCACCAAGCTGAAAAATGACAAGGAGCGCATCAAGAAAGTAAACAACCTCATCATAGCTGCCGATAAAACCACAAACTTCTACAGAATGGACATACCAGAACCTCACACCTTACTGGACAGAAGCATCACCAAATCATACAAAAAAGCACAACCCAACACCTTACAGAACATCCACCTGGAAAATAAAAGGATCGCGGCTGAACTGGACATTGAGGACAGGGTGGACGCCACAGCCAACAAGGAAGCCTTCATCACATTGAAGGACCACAAACCCAACTTCGCAAATAACCCAACATGCCGACTAATAAACCCAACTAAATCTGAAATAGGAAAAATCAGCAAAATAATCCTGGACAGAGTCAACACAAAAATCAAGGACAAAACACCACTCAACCAATGGAGAAATACAGCAGCAGTAATCAAATGGTTCAACAACATCCAAGACAAACAACAGCACAACTTTATCTCCTTTGATATCGAAGACTTTTACCCTTCCATCACGCAAGACCTACTGACTCAAGCACTAGACTTCGCCTCAGACTACGACTCAATCATAGGCAACGAAAGAAACATCATCATCCACGCAAAAAACTCCATTCTCATCCACAACAGTACACCATGGCAAAAAAAGAACAATGCAACATTTGACGTCACTATGGGAAGTTTTGACGGAGCAGAAACGTGTGAACTCGTTGGGAGTTTCCTCCTCTCCCAGCTCGCTAGCCTCAATCTGAACCTTGGTATTTACCGTGATGACGGACTGGCAGTGTGTCGTGCCTCGCCAAGGAGCAGCGAGAATACCAAGAAGCGCATATGCCAAATTTTCAAAGAGAACGGCCTACGGATCACGATTGAAGCCAACAAGCAAACCGTCAACTTCCTTGACGTCACTTTCAACCTGAGAAATAACAGCTACCAACCATTCACGAAACCCAACACAACACTCCAATACGTGCACCATGACAGCAACCACCCACCCACCACCACGAAAAGAATACCTACCGGAATTAATAAAAGGCTATCGATGCTGTCATCTAGCAAAGCTGAATTTGACCAAGCAACCCCCCCGTACCAAAAAGCCCTTGATGAAAGTGGATACAATTTCACCCTCACCTATGAACCCACGCCAGGAAACCAACCAAAAAAGAACAGCAAAAACGTCTCGGCTAACATTGGACACAAATTCCTCAATCTGATTGACAAACACTTTCCCAAAGACAACACCCTAAGAAAAGTATTCAACAAGAACAACATTAAATTGAGCTACAGCTGTATGAACAATATATGACAAATTATCTCAAACCACAACAAAACAATTGCAAATGAGCCGTCGGCCCCCGGACAGAGCGACTCCAAAACCAACAAAGGCTGCAACTGCCGAAAGAAACCTGATTGCCCTCTCAACGGGGGGTGCTTACAAACATCAGTTGTCTACCAATCTAAGGTAACACGCAAGGACATTAACACATCCGACACATATGTAGGATTAACCGAGGGAGAGTTCAAAACCAGATGGAACAATCACAAGGCTTCTTTCAGGAACCAAAACCTGCGGAATACCACAGAACTCAGCAAACACATTTGGGACCTCAAAGACAATAATGTTGAATATTCAATAACATGGCAAATTCTTGCATCCAGCACACCTTACAATAGTGGTAATAAAAGATGCAACCTATGCTTGAAAGAGAAACTGTTTATTTACCGTCCAGACCTGTCATCCCTCAACAAGCGCAGCGAAATTGTAACAGCATGCCGCCACAGACGGAAACACCTCCTAGGTAACACATGAGCCAATCACCACACCCCTACGCCAGCCTGTACCCACCCACTCTGTGCCCTATATAAACCATGGTATGTGAATGCTCCCATTAAAATCTCCTGATGATTGAGGGAACCCCCTCATGAAACAGGCCTGTAGAGATGAAATAGTCTTGTGATTTTTTTTCCCACACATACATATATTGCGCTCTACTACGGTATCGAGCACTATTTTTTGGATAACCTTATTAAGACATATATATATATATATATATATATATATATATATATATATATATATATATATATATATATATATATATATATATATATATATATACACACACACACACACACAAAACATAGTTGACACAGGGGTAGATCTTGCTTTGGTTTTGTGGCCGAGACCAAGGATCTTGGAGCCCACTAAACTAAGCTATTCAATTGTGCACGGTGAACCTACGAGCTGTGCTCTCTCATGTAAACAAAGCTGGGCGACAATTAATATATTGTGATATACCGCTATTGCAGAAGGCTGCAATATGGATTGCGATATAGATTTTGGGCCAAAATACCCATCCCTACTGTTGTGTAAATAAGTAGAGTTACAATGTATACCGCCAGCTATTAGTGAGTTGTAACAACGAGCTACCGCCTCCATCAAGCACATTAAGGGGAAACCGTGGTATTGGTTCAAATGGGAAAGATACCCATTCCTACATATGAGCCATGAAAGATTCACCTGATTTGCTTTGGATGCTTTCAGAGAGATTCACATTGAAACAGGCAACATTTCTTCTACTAACCGAACGATAAAATATTCCGTCTTTTCCCCTATTTCTGTTCGTGGGATCAACACTTAGTCACTCATAATTAAGCTTTGTTGTGACATCCCATACTTTGAAGATAAACCATTGCATATAATTGTCTTAGGGCTTCTGTTGGCTACCGACACACAAGCGTCAGCAAAGTTTGCAAAGCACAAATTAAATGTTACATTTTGTACGTATATGGTAAGTAGGGGTATTTTTACTGACCTCAGCAGCAAAGACAGTATGTGAACCGACTGAGTAAATTGAACAACACCTTACTTTTTCATCAACAGCCCATTTGCATAAATGTGTGAGTGCACACAATAAGGGCCACTGACCTTTTCACACCACTTACCTTGGTTTACTTGGTGTTGTAGACAAAAGCAAATCGCTATGTGATGGTAATTTAAGGACTGTATTACTACACTATTTCAGAATATGTTTCCTTACAACTAATCTAATACTCTTAATTCTATTTTCCTTATTTTAGCTAATGGTAAAAATGGTTAATAGGCTTTCACTGGTATCGCACTTTTGTACCTTCAAATGCTTTGACACTGTCACATAATTTCCAAACTAATGACCAGTAGCTTCAGGGACACCTGAGGGTTCATTACAGTTGTACCTCTACTTACTTACCAAAGCAACGCTGCCCATTAAAACTAATTGAAATCAATCTAATCAAAACACCACCGTTTTAACATGTATCATGCCTTTGAAAAAGAAAAACAAACTTTCAGGTAATTGTATGAAAAACAAATACAAAAGAATGTACTACAAACAACTACAGTAGTTTTATGAAAGAATGTAATAATAATGTATAGCACTTACCGGGGATGCACCGAGACTAAAATTAAATGGCAGGAACAACGGTATCCTAAACTTATACAACACTTGATGGATACGAGTTCAACAGAGCATCAACAATACAAACATGGGGTGTTTTCAAATCTAATCATTCCCACAAACTGTGTCGGTAGGCTCTCATGTATGAGTCTTCCGCGAACAGCCGCAACAGACAAGTCGAAGAAAACACAGAAATGATCCGATAAAGCAGCATCAGCAACATTTACGTTTGAAATAACAAGACCCGTAGTAATGATCTCATTTAGAGTGTGTCCTCTGCTGTGGGTGGGCTCGTTTACTTGCTGAGTTCGACCAAACATTTCAAGGACAGCACTGAGTTCTTTAGCGTGCCTGTAATTGGTTACATCCACATCCACGTTTAAGTCCCATGTAATGACCATACAGTCAAAACCAGTGCACACAACTGAAATACATTAGAATTTTGTTGTAGTTTGTAAATAGTGATATAAAGTATGGAAGATTGTTTTATCTGCATTTGGAATGATACGTTCTGAAACGACAAAAAAAACAACAAATAACAATTTATGGGTGAGTATATTGTCCCTGAATATGGTGCAAACACCCCTGCCCCTCTGGTTTAGTCACGTCTCAAACACAGGAAGTGAGAAGGACTAGTTTCAATCATAGCAGTATTTGCTACAGTTAAAAACATAACACTGAGAGGGTAAAAGGAAATATGATTAATTAAAGATGGTTACTTAAAGATCTGACTGCGTGTTTGAGATTATTAACACTCTGTATTAGTTGTATCTAATCTATTTACTGTGGTAGTAGTTATTAAGGATAGATAGATAGTACTTTATTGATTCCTTCAGGAGAGTTCCCTCAGGAAAATTAAAATTGGCAATGTACAGAGTTGAGATAAAAATTTAAAAAGTAAATAATGGGGGTATAAATGGAAACAAAATAGAAAAATATTACAATAGAATAAAAATAAAAAGAAACAATGAGAATAAAAATATAACAGTAAAATAAGAATATAAAAAGAGAAACTAGGCAGTAGTGACCATGTTATGCACTGTTATTGTTTTGCATCCCCTGTCATCCTAGTACCCCCCTGCCCCCAGAGAGGAGTTGTACAGTCTAATGGCGTGTGGGACAAAGGAGTTTTTTAGTCTATTAGTTCTGCACTTGGGATGAAGCAGTCTAGCACTGAACAGGCTCCTCTGGCTACTGATAACGGTATGCAGAGGGTGACTGGCATCATCCAGGAGGCTCACTAGTTTTTCCACAGTCCTCTTCTCTGCCACCGTCACCAGTGAGTCCAGTTTTATTCCGATCGTAGAACTGGCCCGCCTGATCAGTTTCTCCAGTCTGGAGCTGTCCTTTTTAGATGTACTGCCCCCCCAGCACACTACGATGTAGTACAGAACACTGGCAACCACAGACTGGTAGTACATCCACAAGGGTTTTTTACAGACATTGAAAGAGTGCAGCCTCCTCAGGAAGTACAGCCTGCTCTGTCCTTTCCTGTACAAGTGGTCCGTGTTAACAGTCCAGTCCAGCTTATTGAGTCCACTGTCTGTACCTCGACTCCCTCGATCACAATAGGTTGTGACCTTGGACTCGACCTCCCAAAGTCAATGACCAGCTCCTTGGTTTTTGACGGATTGAGCTGCAAGAGGTTCCTGTGGCACCAGACAACAAAGTCCCTCACCAGCCAACGAAACCCCTCCTCTCTGCCGTCCCTGATGCACCCGACGATGGCTGTGTCATCCGCGTACTTCTGGATGTGACACAGCTCTGAGTTGTAGCAGAAGTCAGCGGTGTACAGGGTGAAGAGAAGAGGGGCCAGCACCGTTCCCTGCGGTGCTCCGGTGCTGCTGATCACAGTGTCAGATGTGATGTCCTTCAGTCTGACGTACTGTGGCCTATCAGTGAGGTAGTCTGAAATCCAGGCAACCAGGCAGGGGTCCACTCGCATTCTGTCCAGCTTGTCCTGGAGAAGGCGAGGATGGATAGTATTAAAGACACTCGAGAAGTCCAGGAACAGGATCCTCACAGCGCCATTTCCCTTATCCAGGTGTGAGTGGGCTCGGTGCAGCAGGTAAAGGATAGCATCCTCCACACCAACGCCTGCCTGGTACGCAAACTGCAGGCTGTCCTGGGCATGTTGCACCTGTGGTCTGAGGAGTCTGAGAAAGAGCCGCTCCATTGTCTTCATTATATGAGATAGGTAACATATCCGGTACTTATTGGCACCGACAGAAACCTGCCGGTCGCATCGGGCACCGATTCACGTAAATCCATGTTTCGCACCAGGGTTGTCGACTCAGCTGGCTTTTTGCACTCAGAGGCGATCCCTCCTACCCCACTAAGAAGGGACTTAGCCAAACTACTTCTAGGTAATATTACAATTTTCAATGCCAATAAAGAAATTGACTAAAAAAACATTCCACCGTAAGTTAAATAAAGCTCCACTTTTCCAAAAATGCGCTAGCTTAATGCTAATATACTTTGGCTTTGCTGTTGACATGCTACTGATTAGCATTAGTGACGTTAACATCTCCAAATGTGTTAATGAAAACTACTATTAAGATACACATTACAATCAAACAGCTGGTGCGTAACAAGTACAATACTTACAGTAGTTATCATTTTGTAGGGCGCAACAGACAGCAATTGGACTTACCAACACACCATAAACTATTTACTACTGCCATCTAATGTCATGGAGTTGTAACTGTAATTGAAACTTAGACCTTTCATAATAAAACAAGCTGTAACAACTTTGTCAGCAGTTATCATAATCAGCTCATTTTTAAATGTTGCAATAAAAAAATGAGATTTAATATTCATTAACACACACAAAAGTACTGAAAATTGGTAATGTTGTGTACTGGTATCAATTCCCAGCTACCGTGAATCGGTACTGTATGTGAACTAAACGGTTATGGGCAATGAGATGCAAAAGGGAAACGTGTACATAACTTTCTCCTATGCTGCCACCAATAAATTTATTATATTATTACCTCTCTTCTATCACTTCATTTGTGTTCCACATTGCTAATATTGTGTGTGAATGCTTGAAGGGAAACTTTAATGACGGTATGACGTCTGTGTTAAGTGAAGTGTTCAAGTTTAGGTTTGCCGCTATCCAAGTGGAACGAACCATTTCGTATTTTTGATAGGTGGTGTAGGAAGTGTTACATTCTTAAATTGATCAAAACAATTTTTTTATTGAACTTTCACAGCGACAATAATTGTACATATCATTTATGATTTTTTTAAAATTTATTTTATTATATATTTAAATGGCAGAAAAACAAAAGTCCAGACCCAATCTAGTTTCACACTCTGTTCCCGACTTCACTCACTCTCACATGAGTACACTGTCTTTTGTTCTCCCCCTGGTGGTTGGATGATTGTTGTTTGTAAAAGTGCTTGATTTGATATGCGGTGTAGCCTGCTTTTAATTGTTAATATCGCCGACGATGAACCTCATTTAATCGTAGCAGCCGAAATCGTGATCGTGATTGAAATCCGATTAATTTTGCAGCCGTAATCCCAGGGGACTTTAAACAAACGGTTGTAGATGCGCATCTCAGAATTGTACAGGCAAATAGAGCGATTACAGCTCTGAGTAACAAGGGTAATCATGTTAAGCAACTCAGGTGTCCTTCATGTGGCGTCTGAGGGGCTTTAGTGAAGCGTTTCCCAGCCCGAGCACAGTGGAAGCAGACCCGCAGAGACGGATCTCAACAGGGTTCTTGATTTATGAGCCACTTTACAAAAAGAGCCTGGGGACACAGCCCTCCTTGTCCCTCCAATATTCAATCCCAGCTGCCGAGCAAAGCGATGCAGATCATCCGTTATCGGGTTTGAAGCTTACTTGCGTAGTCTGCCTACCATCGCAGCTCTGCATATTTCTGTTCAGGTGACAGATTAGGAAATGGGTTCACTTTACGTTAATTTGTCTGTGTGTGACCTTCTAACACGTGACTGATTGCTCACATGTACTACAGTTCCAAAATCCTTCTGTTTGTGGCTCCCCAGTGCCTTTTGTTAGTCCTCAAAGGGTTGCCAATTCCTAAATCTTAAAACAATTGATGTTTCAATCTGAAAAACCAGGAACCTTCATTTCATGGTTCATGGTGACATGCTTTCATATTGACGTGGTTTTTATTTGCACGTGGACCCTTGCCGCCATTTGCACATTTGACTTATTTGAAACGCGTATGAGTTTAAAAAACAGCTTCAAGTCCTGTGAACAGCCATGACCACCTTAACCCAGCGTTTTTTTTGGCTTTTAGATTTTGTGTGTGGATCAGCAGTGTTTTAAACCGGCAAAGTTGATTTGGTAAATCTGCTTTCCCCTGAATATCCTACAGGTACATTTAGGGATGGGCGCCTTTTCACATTTAAATTGATATGGTACAAGTTCCCGGTGTTTGAGAAGAAGATCTTTATTGTCACATGTAGTGACAATGTAGTCTCTGCATTTGACCCATACTCTCTTGAGGAGCAGTGGGCAGCCATAGTTTAGCGTTTTGGTACTTCTGTGGGTGATAATGTGTTAATAAATGTTAATTTATTTAATGATACGGTCTAATTTTTTATCTAGTGTTTACCAGCTAGTTGATATTAACTGCTGTCCAGTGGTTATATCCTGTTTTCTTACATTTCTGAGTATAATTTGCAAGTATTATATCGCTTGGATTTAAATGATGTCACGCCCGGCTCATTAATTATGCGTGGTGGTCAAGCAGCGTCTGTTCTCAATGGGGATTAAGCGCAATTTAGCCTTTCTCGAAGAAAAAGGCCCGATGCTTGCATTGTTTTCGGCTGTACGAACCGGTCGAATCGCAAAAAGGATTAAAGTCTCTTTAGATTTCCTCGAGAGAAAACCAAGAAGGGCGGACGAGTGCAAAATTTTAGGAAATGACGACGACAAAGGGGCACGCACTTTGCTTCAAGGGAGAACGCACACGTTTGCAGTGGCCACTTCGTTAAAGGTTTGTTTGATATATTTTTAATATACTTCACTTATTAAGTATTTCCCATCTAAGTAATATCCTGATATTGTTTGTATTTTATTTTTAACAAACAGAAACCAGAAAGTCAGGGTCAATGATACTTTGCCAGGAAAGGTATTTCTACGTCTCCCCTCTTGTTTATTTTGTACACAAAAGTGTCGTAGCACATATGACAACAGGACAAAAATCAAATATGGTGATGATTCAGTAATTGTTAGTTTATTAAATGGATATGCAGTCACGGGTGTCAGTTGTCGGGTATTAACAGTCCCTGTGTGTTTACATGGACGTATCCTCGCTAGACACAAATATGAACCATGAAATGCTACCTTACCCGAGCAAAAACGATGCATTATTTAACCGGGAGAGTCTTTATACCAATTTCCTTCACCCAGCCACACATAAATACGTTGTAGACCGCCATGCTTTTCCAGGTTTTCAACTGTTTTGTCGTGTACAATGATGTTTGGAGCACAAGACGGTTCGATATGTCTGGGAACGCCACCGACGGATAATCCTTGATATCACTCGACTACATTTTTTGTGATACAGTATAGGGATGTATTCCATTGCATAGTTTGATGATTTGCTCGTATTTGCTTTTTGCAGAACGATCTAGATTCTAGGCCCATTGCGTTCTCAAGAGTTTGCGCGCTGCTTGCTGCACAACATCTGGCTTGGCTTGGTTGACCACCACTGTTTTTCACTCCCGGGAAGAAGTCACCTGACTGAATACAAGCAATTGTTGACTTTGCATGCAGTTGCAATTCCAAGACATTAGACGGCAGTAGTGTATAGGCTATAGCATGGTGCCTAGTCAGGGAGTAGTCTTTGCAATAAAACAGAATCAAGTCTTTTGTTAAGCCCTACAAAGTGTTTATACTGTAAGTATTGTACTTATTACACACCAGCTGTTTGAATGTAAAGTGCATCTAACTTGTACTTTAACACATTTGGGGGTGTTAAAATCGCCATGTAAAATCGCTACTGCTAATCAGCAGCATGTATTTGGCAAATCCAATGTAAATTAGCATCAGGGTAGCGTATTTTGAAAAGTGGAGTCTTACTGTACATTCAAGTGTCTTCTATGAGGCATGCTTGCTTTCGTGTCATGGACAATTGCAACATTACAACATTAGCAGTGGTTCCCATTTGCTACCGGGCCACACAGAAACATTACATTATTTATAAACGACAGCATTTTCTCCTACCTAACTTTTGCCTGTTCGACTAGAACACACCAATAGTCCTGTTCATAGATGTTTAAAAGAACTCCTCATTCCCTGTATTTGTTATATCTTTGTTACATGGTACAGTGCCCTTTAATGAACATATACAATGTAAATTTGCCAGATTGTAGCCTAAGGCTAGTACGCGTCTGTTGTCCCCGGCATGTTGATAGTAACAAGGTCCATAAAAACATGTACAGAAAAGTTAAGACAGCACCAACATCAGACATAAACAGTACAATAAAACACACAGACTCAGATATAGTAACACAAATAAAATACATTGGAGACTCATATAACACAGTAGGTTGCTGCATGCAGCGCAGGACAAGAATAAAGTCACCATTGTAGTTAAAGTGCATAAGAAGTCTTATAGTGCTGAAGTCTAAATTGTTGAATATAATGGGTGTGCTGAAAAAAGGAACATACACACCTAACTTTGCCTAGTAAGTTAAAGTGCTGGCATTAATTGCACATTTCCCAATTGCAAAAGTAGTTAGCATTAACAGATGTGTTTAAGCATGGACAAATGCACCAAAAAATAATACATAACTTTTAGACTAGGAAAATAAATCCATAGAATTAGAAATCTATAGAAAGCCACAGACATCCATTGGAACCAATGCCAAGTTTATATAGTTGTATTATCTATCTATGCTCTTGTCCTCGATGATGACGGATCACGTATAACGCATCAGATACGTTAGCCATGAAATAAGCTCACAAGATAGGCAAAATTAATTAACAGTCTTTGGAGAGCATTTCTGACAAAAAAACCCCCCCAATGCACATACCTCAATCTAAACTTGTATAAACACATTGCTGTCTGAGCAGCTAAGCTATTCAAGTGTGTACACTGAACTTGCAGGCTGTGCTCTCTTAGAACTGAGGGATGGATCAGTGTCAATAACAGGAGGTGAACCCACATGACGTCACATAAACGTGCTGTGAAGTGCAACGCCGTTTAGCCGTTATCATTAAGAAACACTCTAAAACTTTTACAAATTACAACGGGAGAAGATCAACATGTTTAAACACTCAAATAACAATACTATGGCTTTTAAAAAGCCAGAACAATATATGTTTGTTCCGAGGAAGGTGTATTTTGTGTGTGTCAATCAATCAATCAAAGTTTATTTATATAGTCCTTAATTTCAAGTGTCTCAAAGGGCTGCACAAGCCTCAATGACATCCTCGACTCAGATCCCACATCAGGGTAATAAAAAACTAAACACAATGGGATACAATTAGGGCTGGGCGATATGGCCTTTTTTAAATATCTTGATATTTTGCCTTAGCCTTGAATGAACACTTGATGCATATAATCACAGCAGTATGATGATTCTATGTGTCTACATTAAAACATTCTTGTTCATACTGCATTAATATATGCTCATTTTAAACGTTCATGCAGAGAGGGAAATCACAACTAAGTCAATTGACCAAAACTGTATTTATTAAACAGTTATTAAGCAGTGGCACAAACATTCATTTCATTTCCAAAACAGAAAGTGCAAGATTGTCAGAGACATTTTAAAACAAGCTATGAGTGCACTTTTGTGCATGATGTCACTAAGATGACATATCAAAACAACACTAAATTAAAGTGCACTTTTTGTACAGAACTCCACTACAATAGTTTAAAACAAATAAAGTGCACTTTTGTGCATGATGTCACACAAGATATTTCAATAACTGTCAAATAAAAATGAGCTGCATAATAGGAAATCAAATAGTGTACGTCCTTCGCTATGTGGTAGGTTCCTGCGGACGATATCTCCTTCTGTTGTTGACTAATTTTTTCATACGGTGTTGATGTGGAAATGGTTGCCTCGGCATTTTGTTGGTGTGGCACCGAACGGAGATGTTGACATGCGGAGTTTCAAGCACTCTTCATTCTCTAGCGGGTGACTTTTCAAATGATGCTACATATTAGCAGTAATGCTACTTTTTGTAGCAACGATTTTGCCCCACACTTGACAAATTACAGTTGTCTTTTTAACATCTTCCCACTTGAAGCCAAACCACCGCCAGACGATGGATTAATTCTTCCTTCATTTGTTACCAGGTTCGCACCTTCTTTCTCTCGTATTACCACTCGCACCACAGCTAACGTTACCCATGCCGCTACCTCTCTGCTCCGCGAGGGTGTATACGTATGTGACGTATGTAAGAAGGTGCGCTTGTATTATGTCTCTGTGAGAAGGAGAGATAAGAAAGAGTGAGAAATGCCTGTTGTATAATGCCCGCAGCTAAAAGCAACTGTGTGAGAACGTATACTCGAATATCACGATATAGTCATTTTCTATATCGCACAGAGACAAACCCGCGATATACCCCCCGGGGGAGCGGTGCAATGGACGTTGAGTTAATAGTGTGAGAGTCTAGTCCATAGTGGGGCCGGCAGGGGATCATCTTGAGTGGAGACAAGTCAGTGGCGCAGAGACGTCCCCAACTGATGCACACCCCGGGTCCCGACGTTGAACAGCTAGCGCGTCATCTGTGGTCACCTAATAACTTCTCCACGAAGGAGAGGGGGGCAGAGCAGAAAAGAGACGGCAGATCAACTGGTCTAAAAGGGGGGGGGGTATTTAAAGGCTAGTGTATACAAGTGAGTTTTAAAATGGGACTTAAATGCTTCTACTGAGGTAGCATCTCTAACTGTTACCGGGAGGGCATTCTAGAGTACTGGAGCCCGAATAGAAAACATTCTACAGCCCGCAGAATTTTTTTGGGTGTGTGTACGAGTGTGTGTTTATTTATAGGGGCCCCCCGATACTTTTTCACTTCCACTACAATGCTGATATTGGAGCTCAGCGTATTGGCCGATACCCATATCAATCCGATACAATATCATCACAAATTATACATTGCTGTTATTTCTTGTAAGGGAATGAATTATGGATGCAAACAAACAAGTAAACAACAATTAATGGCCATTGCATTCAAATCTTATTTGAATAAAGTGCAACCACCACTTTAGGTTGAATTAATAAGAGGAAACAATTTCTTCACTCATTTTTGTGTTTGTGTTTGTGTTTGTGTTTCAAGTTTATTCACAATACCATATAACAAATACAATAGTAGTAAAATATCATCATTTAAAGATGTTGGTACGTGAAAGGGTCCCCCAAATAAGCTAGAAGAAGCTTTTGACAGGGGGTCCAGAGGATAGAATATACATGGAATGATGGAATATACATGAATGATGGAACATGGTAGCAAGTACAACAACAAAAAACAACGCTATATGATTAACACAAGATAATAGTACTAAAGCAAGCATACACATACATACATACATTCATTCAACCATGCAAAACCCAACAGTAGTCTACCCTACATGAGGCATTAAATATAGGTGGTTAATAGATAAGTTTTTAGTTTATTTTTGAAGTTGGAGAATGGATACAGCATCTTGAGGTTCTCATTAAGCCGGTTCCAAATCTTTGGTCCCCTGCATACAACACTTCGAGCGGTACAATCCAGTAAACGATGTTTCCCTGATATCAAATCTAAGTTTTTTTTTAACTTTACATTTTCAATAAAAGTCACTCATATTTTAATAGTAGATTACCTGCTACTTCTAGTAGATACCTGCTACTTCTGTTGTTGTTTTTCAACATAAAATAATATATTAATATAAAAAATAAGGTTGAATTAGACGTATATTTTCCTGCTACTTTTACTGATGTTTTTTAGATCGAAATAATATCAAAAATTAAGTGCAACCAACTATCGTTAGTGGTTTGACCTGCTACTACTCTCATTGTAATAAACAATAGTAGAGAAAAGTAACAACAAATGCAAACGGCACAGCACAATAATATAAAGCTGTAACATAACAGCTATATGCCAAAACACGCCAATACAAAAAGGGAACGGAAGTGACAGCGTCCAAGTTTTGGAAAAAACACATATAAGTCGCACTGGAGTATAAGTCGCATTTTTTGGGGAAATTTATTTGATAAAGCCCAACACCAAGAATAGACATTTGAAAGGCAATTTAAAATAAATAAAGAATAGTGAACAACAGACTGAATAAGTGTACGTTATATGACGCATAAATAACCAACTGAGAACATGCCTGGTTTGTTAACGTAACATATTATGGTAAGAGTCATTCAAATAACTATAACATATAGAACATGCCATACGTTTACCAAACAATATGTCACTCCTAATCGCTTAATCCCATGAAATCTTATACGTCTAGTCTCTTACGTGAATGAGCTAAATAATATTATTTGATATTTTACGGTAATGTGTTAATAATTTCACACATAAGTCGCTCCTGAGTATAAGTCGCACCCCCGGCCAAACTATGAAAAAAACTGCTACTTATAGTCCGAAAAATACGGTAACTAGTTTTACTTTCTCAATGAAAATATTATACTATGTTCAGGAAGTTGGTCCGTCGCCGTAACTTGCGCCGTTGTCACGTCCTTTGTGAAAGTTGTGTTGCGGCTTTGTATTTGGTGTGGCTTTTGCAATCGTGCTGTAGCTGAAAGTTGTGGTTTTTAATTTATGATGCTGTCTGGTCGCGTTTGCAATTGTTGTGACCTTTCTCAGCCACTGTTGCTATCGGCCATTCTTTGCCGACTGATGGCAATGGCGCCACAGACCGACTTAAAATAACGTTTCACGTCACTTATTATTGAAAGTGCTAAACTTCATATAAAGTCTGCCCTACTCAAATCCAATGTTGTCTTTTTTCTAGTATCGATAACATTTCCTTTTAAAACGATATTGCATCGATACCGATCTTGCGGAAGTTTAATCTAAGAAGCTGCTCGACCGCACCCGAACTCCGCAACCCGCCTTCTTGTTTTTAAATGCACTGCTTGCCTATCTGTTTTATCCAGTGCTTTCATGTTTTTATTTCTATTTTATCTATGTTTCTATGTTTTATCTAGTGTTTTTCATGTTTTTATTTCCAATAAAATTTTCTATTATATATTCTAACTTTCTATTTGCATTTTTTACCTTTCTTTTTTTTAATCTTTTGTAGCACTTTGAAATGTTAACAAATGTAAAGTGCGTAAGAGTATGGTAAGAGTCATTCAAATAACTATAATTTATTATTAAGTATATATATATCGATTAATCGTGGCACACCTAATAATTCACGATATCAACAGATGTAAAAAAACTTATATCGTAATAGTTTTCAGCCATGTCGCCTAGCCCTAGCAAGGCAACACATGTGTTGTTACCACAACTAACAGTAAATAGGACACAAATAGAAGACACACACAACTGCTCTTTTCTTTTTTCCTTACCATGTGGCTGAATTACCAGATACTTATGTTTTTCTTTGCTTTTTGGTGTTCTTCCTTCAGTACATTTGTTCAAGGTTTCTCATTGTATCCCATTGGGTTGAGTTTTTTCTTGCCCTGATGTGGGATCTGAGCCGAGGATGTTGTTGTGGCTTGTGCAGCCCTTTGAGACACTTGTGATTAAGAGCTTTGATTGATTGATTGTTGCAGAGATGTAGCAATTCTCTTTTGACAAATCAATAGACTGCAATGTTATGCTCCGCCTCTCAGTATCACCGCGGCACCCTGGTCGAGGCAAACTGTACCGGCTACAAGAAACAAGATTGGATGGACCAGCCTCGATTTTCTCACGGTTGCTTTTCCGAGTCTTCAGTTACAGTCAACAAAGGACCCCTTTTCTCTCTCTCCCTCACGACCTATTTGCGCGTCAGTAACCTGGAGGCGTGTTTCAGGGTTTATTAGATAATCTCAAGTAGAATAATTCAGCACAGAGAGCAGATTTGTAATGGTTTGTCTGCGTCACCCAAGGACGTTTGAGATGTGTGTGCTTTGCAGGTTTCTTTATTTCCAATATGGGTCCTGGACTTTTTGATTAGCGGAAGCTTGTGGCTCTCGTCATTTGGTGCACGCTATCCAAAATCACTTCCGCTTAAAATCAGGTCTCAATTCACCCTGGGCACTTCGGCTGAGTCAGTGTTTGTGTTGAGGACAACACCGGATGTACCGAAGGCGAGATTTGTGTGTGACAAAGACGTCTGTAGCCTGTCCACTGTGAGTTTGATCTTCAGTAGGCAGCGGACACATCGAATAGAATACAACACTTTATTGCCATCCAACGTAATAAAATGAAGGTTACTCTGTTAGGTGCAGTTGAAATGCAGTATAAACCATAAATAGCATGTTAAAAAAATACATACATACCAGTACAAACAGCAGTGCAACAGTGGAAAGAGTGGAAGCCAGATGTGTCCAAACTTTTTGACTGGAGGCCCGCATTGGGCTCCAAAAATTTTGGCCAGGGGCCAAAAGCCAGCTGCATGCAGAGTAATCATATGTGTGTGTCTATGTGTTTACATATTATAATAATATAACGGATTTAAAGTTAAAGTACCACTGATAGTCACACACACTAGGTATGGTTAAATTACCCTCAGCATTTGACCCATCCTCTCGTTCCACCCCCTGGGAGGTGAGGGGAGCGGTGAGCAGCAGCGGTGGCCGCGCTCGGGAATCATTTTGGTGATTTAACCCCCGATTCCAACCTTTGATGCTGAGGGAGGTAATGGGTCCCATGTTTATAGTCTTTTGGTATGGCTCGGCCGGGGTTTGAACTCACGACCTACCGATCTCAGGGCGGACACTCTTAACCACAAGACCACTGAGCAGGTCAAATATATATAATGAATAATCATTATAATTTAATATTAAGAGTATGTGAACGTTCAACTCCTACTTTGTTTACTTCCATGACAACCTTAGTAATTAATCAGTAATATCAAGCAGCTAAAAGTCAAACATAGATAAGTGTAGAATCAGAATCAGAATCAGAATCAGCTTTATTGTCATTACGCTAGGTAACGAGATTGAGGCCATTCCATACAGTGCGATGTGTGCATGCTAGAAAAACAATGTGCAAATATATAAAAATGTAAAAAATTTAGAAGTGCAATGAATATGGTGTGAGAGAGTGTTTTGCATTTGTATCCATCATACCTTGCATTGGATTTAAATGGGTGTAATTTTCTTATGGTGATGGGACGATTTTTTTTATAATATCCACAAAGTTCAGTGAAGTGAAGTGAATTATATGTATATAGCGCTTTTTCTCTAGTGACTCAAAGCGCTTTACATAGTGAAACCCAATGTCTAAGTTACATTTAAACCAGTGTGGGTGGCACTGGGAGCAGGTGGGTAAAGTGTCTTGCCCATGGACACAACGGCAGTGACTAGGATGGCGGACGCGGGGATCGAACCTGGAACTTTCAAGTTGCTGGCACGTCCACTCTACCAACCGAGCTACACCGCCCCGTGAGCAGGTTGTGTTATGTATCACCGTGTGTGTTCACTTTTTGTGTGGGTTGAATTTCTTTTCTGCACCATGACTAGGAAAGGTTGTTTCGATTGGGTCATACAGGTAAATGCTGTGCTCGTGGTGTCAAGAAAGTACACATCACAAGGTCACTGATCCGAGTTTCTCACATTGTCCACAAGGTGGGTGACAAATTACCACCTGCCAGACTTCTGGGTATTTAAATTGAATATAAAAACGCTTGGCCAGGTTGCTTGTTGAAATTGAACTCGAGCCGTCGTATCGTAGGCCAAATTGAAGATGCCGGCTGCCCCTGGTGTAAGCAATTGGGACAGATTAAGTTTCATAATGGCCCATGGGTAAACACTCTTGATTAGGGATGTCACGATAAAAAAGTTTCATATCACGATTATCGTGACCAAAATGATCACAGTTGTCATTATTATTGATATAGTGTTGAATGTGCTCAAAGTGTACTTAAAACTGTACACTAAATTATTTTTACCATTTTTTTTAGAACTAAAACAAATAGAGACACTGTTAGAAATCTCACTATTTGGGTTTTGGTCTTTATGCTTCACTAATAGTGTTCTGGCGTGCGTTGTGGCATCCAACTTTGTGCAGCGGCCCCTGAACACACCTTAAAAACACATCCATCTGGTGTTCCTCAGATTATAGGTCACTCTGTATACAGATTAAGTTTCATAATGGCCCATGGGTAAACACTCTTGATTAGGGATGTCACGATAAAAAAGTTTCATATCACGATTATCGTGACCAAAATGATCACAGTTGTCATTATTATTGATATAGTGTTGAATGTGCTCAAAGTGTACTTAAAACTGTACACTAAATTATTTTTACCATTTTTTTTAGAACTAAAATAAATAGAGACACTGTTAGAAATCTCACTATTTGGGTTTTGGTCTTAATGCTTCACTAATAGTGTTCTGGCGTGCGTTGTGGCATCCAACTTTGTGCAGCGGTCCCTGAACACACCTTAAAAACACATCCATCTGGTGTTCCTCAGATTATAGGTCACTCTGTATTCTGTGGAGAGAGAGAGAGCTTAACCTGTAGGCTCGAAATGCAACATTTAATATCTTAGTTGCTCAGACAGCAATGTGTTTATATAAGTTTAGGTTGGCATATGTCGTTTCTTAATGGGGAATGATTCAAGCATTGAAGCTAGCGAGCTAGCGCCAGTCAGTCCGTGAGTTAATCAACGTGCGGTTATCAATCATGGTTTTTTGATCATTTAAATTTAAAACGGTAGTACCGACTGTTTTACCGCGGTTTTACCATTTATCGTTACATCCCTAAATTACAGTAATAATCACAATTCCACAATTATAAAGATTGTTATGCATCGATTAATTTCACAACAAAAACAGTTTTAAAATCACAGACATTCCTACGATATTTTGATGTGAATGCATTTCTGTCGGAAATAACAGGATTCAAATAATAACTTTATAGTAACAGTACAAAATAATAAATATAAACAAAACATTAATGATAATATATAAATTAAGGTTAACCACTAAGGTTTATTTTATTGATAACCAGGAAATAATGTTACTACTCGGTTATCAATTATCATCCATGCCTATTCATTCATTTTTGATAATATTTCATGCCGTATTATTAATGACTGCAATGCACATAATTAAATCCCATGGTATAGTGCTGTTATTCTGCAAGTGTTTTACACTAAATATATAACTTACAATGCCTGTAGTTTATTCAACACAGACAGAAAGACGGAATCTCTAACGTTAAACAGTCGCTGTTTGTTTACACTGGACTGACACACAGTAAGTTACTTGTAAGTGGCACGTTTATACGGTATTTAATCAAGACTAACAGTAAAACCGGTTAATCATTGCATCCCTAGATCAGACACAACCGATCAGATTCAAATGTATTGATGTGCAGATACAAAGCTAGAAACAGAAAATGAGGATAGAGCCGAAGTTCTCAATTATAATCAGGGGAATGCTCGTAAAGCCTCTGTGGCTGATTGGGGAAATTGTTT
Source organism: Nerophis lumbriciformis (assembly GCF_033978685.3). Lineage (NCBI taxonomy): Eukaryota > Metazoa > Chordata > Actinopteri > Syngnathiformes > Syngnathidae > Nerophis > Nerophis lumbriciformis. The sequence continues at coordinate 14,500,025 of NC_084570.2, read as the reverse complement.
TGTGCGGGTGTGAAAGGCGTACCTTGAGGTAAACCCTCAGAGTCAACAGGGCGCCGTTGCTCCTGCTCAGCCCTCAACAAAAGTAATTGACTTTTGGATGAGTGAGAAGGAAACACGGAGTGAGTGAGAACGAGGACACAAACAATTTGAGTACAAGAGACAGGTGGTGGTTGTAGCGTTTTTCCTCGCAAAGATGGATGCTCAACAGGATGACCTTTCATTTTCAATCCAGGTTACTTTAGGAAGGATCATTTCTTGAAATAGGGTAAATGTGCTTTTTGGTCGTCCGTGATCTCTGCATGCGTCAGGAAATCTTTAGTTGATGAGAATGAGCCAAAACATTGTCAGATGCTGGCAAAGGTACTTTGAGACCGTTTTCATGATAACCGATACAGATAGGGATGTAACAATATGAATATTTCATATCACAGTTATTGTGACCCAAATTGTCATCATTATTATCGCAGTATTGTTGAACGTGCTCAAAAAGTACTTATGCACACACTAACATTTTCAGATGTTTTTTTTATAACTAAAATAGATAGACCTGCATCGTGGTGACCTACACTGTTAAGTGGTCCTTGAATGTCCCATAAAACATCTGCATGTCACATTCCTTCAAGTATCAGAATCATCTTTATATGAAACACACAAGGAAATTGACTTGGTACTATATATCAATCACTGTGTTGCAAGAGAGCACAGATTGTAGGTTCAATGTACGAAATTGAATAGTTTAGTTGCTCGGACAGTAATGTGTTTATACAAGTTTAGATTGGGGTATGTACATTGTTTTTTAATGGGTAAAGACTAGTGTTGTCCCGATACAAATATTTTGGTACCGGTACTAAAATTATTTTGATACTTTTCGATACTTTTCTAAATAAAGGGGACCACAAAAAATTGCATCATTGGCTTTATTTTAACACAAAATCAAAACAATTATTAACACATTAACACATGAAATTAGTACTGTTGAGTGTCGTAATCTGTACCAGGAGTTAGTACCGTAATTTTAATTTCCCCTCGGGGATTAATAAAGTATTTCTGATTCTGATACAGATAGTGTTGTCCCGATACCAATATTTTGGTACCGGTACCAAAATTATTTAGATACTTTTCGGTACTTTTTGATACTTTTCGAAATAAAGGGGACCACAAAAAATGTCATTATTGGCTTTATTTTGACAAAAAATCGTACGGTACATTAAACATATGTTTCTTATTGCAAGTTTGTCCTTAAATAAAATAGTGAACATACAAGACGACTTGTCTTTTAGTAGTAAGTAAACAAACAAGGGCTCCTAATTAGTCTGCTGACATATGCAGTAACATATTGTGTCATTTATCATTCTATTATTTTGTCAAAATGATTAAGGACAAGGGGTAGAAAATTAATTATTAATCCACTTGTTCATTTACTGTTAACATCTGCTTACTTTCTCTTTTAAAATGTTCTATCTACACTCCTGTTCAAATGTAATAATCACTTATTCTTATGTTGTTTGGATGCTTTACATTAGTTTTGGATGATACCACAAATTTGGGTATCAATCCGATACCAAGTAGTTACATTGGTCATATTCAAAGTCCTCATGTGTCCAGGGACATATTTACTGAGTTTATATACATAATATACATTTTAAAAAAACGAAAGAAGATGTGATGCCAAAAAAATTGACGTAATCATAGTAGTATCGACTAGATACCACCAATGGCGTTTGTTTACATTTTGACGGCGGTGTGTTACGGTGTTTAGTGAAGCATGTTTAGCTATTCCTCGTCCTGCAGGGATGATACTTGTAAGAAACTTACTTTATTTGTTGCCATGGAGGCGAGGATTAGTGATTTAGAAGTAGCTAAAACGCTGCCAACAGCGGCTGGACTTTAGCCGCTAGCTAGCCATTTCTTAAAGCACCTCTTCCGGTGGGTGTTTGTGTTATAACTTCACCTTTATCGTTAGTTTTTAAGCCAAAATGCGTCCGTTCTCCATTTTCTGTTTACACACTGTGTCTGCTTGTAAGTACTCCTTGATTGTGCGCTACCGAACATGCTCCTCTGCTCGGAAACCAGCATTGACACGACGTGACGATGACGGGGGTGGGGGACCGGTACTTTAGGAGCCCTATAGTATCGCAATACTATACTTATACCGGTATACCGCACAACCCTAGTAAAGACATGAATGTCTCTTGTATTCATGTTAGCATTTTAGCTACCGAGCTAGCGACAGTCCAACCGTGAGTAAAGGTGAGGTAGCTCACTGCAGTCAGCCAAATTTTAGAACAGTCTGCATTACTTGGTGCGGTGGCCATGGATGAAGTGCTGGCTGTCCAGAGTCGGGACCCGGGGTGGACCGCTCGCCTGTGCATCGGTTGGCAACATCTCTGCGCTGCTGACTCGTCTCTGCTCGGGATGGTGTCCTGCTGACCCACTATGGACTGGACTCTTACTATTATGTTGGATCCACTTTGGACTGGACTCTCACAATATTATGTCAGACCCACTCAACATCCATTGCATTCGGTCTCCCCTAGAGGGCGGGGGGGGGGGTTACACTCATATGCGGTCCTCTCCAAGGTTTCTCATAGTCATTCACATCGACGCCCCACTGGGGTGAGTTTTTCCTTGCCCTTATGTGGGCTCTGTACCGAGGATGTCGTTGTGGCTTGTGCAGCCCTTTGAGACACTTGTGATTTAGGGCTATATAAATAAACAAACATTGATTGATACTTTATTTAAAATAAATAAATAGATTATCGATTATTGACGTTTACTAATCCATTCTATAATGGTGCATGTCCGAATTGCGATGTATCTAAAAATCGATTATTTCCCCCACCTCTATAGTAACTATGCCGCTCATTAGACTGATACAAAAATGTAAATAACTATTCAACTTCTGTCCATTTGAAAGTAAGGACAGGAAAAGTGCGAAATAAAACAAGTACTGTATTTTTCGGACTATAAGTCGCACTTTTTTTCATAGTTTGGCCGGGCTCCAGTGCGATTTATATATGTTCTTTTCCTTCTTTATTATGCATTTTCGGCATGTGCGACTTATACTCCGGTGCGACTTATACTCTGAAAAATACGGTATATTTTTTATGGAAAAAAAAAAAGAGACGATAAAACAACAAAACTAAGTAAGAAACAAGCATTTTGTGATGAGTTTAAAAAGCTGCACGCTGATATATTATTAACTCCTGGCATTTTTTTAGAATTCTAAGACTCAATGCATAAAATTGTATTATTGATTAATTATCAACATTTGAGCTATCTAATAGATTGTATGTTTAATCTTATGATACTGGCGCATTGATGCCTAATGTTTAGTGTGTGTGTGTGTGTGCCTTTTTTCATTGCATTGCAAATTGACTCTGCTTTAAAAAGTACTTGAATTGATGTTGACAAAGTTCAGCTGGCGGACTTTGGCCAAAATGCTGGTTAAATCTACTTTATCACACAACTTCGTCTCACACTAACAATCTTACCGAGTTGAGACCACTGCAGCCTACAGATGTTTGACATTCCTCCGCTTTTTAGATGTAGTATAAAAAAACAAACAAGATCTGCTTTGCAAAATGAGCAAGGTACTAATATTTTTAACAAGAATTGGAGGAAATATGTTTTCACCCGCGAAGCGGTGCTGACTCGCGTCTTCCGGAAAAACGAGAATAATGACGTCACGACTATGTCGACAAATTTATTTGTAGGTGACAAATGTTATTGTCGACAATGTCAACAAATCATTGCACCCCTATTATGAATGTGCCTGTTGCTACATTACTTATATACCTACAGCATGTACCATATTTTCCGGACTATAGGGCGCACCGGATTATAAAGTGCACTGCCGATGAGCGGGTCGAGTCAGGTCTATTTTCATACAAAAGGCGCACCGGATTATAGGGCGCTTTAAAGGGGTCTTATTATGATTTTTTTCTAAATGTAAAACACTTCCTTGTGGTCTACATAACATGTAATGGTGGTTCGTTGGTCAAAATGTTGCATAGATTGTTTTACAGATCATCTTCAAGTCACTTTCTGATAGTCACTTCAGGATGCGCCGTTTTGTGGGCGGTCTTATTTACGTGACTCACCTTCGACAGCGTCTTCTCCCCGTCATCTTTGTTGTAGTGGTGTAGTGTGCAAGGACGCGAGTGGAAGAAGTGTCAAAAGATGGAGCTAACTGTTTTAATGACATTCAGACTTTACTTAAATCAACAATGGAGCAGCATCTCCTCATCCGTGGCTCACTAGTGCAATAACAACGCCGGAAATGTGTCCCGTGAAAAACTGTCCGACCGGAACTCTCTAGTAACTAAAGTTCCTTGGGTGAATAATGTAAACTCACTACACCGGTATGTTTTAGCGCTTTCATGGCAAGTTTACTGACAGATATAAGTAATAACTTTACACTACTTTAACAGCAGAGGGTCAATATCCCATAACAAGAACATACAAAAAAAAACAAAAAAAAAACGCCTCGCGGGTGCGCGCAATTTTTCAGGACTTATGCAGATCCCAAATACAGATCAGCAGGTACCAGAGGATAAGAAAAGTTGCTTTTGAATAATATTGCAAAACAAAACTCCAGATAATATGTCTTACCTTATACACACACCATAATAATACTTGTTGAAGCACAGTACAATCCATCAAGCAGTGTGGCTTCATAGCTTACCAAAGTCGTACTAAAACATTTTGATGGATTTTTGAGCGCTGTGTGTAATGTTTACTTGAGTCATCTTGCAGTCTACACGTATCTCTTATGTATGACTGCCACGTACTGGTCACATTTATCATTTCACCATGTACCAAATAAAAAAGCTTTGAGATTGGTAAGCACAACCAAAAATATTCCGTACATTTATAAGGTTATAAAGCGCACTGTTGAGTTTTGAGAAAATGAAAGGATTTTAAGTGTGCCTTATAGTCAGAAAAATACGGTATATAAAATGTTGATGGGGTTTGAATTTCTTTTAGAGCGCTTTATAGGCGGAATAGATCAAATCCCTATTCCCTAGATTTTTAGTTGTCTATCACAAGTTGTATATTACAATTTTGAATGTACAAAAGAGAGAGAGAGAGAGAGACATGTGTTCTTGTCTCTTGAATGATAGGCAAAATACAAAAAAAGTGTGGTTCCCCTTTGAGAAATGTTATTTGCGCTGAAATGCAGTGCATTCCCCACTTTGTAGTCCAATCTTGGACATGCTTTATGAGTGTTTGCCCAGATTCCCAAGTAGATGCTTCCCTGTTTTTCAAGCTAGAAGATAATACATTAATCACAAACCGGCATGACTGCAATCAATGTGAGATTCTCCCAGAACATCATGAATTCATTAATGGCTGCCTGCCTGCAAAGGAGATCATGCAGTGCAGTGTGAGCGTGCTCAGTCTGCTGCAGCCTTGCCTGCGATAGGGATGTCTTTTACCTTCCGGCTGCAGGACTCCTCTTGCACTGGCCTGCTCTCCCGGCGATGGCGATTGGCGACTCGTCATGCTAACTGCATGCTGCACATCTTATACCCTCCAGCATCATTTGCTCTTTTTTCATTATGTCACAATGTATACAATAACAAGACTGGCCTTTTAATGTCACAGTGTCCTATCAGTGCTCCCGGCAATGGGCTTACTGTACTTCTGTATTTAATGAAACAAAGACATGAATTACCGTGTATTGCTGAATCAGTGAAGCCATGTTTTTGTAACCTTCCTTGAGATAAGAAAGGTTGGTGTTGAGTGTGAACTGATAAGATACCACGCAAAAGTTGTGATTCAGTCATTTCTTCTGTCTTCAGTCCAAAGAGAAGACCACGATTTTTGTGCCAATGTTGCAGACTCGCACCAAACGCAGAGAACTAATTAAAAAGATAAGATTCCAGCGCAGTGGCGTGTCGCTTCTTCGGAGGTAGCATCAGTTGCGGCCAGCAAGGGCTCGACAACAAAAGGCCTTTTGACCAGGAGAATGCAGCAATGTCGCCATCTTTGGCTGCTGGCCAGTTTTGCATGTCTCCGAAGGTCTTAGGGCTGTTGTGGCTTTTCATAGTTCCGACTAAAATGGCTTTTCTCATTCAGCTATGTGGAAACGATGTGAAGCATCTTTGTCGGGACTAACATACCAACCAAAGCTCTCTAGTCGCCCTCATGGAGATGCCTGTGTTTGAGCATTACTCTCACAAGAAGCTGAGTTTGTAGTCTTAAAATGACACCCGCTGTCCAGGTTCGACTGTCTCCGACTCATCTTGCTCCATTTATATGCTTATTAATCTTGTTCTTTTGTACGTGCAATTTAGTCGTGTATCCCCTGCAAAAATATGCCTGCTTTAGGGCTGTAACTAGGGTTGTACGGTATACCGGTATTAGTATAGTGCCGCGATACTAATGAATCATTTTCGGTACTATATTGAAAAGTACTGAAAAGTATCGGTACCGCACCCTTGTCGAAGTCACGTCGTGACATTGCTGGTTTACGAGCAGACGAGCATGTTCGGCGGCACACAATCACAGAGTACTTACAAGCAAACACAGTGTGTAGACAGAAAACGGAGAACGGCCGCATTTTGGCTAAAAAACTAAAGATAAAGGTGAAGTTATAACACCGAAACGCCCACAGAAAAAGGTGCTTTAAGACATGGTGAGCTTGCATGGCAGCACGGTGAAAGGGGTTAGTGCTTCTGCCTCACAATACGAAGGTCCTGAGCAGTCCTGGGTTCAATCCCGGGCTCGGGATCTTTCTGTGTGGAGTTTGCATGTTCTCCCCGTGACTGCGTGGTTTCCCTCCAGGTACTCCGGCTTCCTCCCACCTCCAAAAACATGCACCTGGGGATAGGTTGATTGACGACACTAAATTGGCCCTAGTGTGTGAATGTGAGTGTGAATGTTGTCTGTCTATCTGTGTTGGCCCTGTGATGAGGCGGTGACTTGTCCAGGGTGTACCCCGCCTTCCGCCCGATTGTAGCTGAGATAGGCTCCAGCGCCCCCTGCGACCCCGAAGGGATTAAGCGGTAGAAAATGGATGGATGGATGGAGCTAGCAAGCGGCTAACAATGAAATTAAATGAAAGCCAAGTTTACATACTATTTGTTTAAAATAAGAAGTGCAATGAAATATGTTTTAATTAACAGTAAATGATCGTGATTAATAATCACGATTTTGCATTTCAATATTGATGGAAAATAATCGTGTTTAATGTTTTGGTCATAATCGTGCAGCCCTAATATGTAATGAGTGTCCTTAATTGAACATTATTGAACATTTGTCAATATAAACAAGTATCAAATAATTAGTTGCATATCCCCTACAGATACAAAAAGTCTAAAGCGTAAGATTAAAAGGTGTCCAGTAAAACCATGTCTGCTTTATTCTACTTAATGCGGTCTTGGCCCGTAATTTATTGAATTATTCTGGCAAATAGGTGTTGCCAAAACAACATTAACACTCCACTTCAAAAGCATAAATCTGTCATGAGATTAGTGCGGGGGTCAGCAACCCGCGGCTCTGGAGCCGCATGCGGCTCCTTAGCGCCGCCCTAGTGGCTTCCTGGACCTCTATCAGAGATGTGTGAAAATGGAAAAAAAAATGTTGTTTTAAAATATTTTCTGTAGGAGAACAAACATGACACAAACCTTCCTAATTGTTATATATCCCACCATTTATACTAAACATGCTTCACTGATGAGAGTATTTGGAGAGCGCCGTTTTCTCCTAATTTCAGCAATCCTTGAACTCATCGTAGTTTGTTTACATGTACAAATGTCTCCGATGCTGACACAGAAAGACGTGTTTTATGCCACTCCTTCTTCGTCTCATTTTGTCCACCAAACGTTGTATACTGTGCGTGAATGCACAAAGGTGAGCTTTGTTGGTATTATTGACTTGTTGGAGTGTTAATCAGGCATATTTGGTCAGTGCATGACTTCAAGCTAATCAATGCTAACATGCTATTTAGGCTAGCTGTATGTACATATTGCATCATTATGCCTCATTTGTAGGTATATTTGAGCTCATTTAATTTACTTTACTTATGTCCTCTGTGTATTTAATTTACATTTGCATATCTCATGACAAATCATCTGAATATAATATTGGCTAAATTTCTGATAGTTGTTTGAATGCCATGTTGTTCCAGACCACAGCAAACGTTACCCAGCTCGCAAAGATTGTAATAAATCCATTAGAAGAAGACAGCCTGCTGTTTCCTTAAACTTGGACACACACATCTGTACCTTTGGCCATTCTGAGCCAGTAATTTATAGAAGTTATTTCATCCTGTGAGAAGCCTCCGTTTTACTAATGATTTCTAATGTTGCAAAAATGTGTGGAATAACAATTAAAATACAGCATTTCTGTCAACAAAGATTTGCATCAGCCTTTGATAGTAGGCTAATATGGCTAATATAGACACTTACATCATGTGTTGCCTTCATTATAACATTTATATAAGGCTTTTAAATTTTTTGCCGCTCCAGACAGATTTTAATTTTTTTTATTTTTGGTCCAATATGGCTCTTTCAACATTTTGGGCTGCCGACCCCTGGGTTAGTGTTTTCATACCTACCATTGTTCTCTGAGTAATTTCACTTGATCAAACCTTTTCTAATATTCAAGAATAAAAAAATCGTAGTCGTGGAACTGTGGACCAGCTCTATACTCTCGGCAGGGTCCTTGAGGGTGCATGGGAGTTTGCCCAACCAGTCTACATGTGCTTTGTGGACTTGGAGAAGGCATTCGACCGTGTCCCTTGGGAAGTCCTGTGGGGAGTGCTCAGAGAGTATGGGGTATCGGACTGTCTGATTTTGGCGGTCCGCTCCCTGTATGATCAGTGTCAGAGCTTGGTCCGCATTGCCGGCAGTAAGTCGGACACGTTTCCAGTGAGGGTTGGACTCCGCCAAGACTGCCTTTTGTCACCGATTCTGTTCATAATTTTTATGGACAGAATTTCTAGGCGCAGTCAAGGCGTTGAGGGGATCCGGTTTGGTGGCTGCAGGATTAGGTCTCTGCTTTTTGCAGATGATGTGGTCCTGATGGCTTCATCTGGCCAGGATCTTCAGCTCTCGCTGGATCGGTTCGCAGCCGAGTGTGAAGCGACTGGGATGGGAATCAGCACCTCCAAGTCCGAGTCCATGGTTCTCGCCCGGAAAAGGGTGGAGTGCCATCTCCGGGTTGCGGAGGAGACCCTGCCCCAAGTGGAGGAGTTCAAGTACCTCGGAGTCTTGTTCACGAGTGAGGGAAGAGTGGATCGTGAGATTGACAGGCGGATCGGTGCGGCGTCTTCAGTAATGCGGACGCTGTATCGATCCGTTGTGGTGAAGAAGGAGCTGAGCCGGAAGGCAAAGCTCTCAATTTACCGGTCGATCTACATTCCCATCCTCACCTATGGTCATGAACTTTGGGTTATGACCGAAAGGACAAGATCACGGGTACAAGCGGCCGAAATGAGTTTCCTCCGCCGGGTGGCAGGGCTCTCCCTTAGAGATAGGGGGGAGCTCAAAGTAAAGCCGCTGCTCCTCCACATCGAGAGGGGCCAGATGAGGTGGTTCGGGCATCTGGTCAGGATGCCACCCGATCGCCTCCCTAGGGAGGTGTTTAGGGCACGTCCGACCGGTAGGAGACCACGGGGAAGACCCAGGACACGTTGGGAAGACTATGTCTCCCGGCTGTTCTGGGAACGCCTCGGGGTCCCCCGGGAAGAGCTGGACGAAGTGGCTGGGGAGAGGGAAGTCTGGGCTTCCCTGCTTAGGCTGCTGCCCCCGCGACCCGACCTCGGATAAGCGGAAGAAGATGGATGGATGGAAGAATTAAAAAAATCATGAAAGTATGTATGAATCATGTTGATATTGCATTGGATTAATATCAGTATGGTCCAATACGTAAGGCTCCAATATCTGTCTCGGATATACTTTATAATTTTGGACGTAATAACTGTGATATGAAATCGTTACATCTCAAGGCTGGTTACACCAGCACATGATCAATGATGAACAACACCATCATTTTTGCTCTCATTTTCTTTCAGGACTGGTTTGGGGAAAAATGAAAGCATCGATTCCTTTTCTGATCATACTTCACGCAATTGTGGTCCATTGCCTGAAAGTGGTGTCAAAGAGAGGCTCGGGTAAGTCTTTCCGTACCAATGCATCAACACTGACATGATATAGACCCCAGGCTCCCTCTGAGCTTAATGTTCTGTCACATCCTCTCCTGATCTAAAAACATGAAAAATCACATGGAATACTAAGACTAAAAATCAGTTATCACCACTATCCTGTTTGTGTACTCACCATTGCACACACACACTGCATCACACAAGGCGCAGTGTCCAGTAGTACTGCAGGAATGAGTCAACCTTCTCGACTCACTGATATATATTGACTGACATGACCAAACATCATATCGTGATTTGCTTTTTGGATCTTTGAAACTGCTTTTGTCTGATGGATACCATGAAACATAGGGAAGGTTCTTGCATGCATTTTTTGACACAAGTGCACAGTTGTTCCTGTCTGGCTCATCAATGGCCTCTCAAGCGTATTCTGTATGCTTCTTCCTCTACAATGGTTTACTTTGCTCGGGAGAAAAAGGGGGATAGTTGTTTGATTCAGACCTCCATCCTTGCTGCCCTGCTTAAATTCTACAGCTTTATGAGAAGCCATGCTGTTTGTTTAAAGGACCTCTTGAAATTGCATTGATCCAGTTTAGGGTTGTACGGTATACCGGTACTAGTAGAGTATCGCGGTACTATTGAATCAAAAGCGGTACTATACTCTGTTTGAAAAGCACCGGGTCGCCATATATTTTTTTTACAGGCATGACGGCACGTCGTCGTCACGTCGTGTCATTGCTGGTTTTATGAGCAGAGGAGCATGTTCGGCGGCACACAGAGTACTTACAAGCAGACACAGTGTGTAGACAGAAAAGGGAGAACGGACGCATTTTGGCTTAAAAACTAAAGATAAAGGTGAAGTTATAACACTGAAACGCCCACAGGAAGAGGTGCTTTAAGACATGGCTTGCGAGTTAGCGGCTAATGTTCATCCGCAGTCGGCAGTGTTTTAGCTACTTCTAAATCACTAATCCTCGCCTCCATGGCGACACATAAAGTAAGTTTCTTACAAGTATCATCCCTGCAGGACAAGGAATAGCTAAACATGCTTCACTACACACCGTAGGAGGATACAATAGCTCACCAGTGTCACAATGTAAACAAATGCCATGGGTGGATCTACACCTAACATCCACTGTAATGATACCAAGTACAAGAGCGTATCTAGTCGATACTACTATGATTACATCAATATTTTTTATCGCCACAAAATCTTTTTCCTTTTTTAAAAATTCATATTATATTCATAAACTCAAGAAATATGTTCCTGCACACATGAGAACTTAAATTATGACCAAAGTATGATCCTGTAACTACTTGGGATCGGATAGATACCTAAATTTGTGGTATCATCCAAAACTAATGTAAATTACCAAACAACAGAAGAATCGGTGTTATTACATTTTAACAGAAGTGTAGTAAGAACATATTAAAACTGAAAATAACCAGATATCAACAGTAAATGAACATGTAGTTTAATAATAATTTTTTACAGCTTGTTCTTTATAATTTTGACAAAATAATAGAATGGAAAATGACACAATATGTTACTGCATACGTCAGCAGACTAATTAGGATACTTTGTTTGCTTACTTACTACTAAAAGACAAGTTGTCTTGTATGTTCACTATTTTATTTAAGGACAACATTTTTCTTCGATTACAATAAGAAACATATGTTTAATGTTCCCTAAGATTTTTTGTTAAAATAAAGCCAATATTGCCATTTTTGTGGTCCCCTTTATTTAGAAAAGTATCAAAGTATCAAAATACATTTTGGTATCGAGACCACTCTGATCCAGTTATAATGGAAAGAAATGAGTGTCATCGTGTGAGTCTGCCTATAGAGCCCCTAAAAAAACATCCAAAAACCCCCATTAGGGTTTTATATACATGATGTAAGTATATATGTAATGTAGTAACAGGCACAGTCATAATGAAATGTAATGTTTACATAGTTTGATCATTTTAAGCATTCGCGGCACATTAATTTCAAAAACGCATCACAACGTTCGCTTTTTTTTTTTTCTTCATCACTGATTATTACTCACTGTAGTCTTTATGAGAGCCAACGGACATAATTAAACATCACTTACTGTGCAAGGTCTGCTGTCATTAGGATGCCGACTGCTGGGATGTTCATTGATTCCCATTTAGATGAAAAATGTCTCATAATCCTTGCGAAGAAACAGGGTTGGGACGTCACAAGTGCTTTTTGTGTCGTTCTCGCCAGTTCCAGATCCTAAATGGCTGTCAAGGTGTCCCAACTTGTCGGATTATATCCTCAGCCAGCTACTTTTCAGCTGAGAGGCATGATTTATGATCTACAATAAACTTACAGGGAGCAGGGAAGCGAGGAAACAGCAGACCACACGATGATGTAAACATAGGGACACAGGAAGTGATCACGGCGCAGCTATAAATAGTTTGTCTGCGTTAGCGTTTATAACGACAATATCACTAATACTTGGTTAATATTTAAGTCACGAAATATTATGCTATTATTTATTATTCATATTTATCATTATATGGTATTATTTGCGCTTTTTGAATGGTTATTTTTTGGATTTTATGGGCGGAATAGTGGCTCCGCTGTAAGCTGACTTTTATTTACCTTTATTTAATATTTAGAATGCAAAAAAAAAAGTCCATCCTTCATGTCTGTCTTAATGATTGTGAACGATTACAAAAATTAAAAAGAAAAGTGGAGTTCCCCTTTAATGAGATAATTTGTAGTCGTTCATTTATCTGAGACTTGATAGCATCAGAACTGAAGTGGCACTGTCATTGAATACTACTTAAACAGTAAAATGCACTCCTCATCTCTTGATGGATTGTAATTTAATTTTGCTATGTGCTTGAGTTTTTTTTTTAGATAATTGTACAATTGTTTAAGTCAGAAAAGTTTAAAGAGCGCCCAGATGAGTTAAATGAGTTCATAATTGTCCCCTATGGTTTATATTATAAACAAATGTACAATCAGAGCAGAAATATCCACCTGATTAAAGCAAATTGCATATGTAGATAGACTACTTATTGGACACAGAATCCACCTAGCCATTTGCGTCCAGTGCCGACACCCACGGGCAAACTCGGGAACATTATTATTACAGTAGATGTGCAGAACGTATTTGAGCAATGTGGTGTGGTTGCTCCTCGGTCATTAGAATGTGGTTGTTTCACTGTCCCCCTGTTGTTTGTGGCCGGAAAGCGTACCAAAATGTAACACTGTAGTGTAGCTGCTGTGATGTTTGAGGTCCAGCAACTGCCGGCTTTCAGCAATGATTTTTGTCTCTGCACAGAGCCACAGTCAACGGCTGTGCTGGTATAGAACAGTCTGCCTACTGCATAGGAATGTACAGTCATGGTCAAAAGTTTACATACACTTGTGAAGGACATAATGTCATGTCAGGTCCGGAGCATAATACTACCACCACCATGCTTGACGGTAGTCATAGTGTTCCTGGGATTAAAGGCCCCATCTTTTCTCCTCCAAACATTGCTGGGTATTGTGGCCAAACAGCTCAATTTGTGTTTCATCTGACATGACAAAGACAAAGATAAGACCTTCTGGATGAAAGTTTTGTGTATGTCCGTACACAGTGTGGAGCATCTGCCCTAAGTTAGAAATCATCACCCCCATTGCAGCAAATAAACTACATTTCTTACAAGTATCATTATCTAGAGCATGGGTGTCAAACTCTGGCCCGTGGGCCAAATTTGGCCCGCCGTGTAATTTCATTTGGCCCTTGAGGCAATATCAAATTAACATTAGAACTGGCCCGCCGGTATCATATAGTGGCGGTGCCACTGTAACACAGCATTCACCGCTAATACTCATACTTGCCAACCCTCCCGATTTTCCCGGGAGACTCCCGAATTTCAGTGCTCCTCCCGAAAATCTCCCGGGACGACCATTCTCCCAAATTTCTCCCGATTTCCACCCGGACAACATTATTGGGGGCGTGCCTTAAAGGCACTGCCTTCAACGTCCTCTACAATCTGTCGTCACGTCCGCTTTTCCTCCATACAAACAACGTGCCGTCCCAGTCACATACTATATGCGGCTTTTACACACAAGTGAATGCAAGGCATACTTGATCAACAGCCATACAGGTCACACTGAGTGTGGCCGTATAAACAACTTTAACACTGTTACAAATATGCGCCACACTGTGAACCCACACCAAACAAGAGTGACAAACACATTTCGGGAGAACATCCGCACCGTAACACAACATAAACACAACAAAACAAATACCCAGAACCCCTTGCAGCACTAACTCTTCCGGGACGCTACAATATACACCCAGCGCTACCACCAAACCCCGCCCCCGCCCACCAAGTTAATTTTGATATTTACCTCAGAAGGCTGCAAATAGAAAAGAGGCATTACATTTTTTATTAAAATTGTATTTAATATACCATTGATGTTTTTTCGTTTGTTTTTTGAAAGTTGATTTTGCACTTTTAAGTTATATAAGCGTTGCTTGTTCCATATTCAGTGTTAAAGCAAATCAGTTTAGCAAACTGAGCAATAATCAACGTTTTATTCATGCACTTTCTCTTGCTACTTCAAGGCTTGAATGTTTGATTCAATCATTATTGTTATTTTATTTTCAAATCTATTATTAGCCTGTGGAAAAAGGTTATTTTGATATTTATCTCAGAAGGCTGCAAATAGAAAAGAGGCATTACATTTTAATTTAAATTGTATTTGATATGCCATTGATATTTTTGTATTATTATTATTTGAAACTCGATTTTGTATGTCACTATAAAGTTATATAAGCCTTGCTTGTTCAATATTCAATGCAAAACTTGTTTGGGTCCCTATTAAAAGGTTAATTTGTTCAACCTTGGCCCGCGGCTTTGTTCAGTTTTAAATTTTGGCCCACTCTGTATTTGAGTTTGACACCCCTGATCTAGAGGATGATGCTAAACATGTTACACCCTAGATAAGAACAAGCCACAGCAGACAAGAAGGCATGCTTATCGTTTAACTTGCCGTTACGCTCGCTTGAAAAAATGCAACAGGAAATTAACATGTAGACTAATTGGAGTCTAGAGAGAGGAGCGGTGCTCTGTTGGTGTGTAGCTTATATTGGTCGATGCCAAGTGTATTATCAGTTTTTAATTGATACTAGAATGTTGGAAACAATATATTCACTTCTGAATAGAGATTCTTATTTATTATGATTCTGAAATGATATAACATTTTCAAGAATTGATTTTTACACAGACATTTTTTGAGGCCATCTCTTACTTACTCGCAGTATGTCAGCCGCCAAGACAGGGTTTTGTAACGTTTGGAAAAAGGTTTTATTATCATTTGTATACCAAATAATATATTGCGAGAATCTATTTGAATCGAATTCTCCCCCCCAAGAATCTAAATCAAATTGAAAAATTAGTTGTGATAGAAATGATCAGTTATTATTGTTGAATGTGCTCAAAAATTACTCGTACGCACACTGAAAATCTTTTGACTAAGTATTTAAATAACTAAAACAGACACAGTGACAGACTCTTTGAAAACCCACTATTTTACATGTCTTGTGTTACTAATGCTTCACTGATACGGTTATAGTCTTAGTATGGTGTCCATTTCAATGGCTAAGCTTTTATTGTTTGTACTGTATCATTTTAAGATTTATTTAAAAAACGTAATAAATAAAATCAATTATTATTTATTATTTCTGGCATGCGTTGTGTCTCTGTTTTGCGGTCTTTGAACGCCTTAGTAAATAACGACCACTCTGTGCTAACTTCCAACAGAGCACAGCTTGTAATGTGCACAGTTGAATAGCTTAGTTGCTCAAACAGCAATGTGTTTATATAAGTTTAGATTGGGGTATGTTGTTTTTTTATGAAGAAAGATGTTAGCATTTAAGCTATATGCCAGCTGGCCCCAGTCAGTCAGTGATTTTATCCATGTGCAGTTATCCGTCACGATTTCTCAAGTAATTTTCATTTTATATTGTAATACTAACCTTTGTGAGTTTTACCGCTGTTATCATTATTGCTGGGTTGAATATCCGCTTTGCTTGCTCGTGGTGAAATTCACATGAGAGTCAACCAGCTTGAGCGTAGCGTTAAATCAAGTGAGAGACGTGTTAGTAAATGAAGAGTTTGAGCTTTGCTGTGCTCTTCCTAGCGTTAATATAATACCTTCTACTAAAGTCCTGACAGAGGTGGTTCATAAATGGAATAAAGTCAGAGAAATGACAAAAGTGTGTTGAGGGGAATGTTTCTCAAAAATATCACTTTTATCATCTTGTGGAATACAGTCGTACGCTCGTGTCTGCAGGGATAACTTAGGCAAAGGTTTGTGTAAACATTTGATTTGTTTGAGAAACTTTCTTTGATGCAACCAAGTTTATTCTTTACTCTATCGGTAGTGTTTGAGAAGCTCCGTAAACTGGATATAAGATACATTAGTCAGTTAATTTATCCCACAGCGGGGAAAGGTACAGACATCTAGTTTTGTCATAACTGCAAAATATGTTTTTGTCTACATTGTTCTTCTTTTTCTGTGTAATCATAATAGTGTGAACGTTATGTGTTATATTTAGTAGGGATGTCCGATAATTAAGTCATCTATTATCGGCCGATAAATGCGTTAAAATGTAATATCGTTAATTATCGGTATCGTTTTTTTTTATTATCGGTATCGTTTTTTTTTTTTTTCTTTTTCTTTTTTTTTAAATCAAGATAAAAAACACAAGATACACTTACAATTAGTGCACCAACCCAAAAAACCTCCCTCCCCATTCACACTCATTCACACAAAAGGGTTGTTTCTTTCTGTTATTAATATTCTGGTTCCTACATTATATATCAATATATATCAATACAGTCTGCAAGGGATACAGTCCGTAAGCACACATGATTGTGCGTGCTGCTGGTCCACTAATAGTACTAACCTTTAACAGTTAATTTTACAAATTGTCATGAATTACTAGTTTCTATGTAACTGTTTTTATATTGTTTTACTTTCTTTTTTATTCAAGAAAATGTTTTTAATGTATTTATCTTATTTTGTTAATTAAAAAAAAAAGTACCTTATCTTCACCATACCTGGTTGTCCAAATTAGGCATAATAATGTGTTAATTCCACGACTGCATATATCGGTTGATATCGGTATCGGTTGATATCGGTATCGGTAATTAAAGAGTTGGACAATATCGGGATATCGGCAAAAAGCCATTATCGGACATCCCTAATATTTAGGTTAGTATCCATATATTCTTGATAGCCAGTAGAACATCTCCACATACTGTATATCCATTCTTAGTAATGATCAGTATCAAGTCTACTTTCAGCAAGACTTTGTCAAAGTGTCTCTTGATTTGGAGTTGCACAAAATAAGATTCTAGTATCTACTGCAGAGACAAAGAAAGCCCACAACACAAACAGTATTTTCTCCCTTTCTGTGATCCACTTCCCTTCCCCATTTTTGCAGGAGAAGAATCAAGAACATCCTGACAGTCAGTTGAATTTGCTATGGTCACACTCATCGTAACATCCGACCCAAAAAGGACGTCCACATTAATACGTCAGTTAAAGGATAGAATCGACCCTCCACATTAATTAGGCTACTTACAATCATAAGGCCCTCTTCTAATCGGATGAGACAGTGATTCCTGAACAAGGACGTCAGCATGCTGCACAAATTCAATCATAGGAAGCCACTTGAGTTTGTAATTGAAGTTAAAGTATGTTAAATATGGCAGCAATCTGTTAATGGGGACCTTTGAACTTGTGATAAAGCGTCACCACCCATGTGGCTCATCTTTTGTTATTTTTACCCATCCGTTTATCGGTCCTAATTTGTAATGCTCTTTAGGGTCACGGTAGGCTGGAGGCTATCCCAGCTGACTTAGAGTGAGAGATTGGGTTCAGGCCGGACTGTTCAAGTGCCAATCACAGAACTGACACAGAGTTGTGAAATCTCTGTAACGGGGAGACTGATAAGAAAATCGAAAAAATCAGTTTGTCTTTTGGTGTCTAAAAGGTAGGAGAAAAGGGAAATTAATTTCTCTCAGCTCCAGCTGGGTTGGGAGTTCTACAAGCTGCTCGACAAAAGACGGGTTTGAGAGCTTCACCTTATTTAGTCTTCAAACAACAATCTATCACACAGTGGGGTGTGATTGAGTTGAATGAATATGTAAAACATGAGTGTGTATGTGGTCATTAATCATGTATAACCACAGATTAATCATGCAATTTTTTTTTGACCGCACATGCTGCTTTACCTGAACATCAGATGGTTATCTGGGACGGCGTGGCGCAGTGGAAGAGTGGCCGTGCGCGACCCGAGGGTCCCTGGTTCAATCCCCACCTAGTACCAACCTCGTCATGTCCGTTGTGTCCTGAGCACGACACTTCACCCTTGCTCCTGATGGGTGCTGGTTAGCGCCTTGCATGGCAGCTCCCTCCATCAGTGTGTGAATGTGTGTGTGAATGGGTAAATGTGGAAGTAGTGTCAAAGCGCTTTGAGTACCTTGAAGGTAGAAAAGCGCTATACAAGTACAACCCATTTATCATTTATCATTTATCTGAATGACGGACTGTGTTGGTATAAATCAGTGATCAAGGTCAATGCATACAGTCGTGGTCAAAAGTTTACATACACTTGTGAAGGACATAATGTCATGGCTGTCTTGAGTTTCCAATAATTTCTACAACTCTTATTTTTTTGTGATAGATTGATTGGAGCACATACTTGTTTGTCACAAAAAACATTCATGAAGTTTGGTTGTTTTATGAATTTATTATGGGTCTACTGAAAATGTGACTAAATCTGCTGGGTCAAAAGTATACATACAGCTAGGGCTGCAACTAACAACTAATTTGAAAATCGATTAATCTGTCGATTATTACTTCGATTAGTAATCGAATAAAAGAGACAAACTACATTTCTATCCTTCCCAGTATTTTATTTAAAGAAAACAGCATATTGGCACCATACTGGCACCATACTGGCACCATACTTATTTTGATTATTTTTTCTCAGCTGTTTGTAAATGTTGCAGTTTATAAATAAAGGTTTACAAAAAAAGAAAAGAAAAAAAAGTAGCCTCTGCGCATGTGCATAGCATAGATCCAACGAATCGATGACTAAATTAATCGCCAACTATTTTTATAATCGATTTTAATCGATTTAATCGATTAGTTGTTGCAGCCCTACATACACCAATGTTAATATTTGGTTACATGTCCCTTGGCAAGTTTCACTGCAAAAAGGTGCTTTTGGTAGCCATCCACAAGCTTCTGGCAAGATTCTGGTTGAATGTTTGACCACTCCTCTTGACAAAATTGGTGCAGTTAAGCTAAATGTGTTGGTTTTCTGACATGGACTTGTTTCTTCAGCATTGTCCACATGTTTAAGTCAGGACTTTGGGAAGGCCATTCTAAAACCTTAATTTTAGCCTGATTTAGCCATTCCTTTACCACATTTGACGTGTTTTTGGGGTCATTGTCCTGTTGGAACACCCAACTGCGCCCAAGACCCAACCTCCGTGCTGATGATTTTAGGTTATCCTGAAGAATTTGGAGGTAATCCTCCTTTTTCATTGTCCCGTTTACTCTCTGTAAAGCACCAGTTCCATTGGCAGCAAAACAGGCCCAGAGCATAATACTACCACCACCACCATGCTTGACTGTAGGCATGGCATTCCTGAGATTAAAGGCCTCACCTTTTCTCCTCCAAACATATTGCGGGGTATTGTGGCCAAACAGCTCAATTTTTGTTTCATCTGACCACAGAACTTTTCTCCAGAATGTCTTATCTTTGTTCATTAGATCAGCAGAAAACGTGTTTGTTGTAGAAATGATTGGAAACTCAAGACAGCCATGACATTATGTCCTTCACAAGTCAATGCAAACTTTTGACCACGACTGTACGTCAATGCAAACATGAGTGAGGACACTCCGGGTCTTCAAATAAAACTGTTACCACGTTTTGGGTAAAAAAAAAAACCCTGGTTCACAAAAAATTGTAAATACATTTCAGGTATAACATTCAGACATTTTTTGTTTTGTGGGTCAAAATTTACTCTTGGGTGGTGGGACTGCTGACATCAGACGTGTAAGTGGGACAGTATTGACAGTCAAAGTTGCATCAAATGTGAAATTTAAGTTCATAGAAAATTCATAGAAAATTCCATAGAAACTGCTAGGGGTCATTTTTGACCCCACTTGTGGAAGAGAGGATAGTAATACATTTGTTTTTTTTAATTAAAAAAAGCCTCAGAAAAATGCAAATGGCCTAATTAATATTTTATGAGTAATACTCAGATTGTGACTATTCAAATTCTCTAAGATTTTGAAGAATAACAACCCAGTTTATTGCAAAATTGTATTAATTTTATTCAGGGTCATTATTGACCCCACTTGTGGAAGAGTGTCGCTATTAGCAGCTTGTGCATCCAAGGGTTAAAGTTGATTTAAATTATACAAGCAACTTACTTACTGTGGTTTATCAAGATGAATCCAATTTAAATGTGTAAATAATATTATTAGGGCTGCAACTTCCCTCTTCAATTTGGTATGAAATTAATATGCAGACGTAAATTATTGTGGCCGTCTCTGAAAAGTATCGGTCCCGCGCCCGCGTGGTGTCATTGCTGGTTTTACGAGCAGACGAGCATGTTTGGCAGCGCACAACCACGGAGTACTTACAAGCAGACACAGTGTGTAGACAGAAAAGGGAGAACGGACGCATTTGGCTTAAAAACTAACGATAAAGGTGGAGTTATAACACTGAAACGCCCTCAGGAAGAGGTGCTTTAAGACATAGCTAGCTAGCGGCTAATGTCCATCCGCCGTCGGTAGAGTTTTAGCTACTTCTAAATCACTAATCCTTGTCTCCATGGCGACAAATAAAGTACGTTTTTTTTACAAGAATCATCCCTGCAGGATGAGGAATAGCTAAACATGTTTCACTACACACCGTAGCTCACCGGCATCAAAATGTAAACAAACGCCACCTAACATCCACTGTAATGATATCAAGTACAAGCACGTATCTAGTCGATACTACTATGATTACGTCGATATTTTTTGGCATCACATCTTCTTTCGTTTTTAAAAAATGTATATTATGTTTATAAACTCAGGAAATATGTCCCTGGACACATGAGGACTTTGAATATGACCAATGTATGATCCTGTAACTACTTGGTATCGGATTGACACCCAAATTTGTGGTATCATCCAAAACTAATGTAAAGTATACAAACAACAGAAGAATAAGTGATTATTACATTTTAACAGAAGTGTAGACAGAACATGTTAAAAGAGAAAGTACCGTATTTTGCGCACTATAAGGCGCACCTAAAAACCTCCAATTTCCTCAAAAGCTGACAGTGCGCCTTATAATCCGGTGCGCCTTATATATGGACCAATTTTGAGCCACAGCAGGTCTGGCAACTACGGTGACTACGCCGACTTCATTTTCCCCCTTCTACGGCTGCTTACCGTAGAAGAAGAACTTCTTCTTCTACGGGGGAAAATGAAGTCCCGTAGTTGCGAGACCTAAACTTTATGTAAAGACCCAAAAATGGCTCCAAGTAAGAGACGCTTACGACGCAGAGTTTAAACTCAAGGCGATCAGTCACGCAGTAGAACACGGGAATAGAGCAGCAGCGAGGGAATTTAACATTAACGAATCAATGGTGCGGAAGTGGAGGAAGCATCATGATGACCTGCACCAAGTAAAGAAGACTAAGTTTCCGAGGGAACAAAGCGAGATGGCTACAGTTGGAGGACAAACTGGAACAGTGGGTTGTTGAACAGAGAGCAGCAAGTAGAAGTGTCAGTACAATCACTATTTGTTTTGTTGACATTCCCTTTAGCGCAGCTCCGTCTAATGGATGCACATCGTCTCTCCAGCCTCTACTGTAGCGTCTATTCTATGCGCCTTATAATGCGGTGCGCCTTATATACGAACAGAGTTTTAAAATAGGCCATTCATTCAAGGTGCGCCTTATAACCCGGTGCGGAAAATAAGGTAAGCAGATATTAACAGTAAATGAACAAGTAGATTAATAATGTTCTACCACTTGGCCTTAATAATGTTGACACAATAACACAATGATAAATGACACAATATGTTACTGCATATGTCAGCAGACTAATTAGGAGCCTTTATTTGTTTACTTACTACTAAAAGACAAGTTGTCTCATATGTTCACTATTTTATTTCAGGACTTAACTGCAATAAGAAACATGTTTAATGTACCCAAAGATTTCTTGTTAAAATAAAGCCAATAATGCAATTTTTTTGTGGTCCCCTTTATTTAGAAAAGTACCGAAAAGTATTGAAATTATTTTGGTACCGGTACCAAAATACTGGTGTCGTTACAACACTATTTTGTAGCATGATTAGAACATTTGAGCAATTAAGTTTTTGTTCAATTACCTCAAAAGTGTTTAACCTAAATGTTCCAGCCACTTCATTTTACACACCATGGGATTTTTTGGGGATAATACCGCAACAATATGTACCGTGGCCTTATTACCGTGGCAATATTGTACCGTTACAACCCTAGGTGATTGTCTAATCAGACCCCTCCGGATCGGATTGTTGGATTGGACTATTCAAAAACACCCCTACCTAACATACATGTTTTTGGACTGTGGGTAGAAGTACTTGTAGAAAAGCCACACGAGAGTTGTAAGCCGACATTGAACCCTAAATCTACTCTGTTGCCTCTTCTCACGTACGTCAAAAATCAATCTAATCTGACTTTAGAGCATACAGTATGTCTTGCTATAGGGAGCACTTTCCTCTCTCCCCTTTTAGAGGGCAGACAAACACCCCCATTGGCGCGTATAGCTCTTGAGTTGACTCATTTAAGAAATCCTGATCTAGGAATCAGGGTGTGTGGGTGACTGCGTGGGTCACTTAAATTGTCCCGAGGCGATCATTTCCCGACGACTTTCTTGCTGCTCATTGTTTTACAGCTGCCGCTGTCTGCTGGCGTTTTAGCACGGAACACAATATATTGAATTATTTCCACTTTAATATAAATCTCCAAAAGAGACTGCATTAGTTTCGTGCAGCCCACGTTTGCCAATTGGGTCATTTGGTACCAATTTGACAGATTATGTGTGTGGATGTTAATGAGCTGCAGTTCAAAAGAGGATTTCAACATCAAGAAGGCTGGCTATTTCTCAATAAGGAGAGAATCTGTGTCACGGGTTTGAGGGGCAGACTTGAGATAAAGTGAACTGACCTGTAATATGATTGGAAATGAGATAAGAAACACATAGTGTGTGTGTGTGTGTGTGTGTGTGCGTGAGTGTATATAGAAATTAGGGATGTCCCAATCAACATTTTTGGCCTCCAATCCTGACATTATTTTTTGCCCTCAGATCAGATCCATTTTCGAGGACTTTCCATCCTTTGACAATGAGTTATGGAACTGAACATATTTTATTGCAAGTAACTGAAGGAAACGCAATAACAGATTTTTATGGAGATAATCTTCCAGAATCTAAATTTAAACAAAATAAATTGGCTCCCAAGTAAAACACTTGGGTTTTGCCTTCAAAGTCTGCTTGTATCCAGAGATGTACTCCGAGTTTGTAAACAATAACAAAAACCACAGAAAAATGTTTTTGTAATACCGTATGTTCCGCACTATAAGGCGCACCTTCAATGAATGGCATATTTCAAAACTTTGTTCATATATAAGGCGCACCGGATTATAAGGCGCACCTATGCATCCATTAGATGGAGCTGCGCTAAAGGGAATGTCAACAAAACAGTCAGATAGGTCAGTCAAACTTTATTAATAGATTACAAACCAGCGTTCTGACAACTCTGTTCACTCCCAAAATGAATAAACAGCTGTTTTATTATTTTCCCTGAGCTAAAGTCAGTGACGTGGTGTTTTGTTTATCTTTTAACAACAGCAAGGTATAACATGTAGTGCAACATTTATATCACATAGTGGAGGGGAACTTTTCCCTGATTCAATAAACACGTAAAAAACAGTGATACTGTTACGGTAAATCAAACGTTAGTGCAATCACAATATAGTAACACTCGAAATAGTGCAGAGCAATAACAATGTATCAATAACTCAACGTTGCTCAAACGTTAATGTTACACAACCAGTGTTGGGACTAACGTGTTACAAAGTTTTTATATTCAGTAACTCAGTTACCGTTACTACATGATGCGTTACTGCGTTATTTTACGTTACTTTTGATGTAGTATCGGCTAGAAACTGCGGTGTCGTTCTTCTGAATCTTCCTCTGTCACAAGCCGGAGAGAAGAAAAGAGGCGCGGTCTATGTGTGTGTCTGGGTGTGGGTGTGGGGAGGGGAGGCACACACGTGATCCGCGGTTTAATAAATGAAACAAAAAAAAAAGTTGTTGGCACGTTCAGTCCACACACAGCGTGTTCATGGCGAGCGGAGTAACGGAGGAGCTTGAACGCCCCGCGCTATTGAATCGGTGTGTTTATAGGTGCTGACGCCGTTGTGCAAAACGAGGCTTTTAAACACATGCTGAACGTGCTTGAGCCACGTTACGACATCCCGTCGTGCACCCACTTCAGCGATAAGATTGTGCCAGATCTTTATGAGCAGGAGAAGAAAAAAGTTGTGGATGAACTATCCCGAGCATCATCTGTTGCGCTTATGACAGACGGGTGGACGTCCAGGGGAACTATAAGCGCTCACTTCATCACAGCAGACTGGGAGATGAGACGACACGCCCCCTCTACGAGAGTCACCTTGCGCAGGTACTGACACAAGCAGTGGAGGAATGGAAGATAAAGATATCCCAGTCACACATGATAATGCCAAAAATCAAATAATTACAGTGAATGAGGCAGGACTGGGACCACAGATAGGTGCTTTGCACATGTAGTGAATTTGGCATCACAGAAGGGAATCTCAGTCAATAGGAAAGGAGGTTTCCTACTTCCACCCAAGCACAACAGCTGCTCATGTGCTTAAGACAAAGCAAGAAATGCTAAAGCTGCCTACTCATAAGCTCATACATGATGTCCCAACAAGGTGGAACTCCACTTATGATATGTTGGAGCAGCAGGCAGCTATATACTCTGCATTAACCCACAACACCCTGAAGACAAATGTCACCCTGTCTGATGATGATGTGAGAGTGGCAGATGAGGTCCTCCAGGTGCTTAAACCCCTCAAAAGTGTTACATCTCTACTGAGCACTGAAACTTCACCTACTGTGTCAATGATCCTGCCACTGAAAACAAGGATTCTACAATCCATGGCTCCAAGTGTGGAAGACAGCAGCATCACTCCAGATGTTAGGCTTTATTTCACTACCTATGTTTCAAGGAAGATGATGTGCCTTCTTATGTTGCACTTTAACTTGTTTTTTATTAATGGTCATTGGTCCAAGTTTAAAGAAAGGAGGAATGCCTTTTTATGTTGCACTGTTTTTCATTAATTATGTTAAAAGGAAAATAAAAATGCATGTCAAGTTGATCAACAGATTGTATTATTCTCCAGTGCAATAACAGTACTGAAAAGAAGGCTATAAGGGCATTAATGGGAGCTTTAAAAAAAAAAGAAGAAAAAAAGAAGTAACTAAATAGTTACTTTTCACAGTAATGCATTACTTTTTGGTGTAAGTAACTGAGTTAGTAACTTAGTTTATTTTGAAATAAAGTAACTAGTAACTGTAACTAGTTACTGGTTTTCAGTAACTAACCCAACACTGTACACAACACAACACACAAAATAAACATGTAACGCTCACTTTATGAAGTTATTCCTCATCCAGGAATCCCTCAAGTTCTTCTTCTTCAGTGTCCGAATTAAACAGTTGGGCGAATACAGCATCCAACATGCCCGGCTCCGTCTTGTCGAAGTCGTCATTAATGGAGTCAGTGTCGCTGCTGCTCTATTCCCGTGTTCTACTGCGTGACTGATCGTCTTAAATTTAAACTCTGCGTCGTAAGCGTGTGTCTTAATAGGAGCCATTTTGGGGTCTTTACATAAACAAACAAATGGAAATCAAAACGGCGCGCCTCGCGCAGTCATATATCCCAGCATGCACCGCGCGCTTCTTCTTCTTCTACGGGGACGGCTGCTTACTGTAGAAAAAGAACTTGACACTTCTTCTACGGGGGAACAAGAAGTTGGCGGCTGTTTACCGTAGTTGCGAGACCTAAACTTTATGAAAATGAAGTTTAGGTTTGTTGTGGCTCAATATTGGTACATATATAAGGCGCACCGGATTATAAGGCGCACTGTCATCTTTTGAGAAAATTGGAGGTTTTTAGGTGCGCCTTAGTGCGGAAAATACGGTAATAAAAACAAGAAAAAGATCAGTTTAAAGGGGAACATTATCACAATTTCAGAAGGGTTAAAACCATTAAAAATCAGTTCCCAGTGGCTTATTTTATTTTTCGAAGTTTTTTTCAAAATTTTACCCATCACGCAATATCCCTTAAAAAAGCTTCAAAGTGCCTGATTTTAACCATCGTTATATACACCTGTCCATTTTCCTGTGACGTCACATAGTGAAGCCAATACAAACAAACATGGCGGGTAGAACAGCAAGGTATAGCGACATTAGCTCGGATTCAGACTCGGATTTCAGCGGCTTAAGCGATTCAACAGATTACGCATGTATTTAAACGGATGGTTGTAGTGTGGAGGCAGGTAGCGAAAACGAAATTGAAGAAGAAACTGAAGCTATTGAGCCATATCGGTTTGAACCGTATGCAAGCGAAACTGACGAAAACGACACGACAGCCAGCGACACGGGAGAAAGCGAGGACAAATTTGGCGATCGCCTTCTAACCAACAATTGGTATGTGTTTGTTTGGCATTAAAGGAAACTAACAAATATGAACTAGGTTTATAGCATATGAAATACATTTGGCAACAACATGCACTTTGAGAGTGCAGACAGCCCATTTCAGGCGCGCTAAGAACATATATTTTTCCACGATTTTAGCACTCATACCCAAATAGACACAAAATACTGCATTACACAAGACTACCCGAATGTACTCGAATGATTGAAAAAAATAAATGTTTTTAAGCTAAATTATTGGTAAACACAGTTTATGTATAATAATTTACGTAAAACCGCGAGTAATGAATAAAGTTTTCATCAATGAATATATTCTGTAGACTTACCCTCATCCGCTCTTTTTTCCTGAAAGCTGATCTGTCCAGTTTTGGAGTTGATGTCAGCAGACCAGGGAAGCTAGGGTCGATATTCTTCTCTTGATCATCTTCGGTGGCATAAGGGACGGTTGCCATCTCTGTCGTAGCATAGCTTTCGTCGGTAAAGTGTGCGGAACAAACGACTGACCATTTCGTCGGCTTTCCCCACACCCTCGTATTTTGAACAAATTGTGTCCAATTTCTTGCCACTTTCGCATCTTTGGGCCACTGGTGCAACTTGAATCCGTCCCTGTTCGTGTTGTTACACCCTCCGACAACACACCGACAAAAGTGAGAAAATGGCGGATTGCTTATCGGTCCGAGAGCGAATAATAGAAAGGCGTTTAATTCGCCAAAATTCACCCATTTAGAGTTTGGAAATCGGTTAAAAAAAAATATGGTCTTTTTCCTGCAACATCAAGGTATATATTGACGCTTACATAGGTCTGGTGATAATGTTTCCCTTTAATTACTTTAGTAGCTTTGATATACTGATACTATAACGAGGGTTGGAATTGGGGGTTAAATAGTATTGGCATCTGAAGCGATCACTCCTACTTTACTTTAGCCGTTTAGCGGTTAGCTTCTTGAGTTGTCCCGCTTCCTTTTGTGTATGTGTGTGTGTGTGTGTGTGTGTGTGTGTGTGTGTGTGTGTGTGTGTGTGTGTGTGTGTGTCATGCTTAGACATTTTTTCCCCCCTAGTCCTTAAAGGGGAAATGCACTTTTATTCTGGAACTATGCCTATCATTCACAATCCTTATAAGAGACTAGAAGACACAAGTTGTGTTTTTTTCGCTTTCTTACAATCAAAAATCTGCTCTTTTTTAGTGGCTAGCAATGCAGCTAATGGGAGCAATCAATTTTACCACTAAATCACTTAGAAAATGCATTCAAAAACCCTTAAACAATACTTCAAGTACGTTCCGTAAACTGTATAATAACCAAACTGTAGCGACATTGTTATTGTAGGAGTGAACACCGAGGAACTTTTTGTAGCGTGCTACGGTATTATCCGTAGAAGCTAACTACGGCAAGAGATAAGCCAGCTTCTACGTCAGCATGGAACACTTTTGAGTTTGTAATGCACAACACAATGTGATATGACACCAATTTGTGCTGACTGAAAAACATCAACAATCATATTACAGTATCTGTAAAGTATTAGCCCACATTTCATGTTTTGTTTGTACACAGCCAGCCAGACAGCGATACACTCATGACGTGCTGCATGTGTCATGATCAAAATAAAATGTGTGACTCACTCAATGTACAGTTGTCTGTTTAGTCCAGCTGGCAAGGGACGTTTTTTCCGGTTGATTATGAGTAAGCGGGCCATTTATGTCGAAATAACTTGGCTTCAAGGTCCACATTTTGCAGCTTCGATTCACTTTCACTGCTCCGTCTCAGTCTTCCTCCGTACTGTCTTCTAGAAGCAGTAGTTCATCCTCCGTAAATTCAGATGAAAAAAAATAAGGTTGTGAATCCTCATTTGCCTACAAATAGTCACCTTCGTTGTTTGTTACCAAGTCTGCAGATAACTGACAATATAACCTGGTCCCTACACACCGGAGCTCGTATAAAAAGAGCTCAGCAGCGCATGCACTTTTTGCGTCGGATGAAAAGACCACAACTCCCTCCCCCCATTCTCACCACATTCTACAGAAGACTGGAGCCTGCAATGCCTCAGACTGGAAGTCTCTCCAGAGAGTGGTGAGGACGACGGAAAAGATCATCAGGACTTCTCTTCCTCCTATCCAGGAGATCACAAAAAGCCGCTGCCTGACCAGGGCTCAGACAATCTGCAATGACACCTCCCACCCGCACCAAGGACTGTTTTCACTGCTGGACTCTAGAAAGAGGTTCTGCAGCCTCCGAAGCAGAACCTCCAGGTTCTGTAACCGCTTCTTCCCTCAGGCCGTAAGACTCTTGAACGCATCATAATTATCCCCTCAACTCCCCCCAAAATGGATTAACTTGCTGGAATAAAAAAGACAATATAACATACATCCATAAACATGGATGCAAAAGAAAAAGTGCAATTAGGGCTGGGCGATATATCGATATGCCCGATATATCGCGGGTTTGTCTCTGTGATATAGAAAATGACTATATCGTGATATTCGAGTATACGTTCTCACGTAGTTGCTTTTAGCTGCTGGCATTACACTACAGGCTCTCCTCACTCTTTCCTGTCTCTCCTTCTCACAGACAGCAAGCGCAGCTTCTACATATGTCACATACTGTCACGACATACGTCACATACGTATACGCCCTCGCGCAGCAAAGAGGTAGCAGCATGGCTAACGTTAGCTGTGATGCTAGCGGTAATACGAGCGAAAGAAGGTGGGAATCTGGTAACAAATGAAGGAATAATTAATTCCCCCAAAAAAACAGCAGAGTGTCCATCGTCTGGCAGTGGTTTGGCTTCAAGTGGGAATATGTCGAACAGACAACCGTAATTTGTCAAGTGTGGGGTGAAAGCGTTGCTATAAAAAGTAGCATTACTGCTAATAGGTAGCATCATTTGAAAAGTCACCTGCCAAAGAATGAACAGTGCTTACCCCGCATGTCAACATCTCCGTTCGGTGCCACACGCCCACACCATCAAAATGCCGTGGAAAACATTTCCAGATCAACACCGTATGAAAAAAATAGTGATTTTTTTAGTTGTGATTTCCTTCTCTGCATGAAAGTTTTAAAGTAGCATATATTAATGCAGTATGAAGAAGAATGTTTTAATGTAGACACATAGAATCATCATACTGCTGTGATTATATGCATCAAGTGTTCATTCAAGGCTAAGGCAAAATATCGAGATATATATATCGTGTATCGCGATATGGCCTTAAAATATCGCGATATTAAAAAAAGGCCATACCGCCCAGCCCTAATTGCAATATATTTATCTGTACAGTAACCTATTTATTTATTTATATATGCACCTTATTGCTTTTTTATCCTGCACTACCATAAGCTAATGTAACGAAATGTTGTTCTTATCTGTACTGTAAAGTTCAAATTTGAATGACAATAAAAAGGAAGTCTAGTCTAGTCTAGTAGAACACACACAAGTGTTTTGTATCCGGAAGTAACAACACACATTGTCGGACGTGCGCTGAAATAAATGCGTCAACTAATTAGTTCCGGCAATGATTAAAATGACCAAAAATACGGTAAATATTGAACATATTACATATTGTTTTGAAGGTGTCTGTTACTACATTATATACAGCACGTGTGTCAAACGTACGGCCCACGAACAGCTTTTATCCGGCCTGTGGGATGCGTATAAAAATGAGCCGTAATTTTTAAGTGAAAGAAACTGCTGTTCTAAATGTGTCCATTCGATGTTGCAATAGCAATTCTTTGTATCTTTGTAGATTATGCTACATATGTAAAAAAAAAAAAAAAAAAACCCACATAATGTTAGTGCACCAGTCGAGGAAAATGAGCAAACTAACATCCTGTAATTTGATATTTTTTTGGTAACAAGTTAGTATGGGGGAACATATTCTAAGTAAAAAAGACTGTTTATATGGAGGAAAGGCATGCGGACGTTAAAGGGTGATGGTTTCAGATGAGAGAGGACGCTAAAGGCATGCCCCCAGTGAGCATATAGTGCTGCCATGTGCGTTGTAACTAAAAAAATTGCCGACAAACACACCACCAACATGGACGAGGTGCCGCTCACTTTCGACATCCCAAAAATACGCTGCGCCTTATTTATGCATTAAATACAGAAATAGCACCCGTAACTGACACGGCACCTTTTAATACGGTGCGCCCTATGGTCGCGAAAATACGGTATAGTGTGTTACGCTTGCGTGGCATTGTGATGCCGGAGGTCGTCTTTTCAAGATGCAGAGGGATGTCAGGAAGCGGCTTGCAGGTGACAATAAATGATTTATTCTAGTTGCAGAACAAAATATGCTGCGCGGTGCCCACGGCACGGAAAACAAAAGGGTAGCCAAAAGATGCTAATATCAAAAATGCAGACTATGAGCGAAACCAAGAGCGTAACTTGTTGCATGGGAGCAAACAAGACCAACAGACCGAGTGAGGCCAGCGCGTAAACTAAATAGCCCTCTGATTAGTGCCCGGGCAACAGGTGCACGTCCGGAACACTAACCAGAGGCAGGTGACTAATCTGCCGCCATGGCAACAGAAACAAACAAACTCAAGAGGTGTTGAAAACACAAGTGATTTGAAAACAAACAGAATATGATCCGGGCAGCGGATCATAACAATAGTGGCTTCGATAACAGGAAACGGTTATCAAAAAGGGATTCGAATCCATGGAATCGGTTCTTTTCTTATCGAAGCATCGGGAGAACCGGTTTTTGAACATCATCCCTAATGTTATGAATCGTAAGCTATGGTCATTCTTTACAGTGCCTGTTATAAGAAAAACATATAACGTAGTTATTCCAAACACTGAATACATTGCATTGTTCTTTCATTAAAGGCCTACTGAAACCCACTACTACCGACCACGCAGTCTGATAGTTTATATATCAATGATGAAATCTTAACATTGCAACACATGCCAATATGGCCGGGTTAGATTACTAAAGTGCAATTTTGAATTTCGCGCGAAATATCCTGCTGAAAACGTCTCGGTATGATGACGTCTGCGCGTGACGTCACGGATTGTAGCGGACGATTTGGGACAGCATGGTGGCCAGCTATTAAGTCGTCTGTTTTCATCGCAAAATTCCAGTATTCTGGACACCTGTGTTGGTGAATCTTTTGCAATTTGTTCAATGAACAATGGAGACAGCAAAGAAGAAAGCTGTAGGTGGGAAGCGGTGTATTGCGGCCGAGTTCAGCAACACAAACACGGCCGGTGTTTCATTGTTTACATTCCCGAAAGATGACAGTCAATCTTTACCATTGACCTGTGGAGAACTGGGACAACAGAGACTCTTACCAGGAGGACTTTGAGTTGGATACGCAGACACGGTACCGTGAGTACGCATGCAGCTGCGGCTTCCAAACATTTGATCGCTTGCCCGTACGTGCGTGCCGCTATGTGCATGTCACGTACATAACTTTGGGGAAATATGTGTGCTGTATGAACTTTGGGGAGGTGAACGGTACTTTGGGCTGTGGGATTGAGTGTGTTGTGTAGGTGTTTGAGTTGTATTGGCGGGTTATATGGACGGGAGGGGGGAGGTGTTTGTTATGCGGGATTAATTTGTGGCATATTAAATATAAGCCTGGTTGTGTTGTGGCTAATAGAGTATATATATGTCTTGTGTTTATTTACTGTTATAGTCATTCCCAGCTGAATATCAGGTCCCACCCGCCTCTCACAGCATCTTCCCTATCTGAATCGCTCCCACTGCCCTCTAGTCCTTCACTCTCACTTTCCTCATCCACGAATCTTTCATCCTCGCTCAAATTAATGGGGAAATCGTCACTTTCTCGGTCCGAATCGCTCTCGCTGCTGGTGGTCATGATTGTAAACAATGTGCGGATGTGAGGAG
The DNA here is from genome assembly GCF_033978685.3 of Nerophis lumbriciformis. Lineage (NCBI taxonomy): Eukaryota > Metazoa > Chordata > Actinopteri > Syngnathiformes > Syngnathidae > Nerophis > Nerophis lumbriciformis. The sequence goes on along the minus strand of NC_084570.2, from coordinate 14,467,245 downwards.
CTCCACAACCTGTGACGTCACGCTACTCGTCTGCTACTTCCGGTACAGGCAAGGCTTTTTTTTTATCAGCGACCAAAAGTTGCGAACTTTATCGTCGATGTTCTCTACTAAATCCTTTCAGCAAAAATATGGCAATTTTGCGAAATGATCAAGTATGACACATAGAATGGACCTGCTATCCCCGTTTAAATGAGAAAATCGCATTTCAGTAGGCCTTTAACCAAATACAATTTTTTTGATTAAAGTAAACATTCAATACGAGACGCTCATAAGGGACACACATCTGTTGGGTTCTAGAAGAACCCAACAGACTAATCTAGCACTGTCCAGCTTCAATGTCAACCATTTAACAACCTTCGACCACCTACTCATGGGATTGATGGGTGGATTGTGGTCCTTCATGCCTTCAATGCTATTCATGCGTTTTAATTAGCCCAGCATACACAAGCAGTGGCTTGAGAGGTGAAGTTTTGTTCGAAAGGCTGAATTCTCCCACCAGTGTGGCCTCTGATGATAGGGCTGTCAAGCTGGCTCGCACCAGCCAGGCACTCAGCATGTGGCCTTTTCAGCGCCGCTTTATTGGGCAGTTTGAACACATCCTCTCTTTATGCTCAGTCCTCAGTGACAACTTAGCATAAAAACACTACTCTCCTGTTCCTTTTGTTCATACACTTTTTGTCACGTGTTGCCCTTTTTTCAATGCTTTTTTTTTTTTGCTGTCAAAGTGAAATTGGTCAAAGAACAATCAACCTATTTCTGCACCAAGCAGAGCCACGGTGTATTCTTGGAGCTCCCGAGGGAGTCCTGCCAATTTTGGGGCTTTTCAGTTTCCCCTTTTTGCATGGGAGAATGGATGTAAGCCGGCTCACAGCGGAGTATGCTTTTGTTGGTGGCAGGAGGCTGACATACTGCAGGAGTTTTGGAAACAAACCAAGTTATCCAGCCTTGGTTGTTTATTCTCAGGATGCAAGTAGGTCCTATTCAAAACACATCACTTTGCATTTAAATTTTAATTAGCAATGCCTTACTCGGTTTGCTAATTAGGGTGCTGTTCGTTATCAACCTTCACTATTGTACACATGTTTGGATTCATTCGGTTGATGCATACTGCATGGATAATAGAGTTCTGTTATATATTTACCTGTCGTTTACTAGTATACACACTTGGTGTAGCACGGGGGTGTCCAAATTATGACCTGTCTTTAGTCTAGCCCGCGAGACATCACAAGGTTAATATAGAGCAGGGGTGTCAAACTCATTTTAGATCAGGGGCCACATGGAGAAAAATCTACTCTTAAGTGGGCCGGACTGGTAAAATCACGGCACGACGACAACTTCAGATTGTTTTCTTTGTTTAAAAACAGAACAAGCACATTCTGAAAATGTACAAATCATAATGTTGTTGGTTTTTTTTTACACTTACATGTTGCGGTTATCTTTATTTGTCATTATTTATACTGAATAAATGATGTGATAATGTTCATCAGTCAACTCATTGGTGTTCATTTTCAATCTATCAAGATAAAAAAAACAATATCAAAATCAAATTACAGGATGTTATTTATGTAGTTTGCTCATTTTCCTCGACTGGTACACTAACATCATGTGTTTTTTTTGTGGTTTTTTTACATACCGTATTTTTCGGAGTATAAGTCGCACCGGAGTATAAGTCGCACCTGCCGAAAATGCATAATAAAGAAGGAAAAAAAACATATATAAGTCGCACTGGAGTATAAATCGCATTTTTGGGGGAAATTTATTTGATAAAACCCAACACCAAGAATAGACATTTGAAAGTCATTTTAAAATAAATAAAGAATAGTGAACAACAGGCTGAATAAGTGTACGTTATATGAGGCATAAATAACCAACTGAGAACGTGCCTGGTATGTTAACGTAACATATTATGGTAAGAGTCATTCAAATAACTATAACATATAGAACATGCTATACATTTACCAAACAATCTGTCACTCCTGATCGCTAAATCCCATGAAATCGTATACGTCTAGTCTCTTATGTGAATGAGCTAAATAATATTATTTGATATTTTACTTTAATGTGTTAATAATTTCACACATAAGTCGCTCCTGAGTATAAGTCGCACCCCCGGCCAAACTATGAAAAAAACTGTGACTTATAGTCCGAAAAATACGGTATGTAGCATTATCTACACAGATGCAAATAATTGCTATTGCGACATCTAGTGGACACTTTTAGAAAAGCAGTTCCTTCATTCAAAAATTACGGCTCATTTTTATACTTAGCAAACTCATCCCGCGGGCCGGATAAAACCTGTTCGCGGGTCTGATCCGGCCCTCGGGCCGTACGTTTGACACACCTGATATAGAGTCTGGTCTGTGGGGTGTTTCCATCTGAACCTTAAATATCTGCCATCGCGAATTTGCCCCCATCGTGTGGTCTAATTTTGTAGTTTCAGTCAATGACCATTAAATTTACCCATTTACATGACCCAATCCCTACAACCCTTCCCACTCATGGCGCAAATAAAATGCAACCAACACAGAACGTTAACACAAATGGTCGCACATAACACAACCTGCTCACTGAACTTTGTTGATATTGTACAAAAAAAATCAAGCACAATAATTAAAAATCAAACCCGTTTAAATCCACAACAATGCTTGGAGGGAAAAAGGAAAAACACTCTCCACACGTATTCATGTTTGGCGTATTTTAGCTGCTTGATATTTCTGATTGATTAAAACACTTTAAGGAGGTCGTCATGGAAGTAAACGAGGTAGGAGTTGAACTTTCACATTTTTCGGACTATACGACGCACTTAAAATCCTTTCATTTTCTCAAAAATCAACAGTGCGCCTTATAACCCGGCGCCTAATGTATGGAATAATTCTGGTTGTGCTTACCGACCTCGAAGCAATTTTATTTGGTACATGCTGTAATGATAAGTGTGACCAGTAGATGGTAGTCTAGACTGCAATATGACGCCAGTACACAACACCAAAACCTTAAATGTTACATTGAAAATAAAGAACATTACACACGACACTCAAAAATCTGTCAAAATGTTTTAGTATGTCTTTGAAGCCGCACCGCTTGAGGGATGGTCGGCCCATTACAGCTACCGTAGTCAGAGATACAAGTATTACTATGGTGTGTGTATAAGGACCACAAAATGGCACCCATTAGCAGACATATTATCTGGCGTTTTGTTTCACAATATTATGCAAAACCAACTTTTCTTACCTTCTGGTACCCGCTGATGTGTATTTGAGATCTGCATAAGTCCTGAAAATTTACGCAAGTCCACCACTGTAGTCTGTGTCGATGCCGTAGTCAATAAGCTTCTTCTTTTCCTCTATCTTCTTGTTATGGGACATTCACTCTCCGCTGTTGCAATTTTTAATATAAAGTAGTGTAAAGTTCTAACTTATATCTCTAAAAACTACCGGTGTAGTGGGTTTACATAATTCACCCACGGAACTTTAGTTATTAGAGAGTTCCGGTCGGACGGTTTTTCACGGAAAAACATTTCCGGCGTTGTTGCACGAGTGAGCCACAGATGAGGAGAGGCTGCTCTGTTGTTGATTTAAGTAAAGTCTGAATGTCATTAAAACAGTTAGCTCCATCTTTTGCCACTTCTTCCACTCCCGTCCTTGCACGCTACACCGCTACAACAAAGAAGACGGGGAAAAGAAGCTGTCGAAGGTGAGCCACGTAAATCAGACTTGAAGTTTCTGCAGAGAGTGGTGTGGACGGCGGAAAATATCATCAGGACTCCTCTTCCTCCTATCCAGGAAATCGCAAAAAGCCGCTGCCTGACCAGGGTTCAGAAAATCTGTAGAGACTCCTCCCACCCCTACCAAGGACTGTTTTCACTGCTGGACTCTAGAAAGAGGTTCCGCAGCCTCCGTAGCAGAACCTCCGGGTTCTGTAACAGCTTCTTCCCTCGGGCCGTAAGACTCTTGAACGCATCATAATAATCCCCTCAATTCCCCGCACAAACGGATTAACTCGCTGGAATATAAAGACAATATAACATACATCCATAAACGTGGATGCATATGCAAAAGTGCAATATATTTATCTGTGCAGTAATCTATTTATTTATATCTGCACCTTAATGCACTTTATCCTGCAACGAGCTAATGCAACAAAATGTTGTTCTTATCTGCACTGTAAAGTTCAAATTTGAATGACAATAAAAGGAAGTCTAAGTCTAAATAAGACCGCCCACAAAACGGCGCATCCTGTAGCGACTGTTAGAAAGCGACTTTAAGATGGTTTGTAAAACATAATCTATGCAACATTTTGACCAAAGAAACACCATTACATGTTATGCAGACCAGTGTTTTTTCAAAAAACTTTAAGCCAAGGCACATTTTTTGAAAAAATCCAGAAGCACACCACCAGCAGAAATCATTAAAAAACGAAACTCAGTTGACAGTAAAAAGTTGTCGCCGCAATTGTTAGATATGACTTTAAACCATAAGGGACGGCGTGGCGCAGTGGGAGAGTGGCCGTCCGCAACCCGAGGGTCCCTGGTTCAATCCCCACCTAGTACCAACCTCGTCATGTCCGTTGTGTCCTGAGCAAGACACTTCACCCTTGCTCCTGATGGGTGCTGGTAGCGCCTTGCATGGCAGCTCCCTCCATCAGTGTGTGAATGTGTGTGTGAATGGGTAAATGTGGAAGTAGTGTCAAAGCGCTTTGAGTACCTTGAAGGTAGAAAAGCGCTATACAAGTACAACCCATTTATCATTTATAACCAACCATGCGTCACTATAGTTCTTGTCTAAAATTGGGGGAATGTCACCACCTGTCACATCACGCCGTGACTTATTTTGAGTTTTTTGCTGTTTTCCTCTGTGTAGTGTTTTAGTTCTTGTCTTGCGCTCCTATTTTGGTGTCTTTTTTCTCTTTTTTTGGTATTTTCCTATAGCAGTTTCCAGTCTTCCTTTGAGCGACATTTCCCGCATCTACTTTGTTTTAGCAATCAGGAATATTTCCGTTGTTTTTTTCCTTCTTTGTGGGGACATTGTTGATTGTCATGTCATGTACGGATGTACATTGTGGACGCCGTCTTTGCTCCACAGTAAGTCTTTGCTGTCGTCCAGCATTCTGTTTTTGTTTACTTTGTAGCCAATTCAGTTTTAGTTTCATTCTGCAGAGCCTTCCCTAAGCTTCAATGCCTTTTCTTAGGGGCACTCACCTTTTGTTTATTTTTGGTTTAAGCATTCGATACCTTTTTACCTGTACACTGCCTCCCGCTGTTTCCGACACCTACAAAGCAATTAGCTACCGGCTGCCACCTACTGATATGGAAGAGTATTACACGGTTACCCTGCTGAGTTCTAGACGGCACCGACACTCAACAACAACACATAATTTGCAGACTATAATTACTGGTTTGGAAAAAATATTTTTAACCCAAATAGGTGAAATTAGATAATATCCCACGCGGCACAGTGGTTGAAAAACACTGATGTAGACTACAAGGAAGTGTTTTACATTTAGAAAGAAATCATAATATGACCCCTTTAATGTGCCTTATAATCCGGTGCGCCTTTTGTATGAAAAAAGACCTGACTAGACCCGCTCATCGGCAGTGCGCCTCATAATCCGGTGCACCCTATGGTCCAGAAAATACGGTACTCCTAATATTCAATGTTTTATGTATCGTTTATACTTCATATTGAAGTGTCATAAGGGTCTGATGTGGTGGGGGTCATGGACTGGTCACCAGTCAATTACAGGGCATAAATAGAGACAGACAACCACTCACATTGTCATTGAGAGGGTACTGAACCCACACTGCCTGCAAACTGAATTCAGACCAGTCAACTAATAGTTTCCTTGTAAATCTTTAGTTATTCAGTACAACTGAGAAGACACCCTGACTGCATGAGTTTGGAGAAGATGAGTAGGGAGTGACTGTCATTACTGACAGCTCTTGTGCAGATTCTCGGCGGCAGTGGGAATACTGTTGATTTTTATTGTGACAGCACAGAGGCGGTTGCATCCAGCGAGCGTCAAATCTCTATTAGCATCCTCTGCTAACTGCGAGGCACTACAGATGTGAGTAGGCGGTGTAGCTCTGGTTCCAGGAAAGGCAGCACAAGGCCGCCTCGTGATTCTGAAGCTCTCTATTCTAAGTACTCTCCTAGTCTTTGGCTGATTCTTCTTTGGCAATTAAAAAATATTGCACAAATGTCGAATCATTAAAGGAAGACAAGGAAAAAAACGAAGCCTTTGTTTGATATAGGGTTGTACGGTATTTGATACAAATGAATCACATTCGGTACTATACCGCCTCTAAAAAGTACCGGTCCCCCACCCGTTGTCGTCGTCACGTCGTGTCATGCACAGTGCACAATCACGAAGTACTTACAAGAAGACACAGTGAGTAGACAGAAAAGGGAGAATAGACACATTTTGGGAGAATGGACACATTTTGGCCTAATTACTAAAGATAAAGGTGAAGTTATAACACTGAAACATCCTCAGGAAGAGGTGCTTTAAGACATGGCTAGCTCGCAGCTAATGTCAATCTGCAGATTTGTAACTACTTCTAAATGACTATTCCTTGTCTCCATGGCGACAAATATCGAATGTTTATTTCAAGCATCATCCCTGTAGGACGAGTGATAACTATTCATGCTTCACTACACACCGCTGTACACCAGCGTCATAATATTGGATGTACTAAAAAATATCTAAAATTGGCAAAGTCAAGACAAGTTTTCACTATGTCCGACTATTATCCATCAAGACGAGCATCTCAACTTTGAACACACTACATACAAGTGAATGAAGTGTATACTTAGTCAACAGCCATACATGTCACACTCAGGGTGGCCGTATGAACACCGCAAACACTGTCATAAACATGTGCCATATAATGAAACCATACTAAACAACAATGACAAACACATTTTGGGAGAATACTGTATATGCACCGCAACACAACATAAACACTACAGAACAAATTCCTAAAATTCCCTGCAGCACCAACTCTTCCGGGATGCTACAATATAAACAAACGCCATTGGTGGATCTACACCTAACATCCACTGTAATGATACCAAGTATCTAGTCGATACTACTATGATTACATCGATATTTTTTTGCATCACACAATCTTCTTTCGTTTAAAAAAAAAAAAAGTATATTATGTTTATAAACTCAGGAAATATGTCTTTGGACACATGAGGACTTTGAATATGACCAATGTTTGATCCTGTAACTACTTGGTATCGGATTGATACCCAAATTTGTGGTATCAGCCAAAACTAATGTAAAGTATCAAACAACAGAAGAATAAGTGATTATTACATTTTAACAGAAGTGTAGATAGAACATGTTAAAAGAGAAAATAACCAGATATTAACAGTAAATGAACAAGTAGATTGTCCTTAATAATTTTGACAAAATAATAGAATGATAAATGACACAATATGTTACTGCATATGTCAGCAGCTAAATTAGCCTTTGTTTGTTTACTTACTACTAAAAGACAAGTTGTCTTGTATGTTCACTATTTCATTTAAGGACAAACTTGCAATAAGAAACATATGTTTAATGTTCCCTGAGACTTGTTCAAATAAAGCCAATAATGACATTTTTTGTGGTACCCTTTATTTAGAAAAGTGCCAAAGTACCGAAATACATTTTGGTACCGGTACCAAAATATTGCTTTCGGGACAACACTAGTTTGTTACCAAGGCTGCTAACTAACGACTGTTTTGATAGTCAACAAATCATCAACCATCTGAATGATTAGCTCACCGATCGGATTCATTCAGTGGTTGTAATTCATTTTTTAGGCTTGTGCTTACTAACGTTAAAAGTTATATTCAGAAATATTTATTTATGAACTGTACTGATCATTAGGCTGCTTTCAACCTAAAAATAACTATTCAATGTCTATTTAAAAGCAATGACAGGAAAAGTGTTGTTGAAACAAAGTGTAATTTGTTGTTTTATGAAAACAAAACACTGTCAAATATCATTAGAAACAACACCAATGCTATCGAGCTTGCTCAAAAATATAGTTTAGTGTGTGTTTTTGAAATCTGCACACATGTATTTAGCTTTCGGACTTGGGCTAAAATGATAGTTGAAGCTACTTTTCGCGCAGCTACGTTCCTCTGTTGTTAGCCAGCTAATTATCTCACAGAGAGAGTCGCAGACTACATCATCCAGATATATGGCGTGCTTTAACCCTTGTGTGGTGTTCGGGTCTGTGGGACCCGTTTTCATTTTTTATTAAAAGAAAAATGATACAATGAATTAATTTTTCAAACCAAGACTCACTGACTTTGGCTCATTTTCTGTTAAGAACATATATCAGAATACATATTTAATGACCATACACCCCCCCTACACATTTCTATTACATATAAGATGTCCGGGTCCACTGGACCCGGGGCTAATAGAAGTGTGGAAATTGATGTTCTGTGTACCACACACACACACACACACACACACACACACACACACACACACACACACACACACACACACACACACACACACACACACACACACACACACACACACACACACACACACACAGCAGGCCTAGACAGGAGGAGGACAGAGTGTAGGTACACAGAACATCAGAGGGTCAAGTGTGCGAGAAAATGAGAGCATACAGTGTTGACAAACAATGTTGCAACCTTGTGTGGGAACCGCAGGTGCAGAAACACAAAAGAAGAATCCCTGTGGGATGCAGAAACTGGCAGAGAAATTTTCCATGCAACGTTCATATTGTTGTTACTCAGCCAGGGTTTGTGGGTCTGATGGACCCGTTGCATTTTGTGGCTTTTAATGCCTCACAATCAAACACTTTTATGTTAAAATACTGAACAGATGTTTACTTTATACCATTAAATATCTGTTCAGTATTTTAACATAAAAGTGTTTGACTGTGAGGCACAAAATGCAACGGGCCCATCAGACCCACATCCCTGTGGGATGCAGAAACTGGCAGAGAAATTTTCCGTGCAACGTTCATATTGTTGTTACTCAGCCAGCGTTTGTGGGTATAAGGTAAACATCTGTTCAGTATTTTAACATAAAAGTGTTTGATTGTGAGGCATTAAAAGCCGCAAAATGTACATTTTTAGGCTTTCAATGCCACAAAATGCAACAGGTCCATCAGACCCACAAACGCTGGCTGGGTAACAACAATATAAACATTACACAAGGGTTAAATGCTCCTCCATTACTGACATACTGGCATGAAAACCAAGGTCAAATTTGGTAACTGAACAAGTTATTCGTGTTTTTAACGTGTTAAGCATGAAATTTTGACATACTTTCAATGTTTCAGTGGCCTTGTGGTTAGTGTCCACCCTGTGAGTTCAAACCCCAGCTGAGTCATACCAAAGACTATAAAAATGGGACCCATTACCTCCCTGTTTGGCACTCCGCATCAAGGGTTGGAATTGGGGGTTAAAATCAGCAAAATGATTCCCGAACGCGGCCAACGCTGCTGCTCACTGCTCCCCTCGCCTCCCAGGGGGTGGAACAAGGGGATGGGTCAAATGCAGAGAGTAATTTCATCACACCTAGTGTGTGTGTGACTATCAGTGGTACGTTAACTTTTAACTTTGCAGTGTTGTGGCAGTGGCACCAGCCATTTTTCTATTCCTGTTGCGCTTACTCGTGCAAAAACGGGAGCTATTTGTGACAAATACGTTTTGTTTTTACTGTACATTGTATTATTAATTTTTTGTCAACACCCCTATTTAATACCTTTGTGCTCGATTACCATCTGCGACTTTGATATTTGCAACAATTAAGAATCATACTCTCTGCCAGCATAAGGCATTTACGGATTTCCATCCATCGTATCTACTTTTCGAAGGTTGTGACCGTCCGAAAGACGCCGACCTCCAGTTTGGTCGAAACAATGTTGCACGTGTTTTTACTTAGAGCGATAATGGATGATGGTGCTAACATGGCCATTTCATTAATCATTCATGCATGTTTGAATGATGAACTCAACCCTTGTAATGAAGGATACTGACCTTACGAACGGATCTGCATCTGTCAAGCAAATCAGTTGGGGTTTATGGTGATTATTTATGGGATCATTTTCGGAAAATTCCCTCCATTTATTGGTAAAATGGCCCAAAAAGGCCATGTAACTAATTATAATTACACTGGCATCTGATTGTAATACCTTTCATGTGTTGGATGCTGCTCTGTGTTTTGATCAGGCCTGATTACACCGCTTAATGAGCATGCCACCCTTAGCTGGTCCTAAAGAGCGTGTGATGCATGCATCAAAAGGACTCTTTTTGCCATTCCAAGTGCTCTCCGAGACTCTCAGTCACATGTTTGTGCACCAAGTGCCTGGTCTTAAAAGCCACAAGGACAGCTCAGGATTATGGCTCCGTTTGCCTCTTTCATTACCTCTAATATGCAAATTGCGGATTTGCTTCAAAAGGAGTTCATTGGCATGGAGACTTATGTCTACCTGGAGGTGTTGCCAACCATTCATACCTGCCTTTTTTTTTTCCCTCGAGTTTGGACCGCTGCCACACATGTCAGGAAATGCAATGACTATGCAAGGTTGTATGACATACTTTTGGCAATATAGTGTATTTGGCCACCAGCCTTCACTCACATATGAACTTGAAGTGCCATCCCATGGGATTGTCCAACATGTTTTGGTATCCTGGAGCATTCAAAGTTCCTTTCACTGGAACTAAGGGGCCAAGCCCAACTCCTGAAAAACAACCCCACACCATAATTCCTCCTCCTCCAGATTTTACACTCGGCACAATGCAGTCCGAAATGTAGCGTTCTCCTGGCAACCTCCAAACCCAGACTCGTCCATCAGATTGCCAGATGGAAAAGCGTGATTCATCACTCCAAAGAAGGTGTCTCCACTGCTCTAGAGTCCAGTACCAACGTGCTTTACACCACTGCATCCGACGCTTTGCATTGAACTTGGTGATGTATGGCTTAGATCAGTGGTTCTTAACCTGGGTTCAATCGAACCCTAGGGGTTCGGTGAGTCGGGCTCAGGGGTTCGGCGGAGGTCGAGACACACCCGACTCATCGTGTAAATAAAAACTTTTCCCTATCGGCGTATTACGGATACGGCAACAGCAGAAGTCACAATGATTTGCAGATGTGTAATTTGTTGTGAGTTTATGCACTGTGTTGGTTTTCTTCTTTGAACAAGGTGATGTTCATGCACGGTTCATTTTGTGCACCAGTAAAAAAAACATGGTAACACTTTAGTGTGGGGAACATATTCATCATTAATTAGTTGCTTATTAACATGCAAATTAGTAACATATTGGCTCTTAACTAGTCATTATTAAGTACTTATTAATGCCTTATTCGGCATGGCCTTATTATAACCCTAACCCTCTAACCCTGGCCCGAATCCTCTAACCCTAACCCTAACCAAATAACTCTAAATGAAGTCTTTGTTACTTAGAATATGTTCCCCATACTAAAGTGTTACCAAAAACATATAACTTTGTCTTGAATTTGAAAAAAATATATATATATATTTTTCACTAAAGAAGGGTTCGGTGAATGCGCATATGAAACTGATGGGGTTCGGTACCTCCAACAAGGTTAAGAACCACTGGCTTGGATGCAGCGGCTCGGCCATGGAAACCCATTCCATGAAGCTCTCTGCGTACTGTACGTGGGCTAATTGGAAGGTCTCTGTAGTTGCTCTGTAGCAACTGACTGTGCAGAAAGTCTTTGCACTATGCGCCTCAGCATCCGCTGACCCCTCTCAGTTTACGTGGCCTACCACTTGGTGGCTGAGTTGCTGTTGTTCCCAAACTCTTCACTTTTCTTATTATAAAGTTGACTTTGGAATATTTAGGAGCGAGGAAATTTCACGACTGGATTTGTTGCACAGGTGGCATCCTATGACAGTTCCACGCTGGAAATCACTGAGAGCGGCCCATTCTTTCACAAATGTTTGTAGAAACAGTCTCCATGCCTAAGTGCTTGATTTTATACACCGGGCCAAGTGATTAGGACACCTGATTGTCATCATTTGGATGGGTGGCCAAATACTTTTGCAAATATAGTGTGCGTTGATATCAATGGTGGCTCCTTCTACTTGTACAAATGTGTGGAAAAAAAAAAATCACCTGAGCAAATAATGAGTATGTGTCTTGCGATGTGGCGCTGGTGGTAAACCATGCTCATCACGGCAATTATAGCATTTACAGCAGAGAAGCAGGATGATGTATTAGGAAGCGTTGCCTTCATCAATGAACTGGGGTCTTGGCCTGAGAACTGGACAAAGCCCATGCGGTGTCAACATCTTTAATTGGGCGAATTAAGTGACCCCATTCCAGCGCGTAGTGAAAGCTGCGTCAGAGAGTTTAACCCTTTCACGGCGCGTTTCACCGCTAATTGGCCCCGGTGTCCGGTGAAGCCTCCATCCACCTCTGACAAACCACTCTCATCTGCTCACCCAAGCAACGCTTTGCTGAGGCGACAATAATATCTGTGCCGCATCAATTGCATTTGGGGGAATTTATCCGTATTCAAAGCTTACAGTATGTTTGGAATGCACAGTCCCACAGTGGCTATTAAAATGCAGATTATCCAATCAAATGTCCACGCTGCAGACCAGACCTGGGCAAATTAAGGCCCGTTAAGCTTTTCAATCTGGCCCGGCGGACATTCCCAAATAATTGTTTTAGATCTTTATGATGGAAACTATAGCTGCCGTTATGATGTGCAGTGATGTTTTCAAATTACCGTAAGTCTTGAACTATACAAAGTATTTCAATGGTTGAAATCTGCGCTTTTGCATGATGTACTAGTTACTATGGTCATCTAATTAGTTACTATGGTCATCTAAGTCACAGCAGCTCAGACGAGGCACCAAGCTGTGTGGGTGGGCTGCGTTTCCACAGAGTGTTTCCAGAGCCCGCCAGCCTGAAATGCGGGTGTCAGGGACAGATGTGGAAGGAGATTTTTACAACAAAGTTCTAAACCTTAGTGATATATCAGATATATCAGATTGTAGGTGGGTTTATTTTTTACCCTTCGCATTCATATTTCGCTGTGTTTGTTGCATTTTTGTTGCTTTTCGCTTGATTGTAAAATATGTCAAACGAGAGGGGATATGACGTTCATATGTTGTCAATATTCAGTGTTTTATCGTTCATAGTTAATATTGTAAATCCCACATTCTCTTATTTCCATGTACATTCTGGGTGTCTCATTCAGTAAAAACATTTAAAATTCCATTCCGTTTTTTAAGGTGGTCTGTCATAACGTTTTTAGCATTCAATCAGACATTATTGTGAGGTTTTGTAATAGTGTTCCTAAAAATAGATATACAGGCCCCCAGACACATTGTTTTCTCTAAATATGGCCCCCGGAGTCCAAATAATTACTGAACAGAATGGGCACTTATGGATTTGTCTCAGTGATGGGGAGTGTTTTGGGTTTGGGACAGTGGCTATACGGAAATTCAAAGAATAGAATATAGAATGCTAGAATAAACTGCAATAAAGTACAATTTAAATCATGTATCCTATTTCGTACCGTACATGTGCAAATGTGTTTGGGTATGACAAATAACCCTCCTTGAATCCTTGAATTTCACTGATGCCTTTTGAGTACCGGGTTTTGGAGTAGAATTGCACAATTACATACATTTAGACGACGATAGAGATTTTAATACGTTATATCGTTATATTGCGATGACACGTTCTAACTGTTTCCTGCAAATTTGTCAGTAACAAGCGAACAACCGCATCATCATAACAATGTAGTAGGGTTGTACGGTATACCGGTATTAGTGTAGTACCGCGATACTAATGAATCATTTTCGTTACTATACAGTCTCTGAAACGTACCGGTCCCGCAACCCCCCCCCCAAACCCCCCATCCCCCGCGCCTGCGTCGAAGTCACGTCGTGTCATTGCTGGTTTACGAGCAGAGGAGCATGTTCGGCAAAATATTAAGAAGAAAAAAATAAAGGTCTTTAAAAAAATCCTTGTTAATTTTAAATATTTTCCTTAAATGTTGCATTGATGTTAGAAAGTGTTTTATCCAGTTACTCAATGAATCGAAATAAATTAATGGATAGATTACTCGATTACTAAAATAATCGATAGATGCAGCCGTACCACATATGTCAGCAGCCACATCATAAGCTTCGGTATCCCGTTTCGAAATTGTTCTGTTTTTATTCGCAAACCTAATATATTGTGATGTATAGGGATGATGTTCGAAATCGGTTCTCCCGGTTGTTCGATAAGAAAAGAACCGATTCCATGGACTCGAATCCCTTTTTGAGAACCGGTTCCCGTTATCGAGGCCACTATAGTAAAGAAAAAGAGTTGGTTCTTTATTCGAATCCCTGGGAACAAATCCCTTCTCACGTACAGGAAATGCCCTGTGGGACCTGCAATGTTATGCCCATTTGATTGTAGACTCTTACTGACACCTTGTGGCGATATGAAAATACTACGCGTCATTAGTTTGGGCACTTCCGGGGTGAGACAATTGAGAAGTACACAAGTTGTGTTAGCTCTTACAAGCCTTGGAAAAGATAAGTCTGTAAGTAAACTGTTTAACTTGTTTATGTAACTCAATATTAAGGTGGAAAGTGGTTAAGTTTGATACTAAGATCTTTATTGAAAAACTATTTTTGTGCACTGTTTCAATGGATGTTTTGAGGACTTAAAATGACTGCCAGTCGTGTATTTCCACCATCGAAACAGTTTCAACACTCAGAAGTATTTGTTTGATGATAGTACTGTATATTTGTGTGAAGCTAATATTTACATATTGTGTATTATATTTCAGTATGTTAATTGAATCACATAGCTTATACATTTGTCATTGTGTGTATTTCAGTTAAAAAAAAAAAAAATAACAGTCCAGTGCAAGACAAAAGTAAAGATAGGAAAAGACAAAGCAAAATCAACAACAATAAAGAGCCTAAATGGATTAATCTGCTTTGGATTGTTTGTTAGCTGTCTGCCAAGCTGTATAACCTCAACACGTATAGTGAGGGCAGAACAGGCAATATGCAATTATTGCCAGGCTTCGCTCTCATGTAAGGGGGGGAAGAATTGTTGATTGATGACTGTGGCGTTCTTAGTGTCATAGTGTGTGTAGTTAGTATGTTCCAATAGCAGCAGAAGTGCACTTTTTGGAGAGCTGTATTATTTTCAGTTTTGTGCCCAAGGGACTGATTTTATTTGACACTATATTATTATTTATACACCTATAGTGATCACAGAGACAGGTTGTTTTTGTGTTACTGTATATATTTGTTTTTCTGAAAAATCCCACTTAATATACTTTGGGTAACAGTCAATATATTTTTTTAGGGGTGTAACAGTCAATATTTATTTATTTATTTATTTATTTTTTCTTATAAAATAAAAGTGAGCTTTTGTTAAACCAAATATTGTGTTTTTTTCCATATTCAACAACCTATCTGGATTCGATAAGAGAATCGATAAGGAATCGGTTAGATAAAAGGATTCGATAATGGGCTCGAACTCGATCATTTCTTATCAAACATCATCCCTAGTGATGTATAACGTTATCGCAGGAGGCTGCAATATAAATCGCGATTATAGATCATTTTAGGCGTATCGTCCATCCCCAATTTGGAGGCTTCTGCTGTATCCAGGCTGTTTTCCTTGGAGGTCGGTCAGTGGAAGCATTGGCAAGATGGGGAAAGGACTGTATATGTGCCTTGACCTCTTTCAGACCTACATAATGGAGTCAGTGTGGGACCGTGCAGCATAATTGGCTTGACAGAATAGTGTCCTGCCTCTTGCTCACATGCATGACATGGACTTGTTTAACAGGGCAACATGCCTCCAGAGTCGCTTGGCTGTTGGAGGCTTGTGGCCCTTGAGTGAATGTTTAAACAAGCGCCAAAATGCTCTTGACTTCGCCAACAGCTTTTTTGACCATGCGGAATTTATTGCGGATTTTGGTAAACACTTCTACTGTAACACAAAGATGTCTGAGACTTAATGATTAGACGATGGACATTTCAAGGATGCTTTTTTTCTTGACTTTTTCATTTTGATGTCACTTTTTTCTGTCTAGTTTTGATGAAGTCGGAAAGGATTGTGCAAAGGCCTGTGGCGGTTTGCTCTGTTGTTTAATGAAAACATCTTAAATGAGGCGTCGTTTGTTGTATGTGGCGAATAAAGGAGGCGGAAGCAGTATTCCCCAAGTCTGGCATCTTTTGAGCCCATGTTAGCAAGAACAAGGTGACGGTGAGTGGTCTTTCTATGGATTGTGGCCTTCAGAGATGTCTGGCTGCCCGTCTGTCTAATTAAAACATGAATGTGAAAGGGTCTGGTACAGTATATGTTGACTCTATGGGCTGAACAAGGACATACAAACCCCAAAACCAGTGAAGTTGGCACCTTGTGTAAATCGTAAGTAAAAACAAAATACAATGATTTGCAAATCTTTTCAACCTATATTCAACTGAATAGACAACAAAGACAAGATACTTAACGTTCGAACTGGGAAACTTTATTTTTTGCAAATATTAGCTCATATGGAATTTGATGGCTGCAACATGTTTCAAAAAAGCTGGCACAAATGGCAAAAAAGACTGAGAAAGTTGAGGAATGCTCATCAAACACTTATTTGGAACATACCACAGGTGAACAGGCTAATTGGGAACAGGTGGGTGCCATGATTGGGTATAAAAGCACCTTCCATGAAATGCTCAGTCATTCACAAACAAGGATGGGGCGAGGGTCAGCACTTTGTCAACTAAAGCGTGAGCAAATTGTCTAACAGTTTAAGAACAACATTTCTTAACAAGCTATTGCAAGGAATTTAGGGATTTCACCATCTACGGCAGTGGTTCTTAACATGGGTTTGATCGAACCCTAGGGGTTCGGTGAGTCGGCCTCAGGGGTTCGGCGGAGCCTCCGCCACGGAGGTAAAGACACATCCGACTTATCGTGTAAATAAAAACTTCTCCCTACCGGCGTATTATGGATACCCCCAAACAATGTTCCCTCTAATTTTACCATCTGATTTGCAGGTTTTTTGATTGATCGATTGAAACTTTTACAAGTAAATTGCAAGGGAAGAGAATACATTATATGAAACAGTACAGTTTACACAGTACAGTACATATTCCGTACCATTGACCACTAAATGGTAACACCCGAATACGTTTTTCAACTTGTTTAAGTCAGGGTCCACGTTAATCAATTCATGGTAATGTGTGTAAGGTGTGTCATTTGTTTTGAGTTCATGTACTGTGTTGGTTTCGTTCTTTGAACAAGGTGATGTTCGTGCACGGTTCATTTTGTAAAAAAACATATAACTTTTTCTTGAATTTGAAAAAAAAACATTTTCTTTTTCACTAAAGAAGGGTTCGGTGAATGCGCATATGAAACTGGTGGGGTTCGGTACCTCCAACAAGGTTAAGAACCACTGATCTACGGTCTGTAATATCATCAAAAGGTTCAGAGAATCTGGAGGAATTGCTGCACGTAAGCGATGATATTACAGACCTTTGATCTCTCAGGCGGTACTGCATCAAAAAGCGACATCAGTGTGTAAAGGATATCACCACATGGGCTCAGGAGCACTTCAGAAACCACTGTCAGTAACTACAGTTCGTCGCTACATCTGTAAGTGCAAGTTACAACTCTACTATGCAAAGTGAAAGCCATTTATCAACAACACCCAGTAACGCCGCCGGCTACGCTGGGCCCGACCTCATCTAAGATAGACAGATGCAAAGTGGAAAAGTGTTCTGTGGTCTGACGAGTCCACATTTCAAATTGTTTTTGGAAATTGTAGACGTTGTGTCCTCCGGAACAAAGAGGAAAAAAAAACATCCGGATTGTTATAGGCGCAAAGTTGAAAAGCCAGCATCTGTGATGGTATGGGGGTGTATTAGTGCCCAAGGCATGGGTCACTTACACATCTGTGAAGGCACCATTAATGCTGAAAGGTACATACAGGTTATGGAGCAACATATGTTGCCATCCAAGCAACGTTACCATGGACGCCCCTGCTTATTTCAGCAAGACAATGTCAAGCCACATGTTACAACAGCGTGGCTTCATAGTAAAAAAGTGCGGGTACTAGACTGGCTTTCCTGTAGTCCAGACCTGTCTCCCATTGAAAATGTGTGGCGCAATATGAAGCCTAAAATACCACAACGGAGACCCCCGGACTGTGGAACAACTTAAGCTGTACGTCAAGCAAGAATAGGAAATAATCCCACCTGAAAAGCTTCAAAAATTGGTCTCCTCAGTTCCCAAATGTTTACTGAGTGTTGTTAAAAGGAAAGGCCATGTAACACAGTGGTAAAAATGCCCCTGTGCCAACTTTTTTGCAATGTGTTGCTGCCATTAAATTCTAAATGAATGATTATTTGAAATAAAAAATGTTTCTCAGTTCCAACATTAAATATATTGTCTTTGCAGAATATTCAAATGAATATAAGTTGAAAAGGATTTGCAAATCATTGTATTCTGTTTTTATTTACGAATTACACAACGTGCCAACTTTACTGGTTTTGGGGTTTGTATTTTAATGTTTGAAGACTCATACACAATGACATTCTGATCGTCCTGTTATATCACTCGTATATAATGACCAATTGGATCCAGGCCTGACTGTGGTAAACAAATTTCCTTGATTCAGGATTATTATAAATTAATAAATTTTTTCATTGTTGGAGCATAAAATAGCTATTTACAACCTTCTAAATACATTTTTTTTTAAACATTATTAGATCCCTCTACATAGACCCATTTAGTCGCCTTTAAACTCTTTCCACCCAATATAGCAACCTTTAAGAGGTGGGAATCTATGGGCACCTCATGATTAGGTCCGATTTTGATTACTGGGGTGACAATTTGCTTCAGAATCAATTCCCGATTCAACAGGATTCTCGATTCAAACCGATTTTCACAATGTTCTATTTGGTATGGTAATCATAATAGAGCATTTTTCAAAACAGATAGCAGGTTACTGAACCTCCTTTGGTTTGCTGATGTATGACCTAAAAACGTATTTTTTAACATTGATTCTTAAAAAAATACTATTAAAAAAAATCGATTCTTCCAAATGATGAATCGATTTAGAAAGGAAACAAATAGGAATCAGGATTTGGATATTAATCTTAGTACCCTTAGTAGCCTTGTGTGTGTTCTACAATGTAGATTACACTACTCACATGACTACTACTTGGAAATACTTAGGCAGATCCTGGGTACTTCCTCTAAGTTAGAACTGGGCTACAATGTGCTGAAACGACGGGCGTGTGTTGACAGTAGCAGGTACGATCATTAGCTGTGTTGTTAGCATTCCCTGTTAGCATTGCCAGTCCTGCGTCATTCGCTCACACCAAAGCTGTTACTGATGTCGATGATGAAGTGCATCTTGAATCAACAGAGTTCATCTCCACTTTGTGCTGTAATCATCATATTAAACGGTCAAATAATTTGAGCCTATACAACATTATTACCGGTAATCATTACATCCCTAGTCTGGACAAAGTAGATTCCCAGACGATTTTGGTCAAGTTATGAATCGTACGTCTTTACTGACTCAAATTTTAGAGCTTCCACTGCATATGCATTGCGTAATGTGGAAAAGTCGGGCATGTGACGTTATTTATCTATCAAAGGAAGTTGGTGCATTAATTTGTGTGTGTGTGCAAACTAAAGTGATGTGATCATCATCCATTCCAGTGCATGCGAGTTGCCACGGAAACAGAAGTGGTGCGGCTCAAGGATGCTGTTAAACGTTAGAGTGCGCTCGCCTCAGCGAGAGTGAGGGAGGGAGGAAAGAGAGCAGAAGAGATTTGTCGTGGTTGGGAGACTATTGTCCGCTTTCCAACTGTATTTCATCCTCCATTTATACTGTATGTTCCATGCTTGAATAGGTGTGAGGGGCCCCAATGCAAAACGTATCTTTCTATCAGCCAAACTGCAGGGTTAGAAGGGATGAAATTATACAGCTCACAAATCTCACATTCACCTAAACGTATCATTTTGATAGTGTAGCTGAAGTAGCTTTCACATAGACAGTGTGCATCCGAATCCATTGTGGATTTTCTTTTAGATTTGACATAGGATACATCGTATAGATTCTAATGATTGTATGGCTGTTTTGACATTAGGGCTGCAACTAACAACTCTTAATGATTAGTCGACTGATCAATTTATGAAGTGTACTTTTAAATTAAAGGAGCCATAAGTACAAACCCCGTTTCCATATGAGTTGGGAAATTGTGTTAGATGTAAATATAAACGCAATACAATGATTTGCAAATAATTTTCAACCCATATTCAGTTGAATATGCTACAAAGACAACATATTTGATGTTCAAACTGATAAAGATTTTTTTTTTGCAAATAATCATTAACTTTAGAATTTGATGCCAGCAACACGTGACAAAGAAGTTGGGAAAGGTGGCAATAAATACTGATAAAGTTGAGGAATGCTCATCAAACACTTATTTGGAACATCCCACAGGTGAACAGGCAAATTGGGAACAGGTGGGTGCCATGATTGGGTATAAAAGTAGATTCCATGAAATGCTCAGTCATTCACAAACAAGGATGGGGCGAGGGTCACCACTTTGTCAACAAATGCGTGAGCAAATTGTTGAACAGTTTAAGAAAAATCTTTCTCAACCAGTTATTGCAAGGAATTTAGGGATTTCACCATCTACGGTCCATAATATCATCAAAGGGTTCAGAGAATCTGGAGAAATCACTGCACGTAAGCAGCTAAGCCCGTGACCTTCGATCCCTCAGGCTGTACTGCATCAACAAGCGACATCAGTGTGTAAAGGATATCACCACATGGGCTCAGGAACACTTCAGAAACCCACTGTCAGTAACTACAGTTGGCCGCTACATCTGTAAGTGCAAGTTAAAACTCTCCTATGCAAGGCGAAAACCGTTTATCAACAACACCCAGAAACGCCGTCGGCTTCGCTGGGCCTGACCTCATCTAAGATGGACTGATACAAAGTGGAAAAGTGTTCTGTGATCTGACGAGTCCACATTTCAAATTGTTTTTGGAAACTGTGGACGTCGTGTCCTCCGGACCAAAGAGGAAAAGAACCATCCGGATTGTTATAGGCGCAAAGTTGAAAAGCCAGCATCTGTGATGGTATGGGGGTGTATTAGTGCCCAAGACATGGGTAACTTACACATCTGTGAAGGCACCATTAATGCTGAAGGGTACATACAGGTTTTGGAGCAACATATGTTGCCATCCAAGCAACGTTACCATGGACGCCCCTGCTTATTTCAGCAAGACAATGCCAAGCCACGTGTTACATCAACGTGGTTTCATGGTAAAAGAGTGCGGGTACTAGACTGGCCTGCCTGTAGTCCAGACCTGTCTCCCATTGAAAATGTGTGGCGTATTATGAAGCCTAAAATACCACAACGGAGACCCCCGGACTGTTGAACAACTTAAGCTGTACATCAAGCAAGAATGGGAAAGAATTCCACCTGAGAAGCTTAAAAAATGTGTCTCCTCAGTTCCCAAACATTTACTGAGTGTTGTTAAAAGGAAAGGCCATGTAACACAGTGGTGAACATGCCCTTTCCCAACTACTTTGGCACGTGTTGCAGCCATAAAATTCTAAGTTAATTATTATTTGCAAAAAAAACCTAAAGTTTATGAGTTTAAACATCAAATATCTTGTTTTTGTAGTGCATTCAATTGAATATGGGTTGAAAAGGATTTGCAAATCATTGTTTTCCGTTTATATTTACATCTAACACAATTTCCCAACTCATATGGAAACAGGGTTTGTAATAATTTCATGTCAAGTCATCATTAAATGGCCCTGATATGTCAAAAGGCATTAATAAATCATCTTCCTTTCGAATACCCCTACAACTGATAACAGTAGTTCAGCTCATTTCAAAATTAGATTTACATCCTCGAAATCTTGTTATTGTTTTCATTTCGATGTCCCACCCTCTACCACTTGACATAATTAGAAAGTCTGTGAGTGTGTCACATCCGGTTCTCAAATCCCTTCACTGGCTTCCTGTCCCACTCAGGATTGAATACAAAGTCTCTTTACTAACTCACCAGTGCCTCTATGGAAATGCCCCCCTCTACCTCAAAGGATTGCTCATCCCCAAATCTTCCACACGACACCTCCGCTCCGGACAGGCTAACCTCCTTCAACCTTCGAGGACAAAGCTCCGAACTATGGGAGACCGGGCTTTCTGCTCCGCCGCTCCCAGTCTGTGGAACGCTCTCCCCGACCACCTGAGGGCACCACAGACTGTGGATGCTTTTAAAAAAGGCTTAAAAACGCTTCTTTTTAAAAAAGCCTTTTTTTAGATATATGTGTGCTAGTTCTAGCTATTAGGCTCTTCTATGTTTTTTTTTTTTTTTTACTATTTATTTTACTTGTTGGGGGCAGCTATTTGTGGTTCTCGTGTTGTTGTTTTTTAAATGCATTGAAGCACTTTGAGGTTGTTTGTTCAATGCAAAGTGCTTTTACAAATACAATCTATTATTATTATTATTTTTATTATTATTATCCAGGTTGCCAGTTACGCACCGCCATCTTTATCTAGCTACTGCCACTGGTAAAGTTACTAAACATGTCAGACCTTAGTAAATCGATCAAAGGGAGGGTGTGCGGGGTGGATGGCATCCTTAGGTCCCTTCTACACTAAGGTTATCCATGCTAAATCCCACCTAACTTAATCCTTGTCCACACACACACAATGGTCGTTTAAGACCCCCTATCCCCCTCCGTCCGCTGGCGCAGCGCGACCTAGTACGGATGCGCGGAAAATGAGCATGTAATTTGTGTACAAGTTGTTAAATTCAATTTTACTTATTTGAACAATATCCAGTGTTGTGGTATTTCAATTAACTGGAATCCAGTGTGCTGTGGGGCCCTATTGTAGTGAATAAAACCAGAGCCATCATAAACTAATCAAATCTTTAATAAACATGTGAAAGTAAACAATGTGATAAAGAACATTTTACAACAATCAATCTAGGGATTTAGATATCGGGTTTAGGACACTCCTCACTCTTTTACCTTCACTTTCATTGTCCATTCCTTTTTGGTGACTTTATATACTCTGGACTTAGACGTTTAGTCCGCAACATACATGGCGGACAATAACTGATACAGTCTGCTTTGCCAGTCCAAAAGCATTCGCCGTTTTCCGTAGTTTTCCCTTAACGGCCAAGTAATACAAAGCATACCTTTTTTATCACATCCACGGTAGCCCGCATCTTTGTTGTCTCTCCTTCAACAAATGGACAAAGTTTTTCGGTAAGTAGAATCACAGCTGACCTGGACATTCGAAAATTCTCTTGCCGTCTGAGAAGTGTTGTATCTGAAATAACTGCTATCGCTTTCTCTTAAGGTATTCATGTGTGATCTCCAAAAGCGTCTGTACAGACGAACGGAGAAACACAGGCATGTCTAGATGACTCACCTCCATATTTCCAGTGGTTAGCTCCGAGTTACGAAACCGCTTTATTATGAAGCTGGCTGTGGCGCGTTCTTTCTGACGTCACTTCCTGTGTGGGGCGCGGTCTTTCTGGCGTCACTTCCTCTCCGAACTCAGTTTGTAAACAACCGATGAGTCCATACAAAGCTAAGAGCCGGAGATTCAAGAAATAGATGGCGCACTTTAATTCATCCAAGGAGGGCAACCTTAAAGGGGAACATTATCACAATTTCAGAAGGGTTAAAACCATTAAAAATCAGTTCCCAGTGGCTTATTTTTTTTTTCAAAGTTTTAAAAATTTTTTTACTCATCACGCAATATCCCAAAAAAAAGCTTCAAAGTGCCTGATTTTAACCATGGTTATATACACCCGTCCATTTTCCTGTGACGTCACATAGTGATGCCAACACAAACAAACATAGCGCATAGAACAGCAAGCTATAGCGACATTAGCTCGGATTCAGACTCGGATTTCAGCGGCTTAAGCGATTCAACAGATTACGCATGTATTGAAACGGATGGTTGTAGTGTGGAGGCAGGTAGCGAAAACGAAATTGAAGAAGAAACTGAAGCTATTGAGCCATATCGGTTTGAACCGTATGCAAGCGAAACCGACACGACAGCCAGCGACACGGGAGAAAGCGAGGACGAATTCGGCGATCGCCTTCTAACCAACGATTGGTATGTGTTTATTTGGCATTAAAGGAAACTAACAACTGTGAACTAGGTTTACAGCATATGAAATACATTTGGCAACAACATGCACTTTGAGAGTGCAGACAGCCCAATTTTCATCAATTAATATATTCTGTAGACATACCCTCATCCGTTCTCTTTTCCTGAAAGCTGATCTGTCCAGTTTTGGAGTTGATGTCAGCAGGCCAGGGAAGCTAGGGTCGATATTCTTCTCTTGATCATCTTCGGTGGCATAAGGGACGGTGTGAGCCAAGACATCCAAGGGGTTTAGCTCGCTCGTCTGCGGGAACAAACTGCCGCCATTGCTTGCCGTGCTACCGAGGTCCTTTGTCCCTGAATTGCTCACACACTCCGGCAGATTCAATGGGGGTCTGGGGGCAGATTTCTTTGACTTTATCGTTGGAAATGGATCTGCTTTGAGTGTCGCAGGATATCCACACATTCTTGCCATCTCTGTCGTAGCATAGCTTTCGTCGGTAAAGTGTGCGGAACAAACGTCCAATTTCTTGCCACTTTTGCATCTTTGGGCCACTGGTGCAACTTGAATCCGTCCCTGTTGGTGTTGTTACACCCTCCGACAACACACCGAGGAGGCATGATGTCTACAAGGTACGGAAAACAGTCGAAAAAATGGAAAATAACAGAGCTGATTTGACTCTGTGTTTGTAATGTGTTTGAGAAAATGGCGGATTGCTTCCCGATGTGACGTCACAACGTGACGTCATCGCTCCGAGACCGAATAATAGAAAGGCGTTTAATTCGCCAAAATTCACCCATTTAGAGATCGGAAATCGGTTAAAAAAATATATGGTCTTTTTTCTCCAACATCAAGGTATATATTGACGCTTACATAGGTCTGGTGATAATGTTCCCCTTTAAACGATGGTTTAATGTGGCTGAAACGGGGATCAGGCTAAATAATTTTTCATTTAAGGGGTTATCCGGCCTAGTGTAGACATAGCCTTAGTGATACGTAGAGCCCTTTGTTACATCTACTGATGAAGATCTTTGTGGTGGTGAGAAGGCTGCTACCAACAATCTTCTGAGAAGCTTTCACCATCCTCTACTGTGCCTTCCTCTCTTGTTTTTTTTTATTTCCGGTTTCTGCCATCAATATTAGATCGGGACACCCCTACTGACTATTATCGGCAAACGACCAATTTTATTCGCGATATTTGTTGACAACACAGACGAACCCTCAAACCCCTATTCGACACAATAAGCGGTTGTTTCGAAGCACAAAACTTTACAACAATTAAGCAACTTTCCCCCCCCCACCCCCGCGCACTGCTGCCCTTTATCTGCAATTAGGCCTGAAGTGGCAAACGACTCTTGACAATAGAGCATCCGTTGCATGCCACTACGCTCAGTGGAATAGGCGCTCTCCAGTGGTAATCTCCCCATAGACAGGCCCCAAATTGGACAGGTCTCTCGGCGCTAATGGCGTCGGCTCAGCAGATAGGCGCTGTGTGTAATTGCAGTTAATTACTGTCCAGAAGGCGATAAGACATGGTTGCAGGGGCTAAAAGAAGAGATAAGGAGGATCAGCGATTTGCCCGAAGCATTTGCCATCCCACGGGCAAAAACACTCTTAGTGTCCAGAAAGATTTTCCTCTTGAACATCACCTACTTGTTGACGTCTCCAACCAGGGCACTTCTCAGCAAGTCATATTTTACCAGCTTGCTGTATTAGAAAGTCTATCGTCGTTGATTAAAATAGCACAGTTCAGATGGTTTTATTGTCAACGTGTGACCTCGGCATTTAGCCAGTCACTGTTCTGAACATCTTACACACACCCTTAGTCAAACATTGGCACTGTACGCGTCTTTTCTTGTGCATACATTTGTGCACTTACTCACCGGGCACCTGAGGTTTGAATGCGCTAGAGAAAAACACTGTTTAGATCAGTGTTTTTCAACCACTGTGCCGCAGCACATTAGTGTGCCGTGAGATACAGTCTGGTGTGCCGTGGGAGATTATCTAAATTTACCTATTTGGGTTAAATATGTGTTGTTGTCGAGTGTCGATGCTGTCTAGAGCTCGGCAGAGTAACCGTGTAATACTCTTCCGTATCAGTAGGTGGCAGCCGGTAGCTAATTGCGTTGTAGATGTCGAAAACAGCGGGAGGCAGTGTGCAGGTAAAAAGGTATCTAATGCTTAAACCAAAA
Organism: Nerophis lumbriciformis; assembly: GCF_033978685.3. Taxonomy (NCBI): domain Eukaryota; kingdom Metazoa; phylum Chordata; class Actinopteri; order Syngnathiformes; family Syngnathidae; genus Nerophis; species Nerophis lumbriciformis. Next base: position 14,440,909 of record NC_084570.2, on the reverse strand, counting down.
ATAAACAAAAGGTGAGTGCCCCTAAGAAAAAGCATTGAAGCTTAGGGAAGGCTATGCAGAACGAAACTAAAACTGAACTGGCTGCAAAGTAAACAAAAACAGAATGCTGGACGACAGCAAAGACTTACTGCGGAGCAAAGACGGCGTCCACAATGTACATCCGAACATGACATGACAATCAACAATGTCCCCACAAAGAAGGATAAAACAACTGAAATATTCTTGATTGCTAAAACAAAGTAGATGCGGAAAATATCGCTCAAAGGAAGACATGAAACTGCTACAGGAAAATACCAAAAATAGAGAAAAAGCCGCCAAAATAGGAGCGCAAGACAAGAACTAAAACTCCAAATAAGTCAGGGCGTGATGTGACAGGTGGTGACAGTACACCTACTTTGAGACAAGAGCTATAGTGATGCATGCTTGGTTATGGTTTAAAGTCATGTCCAATAATTGCAACGACTTTTTACTGGCAACTGAGTTTTGTTTTTTAATGAGATCTGCTGGTGGTGTGCTTCCAGATTTTTTCAACGCAAAAAATGTGCCTTGGCTCAAAAAAGGTTGAGAAACACTGGTTTAGATCACCCGGCTAATTCATTTCCCCGTTCAAATTGGCCACTTCCTGCAAAACAATATAGACACAAGCTTATAATGGCCTCAAGGAGACACCCTGGTAAATATTCTCAGCACTACTTGAGGGATTCAGGATGGTGAACATGAGCCCAGTGAGGCCCAAATCATCTCTAGCCCTCCCAATGTCTCAATATTTGCATTGTCAGCGATTACTTGTCATTCATAGGGTTTTTTTTCCCCCACCGTCTTATCTCGCTGAAAAAGCTATAAGAAGGAATTGTGCTCAGCACATACGGAAAAAACAAGGCCAGTTGTGTGACTGCAGGGAGCCACCTCATTTATTAGGAACTGAAACATGTTATACCCTGCAAAGTGACACAAGACATAGTCCCTCATCGGAGAAGACATGGAGCATGCTCGGAAAGAACACCGTGTATGGTGACAGAGTAAAAAGAAAATGGCAATACAGTTAAGAACCACTTGTGTGGACTGAAAGCAAAGTAGAGATGGATGCTCTTTCGTTTGATCGGCATACTCTAAAAACCTGCGCATGTCAAGTTATATGATCACGGGCTACTTATCTTATATAAAGAAAGTAAAATGTTGCTGTAAAAGACACAACACTGTACATTTATTTAATTTTCCAGTATGAACACACGTCTGTAGTCTTGGTTACGCTGACTAGTGTGTTTCACAATGGGACATTATTGTTTCACAAAACAGTATGCTGGCTGTACACTATTAGTACTAAAGCCATTTAGGTTTTCTTTGTTTAAAAAATGGCATTTTCCGGCTCTTAGAATATCAACACATAGTAAAAGAGTGCGGGTACTAGACTGGCCTGCCTGTAGTCGAGATCTGTCTCCCATTGAAAATGTGTGGCGCATTATGAAGCCTAAAATACCACAACGAAGACCCTGGACTGTTGAACAACTTAAGCTGTACATCAAGCAAGAATGGGAAATCATTCCACCTGAAAAGCTTCAAAAATTGGTCTCCTCGGTTCCCAAACGTTTACTGAGTGTTGTTAAAAGGAAAGGCCATGTAACACAATGGTAAAAATTTCCCTGTGCCAACTTTTTTGCAATGTGTTGCTGCCATTAAATTCTAAATTAATGATTATTTGAAAAATAAAAGTTCATATATTCAAATATAACAAATATAAAGTTAATGATTATTTAAAAAAATTTTTTTTAAAAAAGTTCTCAGTTCGAACATTAAATATCTTGTCTTTGCAGTCTATTCAATTGAATATACGTTGAAAAGGATTTGCAAATCATTGTATTCCGTTTTTATTTACCATTTACACAACGTGCCAACTTCACTGGTTTTGGGTTTTGTAATAAATAGATTATTTTTTTGGTGTAGAATTTTAAATGTGTAAATGTTTGGGCAGTAACAGAATTAGATTAAACACATTAGATATATAATTTATAGGGGTGTGGGAAAAAATCGGTTTGAATTCGAATCGTGATTCTCACGTTGTGCGATTCAGAATCGATTCTCATTTAAAAAAAATGTAATTATTATTATTATTTTTTTAAATTAATCAATCCAACAAAACAATACACAGCAATACCATAACAATGCAATCAAATTCCAAAACCAAACCCGACCCAGCAACACTCAGAACTGCAATAAACAGAGCAATTGAGAGGAGACACAAACACGACACAGAACAATCCAAAAGTAGTGAAACAAAAATGAATATTATCAACAACAGTATCAATATTAGTTACAATTTCAACAAAGCAGTGATTAAAAATCCCTCATTGACATTATCATTAGACATTTATAAAATTTAAAAAAAAAGAACAATAGTGTCACAGTGGCTTACACTTGCATCGCATCTCATGAGCTTGACAACACACTGTGTCCAATATTTTCACAAAGATAAAATAAGTCATACTTTTGGTTCATTTAATAGTGAAAACAAATTTACATTATTGCAATCAGTTGATAAAACATTGTCCTTTATGAATGTGTGTGTGTGAATAGGTGAATGTGGAAAATAGTGTCAAAGCGCTTTGAGTTCCTTAAAAAAGGTAGAAAAGCGCTATACAAGTACGACCCATTTACCATTTACAATTATTAAAGCTTTTTACAAAAATCTACTACTCTGCTTGCATGTCAGCAGACTGGGGTAGATCCTGCTGAAACCGTATGTAATGAATGAATAGAGAATTGTTTTGAATAGGGAAAATATCGTTTTTGAATCGAGAATTGAAAAAAATCGATTCTGAATTGAATCGTGACCCCAAGAATCGATATTGAATCGAATCGTGGGACACCCAAAGATTCGCAGCCCTAATAATTTAATTTATTCATCTCCAAAGAGAAATAGGTATTAGTGTACATGTTTCAATGTGAAAAAAAACACACACAAGGTAATATTTCAGCACCGGTGACCAGAAGCTATCATATCTTTAATTTACCCGTGAAGAATGTTGAAAATGCTACAATCCTTGGGCTCAGTGGTCACGATAAATCCAAGAGCTTTCAACAGCATATTCTGTTTTTTCGGGCCCATTCTATGATTCCGTCTGCCTTTCCGTTAACGCAGAAATCACGGGGCCCTCCAAACTGATTAGTAAAACAAAGAAAAACTGATTTTTTTTCATAAACCGTTCTATTCTTAGTCAGCATTCACTCAGCATGTGACGTAGTCAGAAGAATGCCTTCCTGTCGGCCTCATCTTAATCAATCAGTCACACGTGGGATGACTATGGAGTCTAGCTTAGCTTTGGTGTACAGCTTGCAGAAAGAATTCTAAACAGCACAGCAGTCGCAAATTCCTCTTTTCACAATGCAACGTGATCTGGTTTGATGCACAATCATGGCTGCTCCAGTGTAACAATGTATCCCAAATGTTTATGTGGTCTCAGTGTAATCAATCAGTCACATTTTGACTGATTATGGAGTCTCGTTAGGCCTTATTGTGCAGCTTGAGAGGACATTCTAAACAGCCTGGCTCAGAAGGTGCAAAATTATTTTTCCTTCAAAGGATGGGCAATATGGTCTAAAATGTACCGTATTTTTCGGACTATAAGTCGCAGTTTTTTTTCATAGTTTGGCCGGGGGTGCAACTTATACTCAGGAGCGACTTATGTGTGAAATTATTAACACATTACCGTAAAATATCAAATAATATTATTTAGCTCATTCATGTAAGAGACTAGACGTATAAGATTTCATGGGATTTAGCGATTAGGAGTGACAGATTGTTTGGTAAACGTATAGCATGTTCTATATGTTATAGTTATTTGAATGACTCTTACCATAACATGTTACGTTAACATACCAGGCACGTTCTCAGTTGGTTATTTATGCCTCATATAACGTACACTTATTCAGCCTGTTGTTCACTATTCTTTATTTATTTTAAATTGCCTTTCAAATGTCTATTCTTGGTGTCGGCTTTTATCAAATAAATTTCCCCAAAAAATGTGACTTATACTCCAGTGCGACTTATATATGTATTTTTCCTTCATTATTATGCATTTTCGACCGGTGCGACTTATCCTCCGAAAAATACGGTATATTGCGATGTATATTACGGCTTCTTGCAATAACAATATATATCACAATATATTATTTAGCAAATGACAGGTTACAAAGGCTTCTTATTTACCTGCTGTGGTATGTGGTAACATTGTGTTATTTCCACTTGTATTATTTTGACAAAACTATTATTAATCCACTTGCTAAATAACTTTTTTTAGTACTGTAGCTGGTGACTTTCTGTTGCATCTATCTACACTTCTGTTAAAGTTTACTGAGCACTTATTCTTCTGTTGTTTGGATACTTCACATTAGTTTTGGGTGATACTTCAAATGTAGATAGGCGAGGATTAGCGGCTTAGAAAAGGCACATTAGCCACACTTGTTAGCAAGGAGGCTAGGGCTGGGCGATATGGCCTTTTTTTAATATCTCGATATTTTTAGGCCATGTCACGATACACGATATATATCTCGATATTTTGCCTTAGCCTTGAATGAACACTTGATGCATATAATCACAGCAGTATGATGATTCTATGTGTCTACATTAAAACATTCTTGTTCATACTGCATTAATATATGCTCATTTTAAACTGTCATGCAGAGAAGGAAATCACAACTAAGTCAATTGACCAAAACTGTATTTATTAAACAGTTATTAAGCAGTGGCACAAACATTCATGTCATTTCAAAACAGAAAGTGCAAGATTGTCAGAGACATTTTAAAAACAAGCTATGAATGCACTTTTGTGCATGATGTCACTAAGATGACATATCAAAACAACACTAAATTAAAGTGCACTTTAGATTGAATCTAAGTTTGCATATATTTATGTGTGTCTATATTTGTTGTGGGCACTAGGTGACAATTACCTTGGGAATTAAAGTGGGTGGGTATTGTAAGGGGTGGGGTTTATTATGTTACATATTGTAAAATGTGCAGATACCTCAACTTGCTGTTTCCATGATCCATCATACTGTACTGTCTGCAAAATTCAATAAAAATATATATTTTTAAATAAACAAGTTAAAGTGCACTTTTTGTACACAACGCCACTACAATAGTTTAAAACAAATAAAGTGCACTTTTGTGCATGATGTCACACAAGATATTTCAATAACTGTCAAATAAAAAGTAGCTGCATAATAGGAAATCAAATAGTGTATGTCCTTCGCTATGTGGTAGGTTCCTGCGGACATTATCTCCTTCTGTTGTTGACTATTTTTTTTTCATACGGTGTTGATGTGGAAATGTTTTTTTTTGTTGGTGTGGCACTGAACGGAGATGTTGACATGCAGAGTTTCAAGCACTCTTCATTCTCTAGCGGGTGACTTTTCAAATGATGCTACATATTAGCAGTGCTGCTACTTTTTGTAGCAACGCTTTTGCCCCACACTTGACAAATTACGGTTGTCTGTTCGACATATTCCCGCTTGAAGCCAAACCACCGCCAGACGATGGACCCCGTGCTGTTTTTCTTGGGGATTAATTCTTCCTTCATTTGTTACCAGATTCGCACCTTCTTTCTCTCGTATTACCACTCGCACCACAGCTAATGTTACCCATGCCGCTACCTCTCTGCTCCGCGAGGGCGTATACGTATGTTACGTATGTAAGAAGGTGCGCTTGTTTTATCTCTCTGTGAGGAGAGACAAGAAAGAATGATAAAAGCCTGCAGTGTAATGCCCGCAGCTAAAAGCAACTGCGTGAGAACGTATACTCGAATATCACGATAGTCATTTTCTATATCGCACAGAGACAAACCCGCAACATATCGAGTATATCGATATATCGCCCAGCCCTAGTACAAACTCTTATCAAAGTGGCCCGTGCATTATTACATTTTGAATGCGTCCCTTGCTAAAAAAAAATATGGACACCCTTGATATAAATCGTATATCGTCAATATCAAGCAACCCTACTTCCCACGATGCAAAATTATGGGGTTTGACTAAAAAATCTGCCTTCTCTGATGGTGCAAAACCAAAGGAAACAACCTCGCTGAAGTATGCAAGTGTATGAAATACAGGAAAGGCTGCAGCGTGATATGTTTGTGAGCATATTAGCAAATGTATCTAGTAGCAGGTGTGTGCTATGGAATAACCCTGCAGAGACTCTCTCCATGATCCCATTTTACACTCACAGTGCCTCTATGGATTTGTCAAGTGAAATAGTGTAACAATAAACAGGCTGTTACTCTCCGAAGGCTTCGGTAATGCGATGTCGCATTTGATGGAAGTTATGATGCACGAGCCGCTGTAGCAACATGCACATTCAATCATGAATGGCTGTTTATTGGATGCTTGTCGCCTTTTGTTCCCATTCTGTGCAAATATATGCAATCCAATGAGTTGCAATGTAAATAGGATTCATTGAATGGGAAAGGCATTAAGTGTCGTCATCTATTGTTATGTAGAATTGTTCCCTGCGTTCACCAAGTATCAGGATCTACATAAAGCATCCATCCTATGTTGCATACGGCGATTTAAAAAAAGATCTCGCAATACTTTTTGCGAGCTCTCGCAAAAGGTTTTTTTCCTATGCCAGTGAACCGGAAGTAAAACAGCGATGGAGGAGCAGGAGTATGCGGGAGCCTACCCATCATCTGTGCTCTGTTGTGGAACCATAATACGATTTGATGTCTTTATATGTTAGGACAATACTAAAATAGAAATCAATAAACTTCTCCTACGAATGATGGGTAGGCTCCTCCATCGCTTTGTCTGTTTCACTTCCGGTTCACCATCGCTGTGTCTGTTTTACTTCCGGTTCACTGACATAGGAAAAAACCTTTTGCGAAATCTCGCAAAAAAATGTTTTCCCCTCCATGTCCTATTAGGGGCTCCGTGTACACACACTAGGTGTGGTGAAATTACCCTCTGCATTTGACCCATCCCTGGAAGGTGGGGGGAGCAGTGAGCAGACATTATTAACCGTACACACTCGCTACTATTGAACCGGTCACCCAGGACTATATAAATAAACTATAATATAATAAGGTCTTTGTCCCATTGTGCTTTTGGAGACTCTGGGAAACGCAAGTAGAAATGAACTCTGGGAACACAACAGGGTCATAAGGCTCTTTGAGACAGTGAACCATTTAAAGCTTTGTAGTTGAGGTGCAGGATTCAGTTATAATAGTGTATATTCTCCTAGAATTCTGGTGCATTTTTGGAGACATTTTTGCAGAGAGCAGAGAACAAGTAGCTTCAGTAATCCATTCATTTTCTAGTTACTCCTAAAACAGAAGACAAAAAGTAAAGAAAAATAACCAAAATGTGGATCTAGTTAACCTCTTAAGGCCCAAGCTGTTTGTTTACATGCTTTTTTTATTTCTCTTTGCTATTTGGGCTTATTGGACCCTAATTAGAATAAAAACTAAGAATCATCTTTTTATATGATGTACTTAGTCCATAAGTTTATTGTATTTATTTATATATATTTATTTATTTTATATATATATTTATATATTATTTCAATATATTTATTTATTTATACATGCACCTTATTGCTTTTTTATACTGCACTACCATGAGCTTATGTAACGAAATTTCGTTCTTATCTGTGCTGTAAAGTTCAAATTTGAATGACAATAAAAAGGAAGTCTAAGTCTAAGTAACAAACGTGTACTTCATGTTTAGTGACATGCTAATTCTTATTTTTACACTTTTTTTTCCAAATTCCATTGTATGTTATACTCTTCTGACACCACCAGATGGCAGTATAAGTGTCCACATAAAGGCCGTAAGACCCCAATTCAGTAGTGTACACAATTTTGGAAATAAGAGCTAAAGGGTGCTGTCCACGCATGTGGCCAACTAAGCCTTTAGAGGTTTTAAAGAATCCATCCATCTTCTTCCGCTTATCCGAGGTCGGGTCGCGGGGGCATCAGCCCAAGTAGGGAAGCCCAGACTTCCCTCTCCCCAGCCACTTCGTCCAGCTTCTCCCGGGGGATCCCGAGGCGTTCCCAGGTCAGCCGAGAGACATAGTCTTCCCAACGTGTCCTGGGTCTTCCCCATGGCCTCCTACCAGTCGGACGTGCCCTAAACACCTCCCTAGGGAGGCGTTCGGGTGGCATCCTGACCAGATGCCGAACCACCTCATCTGGCTCCTCTCGATGTGGAGGAGTAGCGGCTTTACTTTGAGCTCCTCCCGAATGACAGAGCTTCTCACTCTATCTCTAAGGGAGAGCCCCGCCAACCGGCGGAGAAAACTCATTTCGGCCGCTTGTACCCGTGATCTTGTCCTTTCGGTCATAACCCAAAGTTCATGACCACAGGTGAGGATGGGAACTTAGATCGACCGGTAAATTGAGAGCTTTGCCTTCCGGCTCAGCTCCTTCTTCACCATAACGGATCGATACAGCGTTCGCATTACTGAAGACGCCGCACCGATCCGCCTGTCGATCTCACGATCCACTCTTCCCTCACTCGTGAATAAGACTCCGAGGTACTTGAACTCCTCCACTTGGGGCGAGATCTCCTCCCCAACCCGCAGATGGCACTCCACCCTTTTCCGGGCGAGAACCATGGACTCGGACTTAGAGGTACTGATTCCCATCCCAGTCGCTTGACACTCGGCTGCGAACCGATCCAGTGAGAGCTGAAGATCCTGGCCAGATGAAGCCATCAGGACCACATCATCTGCAAAAAGCAGAGACCTAATCCTGCAGCCACCAAACTGGATCCCTTCAACGCCCTGACTGCGCCTAGAAATTGTGTCCATAAAAGTTATGAATAGAATCGGTGACAAAGGGCAGCCTTGGCGGAGTCCAACCCTCACTGGAAAGGGGTTCGACTTATTGCCGGTAATGCGGACCAAGCTCTGACACTGATCATACAGGGAGCGGACCGCCACAATCAGACAGTGCTTTGCGGACTTGTAGAAGGCATTTGACTGTGTCCCCCAGAAAGTCCTGTGGGGAGTATTTAGAGAGTATGGGGTATCGGACTGTCTAGTTAAAGAAATTGATTTAAATTTAGATTTTTTTTATGGTGCACGGACATTTTTTTTTATAAAAGTTCAGCGAGCAGGTTGTGTTATGTGTGACCATGTCTGTTGACAATTTGTGTTGGTTGGATTTTTTTTTTTTGCACAATCACTAGGGAGTGTTGTCTGCATTGGGTCATATAAGTTAATGCTGTGCATACATTTAAGGCATAATTAAAGGTTATTGACCTGAATTACTCACGTTTTCCACTAGATGGTGACATAAGAGCAGCTTCAAAATTGTCAGACTATTAAAATGACTGCAATCTCCCTGTGGGTATCACATCTCCCGGGTCAAATTGAAGATGTCAGCGGGTAGCACTGGACCCGCGGACGTGAGTTCGAACACCCCTGCCCTGGAATATTAATTGTAAACTTTTAAAAAGCCCATCACTGTATGACATTGCATGACCCCCGAAGGCTCCCTTTGACTTTGTGCCCTACAAATACGATTTAGTCGAAAAAAGCATTGGAGGGGCGCACCCAACTCCAGGACTCGAACTAGTCCAGCGTCGGCGGATGAATTATTGATACAAGTGCTGACAGAGGAGCAGCAGGTTCAACAAGCCCCATTTCTCTCGGGAACGACGGCAGCCAGCAGTCAGGTGGGCTTCGGTTTGTCTGGATTTAAACGACGGTCCACTGATCTCGTCATGTGGATCTACAGTGTAGCTCTTCTTCTGCATCAGCTAAAAAGAGAGTGGTTGCGTGCGAATCTGTTATCTTTGCCGTGGCACCCATCCCATCCCCCCACCTTGCTCCTCGCTTTTCTCTTGTTTATTTTATTTTTAGGGAGGGGAGGGGGGGGGGGGCTCTCTCGCTCCATCACTTCTACTTTTAGCCTCCGAGTCTTTTTCTAAGCCTCTTACGTTCCACATGTTGTCATTTTGTGGATGCTGAGAGACATTCCACTTAAAAAAAAAAAAAAATCTAATAATAGTGTTTAGTAGTCGCAACGTAGCCAAGGAGATTCAAACAGAAAAAAGTCCCCAAGCAGAAAATGTGCTTTTTTATCTAAAATTGTGAGCAATTCATTTTTCAGTCCAAACATTTCTGAACATTTTAAATCAGATAATGCGCAGAAAAAAAATCGATTTTCCCTCCAAGCGTGGGTCTAATCAGATTTCAATAACCAGCATTATTCTTATCAGTTCATTTTATGATTTAATATTAATTCAATTTGATTTTTGATGCATTCAAATGGTACTTTTTCGGGGTTTTATTTGCTCTTAGACAGCCCCGTGGATATCGGAATCGCTTTCGTTCTGCGTTCCACCTCCATCGCTCCGTGCAGCCGCTGCTCACAACACTATCGCTGATAGACACAGCATTAAGCATGCGGTAAATCAATCCTACATTAGCAAATTAAACAATCCTGTTGCCTTAAGTGGAAAAGGAAAGGAAGGTGCCGCATGAAATCCAGCCAGCCATGAAGTGCAGGAATCAAGCAGATTGGAGAAATTAGGCTGTTAAAGTACCGGTAGAGTGCAAAAACAAGTTCCCTCTGTTTTGAAGCTAATGTCATATATTTCTGATTTATGACATCAATAGACGAACACGTTTAGCGAATAAATAGATATGTTCAAAATAGTATCAATCTCACGGATATTCCGGAGCCATTTTGAAAGTCAATAAGGGAGCCAGTCACGTGATCTGTGACGTAGAGTTAAGAACCACAGATCCCTTCCCCATCAACAACAATCCTAATCAAGCAGACTTTGTGAGAGCCAACAACGATTACTTTGGGAACAATTATGATCCAGAACATTACATTTTTGAGCCCGAACACAAAAAGGATGAGCAAATACGTGTTAGAAGGCGAGTGCTAAACGGATGCAGCTTCATTGAAACACGGTAGCGTTAAAGGCCTACTGAAATGCGATTTTCTTATTTAAACGGGGATAGCAGGTCCATTCTATGTGTCATACTTGATCATTTCGCGATATTGCCATATTTTTGCTGAAAGGATTTAGTAGAGAACATCGACGATAAAGTTCACAACTTTTGGTCGCTGATAAAAAAAGCTTTGCCTGTACCGGAAGTAGCAGACGAGTAGCGTGACGTCACAGGTTGTGGAGCTCCTCACATCTGCACATTGTTTACAATCATGGCCACCAGCAGCGAGAGCGATTCGGACCGAGAAAGCGACAATTTCCCCATTAATTTGAGCGAGGATGAAAGATTTGTGGATGAGGAAAGTGAGAGTGAAGGACTAGAGGGCAGTGGGAGCGATTCAGATAGGGAAGATGCTGTGAGAGGCGGGTGGGACCTGATATTCAGCTGGGAATGACTAAAACAGTAAATAAACACAAGACATACTCTATTAGCCACAACACAACCAGGCTTATATTTAATATGCCACAAATTAATCCCGCATAACAAACACCTCCCCCCTCCTGTCCATATAACCCGCCAATACAACTCAAACACTTGCACAACACACTCAATCCCACAGCCCAAAATACCGTTCACCTCCCCAAAGTTCATACAGCACATATATTTCCCCAAAGTTACATACGTGACATGCACATAGCGGCACGCACGTACGGGCAAGCGATCAAATGTATGGAAGCCGTAGCTGCATGCGTACTCACGGTACCGTGTCTGTGTATCCAACTCAAAGTCCTCCTGGTAAGAGTCTCTGTTGTCCCAGTTCTCCACAGGCCAATGGTAAAGCTTGACTGTCATCTTCCGGGAATGTAAACAATGAAACACCGGCTGTGTTTGTGTTGCTGCAGTCGGCGGCAATACACCTACAGCTTCTTTGCTGTCTCCATTGTTCATTGAACAAATTGCAAAAGATTCACCAACACAGATGTTCAGAATACTGTGGAATTTTGCGATGAAAACAGACAGCTTAATAGCTGGCCACCATGCTGTCCCAAAATGTCTTCCACAATCCGTGACGTCACGCGCTGACGTCATCATACCGAGACGTTTTCAGCAGGATATTTCGCGCGGAATTTAAAATTGCACTTTAGTAAGCTAACCCGGCCGTATTGGCATGTGTTGCAATGTTAAGATTTCATCATTGATATATAAACTATCAGACTGCGTGGTCGGTAGTAGTGGGTTTCAGTAGGCCTTTAACAGCATTGCTAACCATAACAAACCAAAACAACCGAACCAAGCACTTACTGTAATATTTCCACGCTCGCAGGAATGCTGAATGACAGGACGCTCACCTAACTCCGTTTAAAGATTCAATTGCAATCCTCATGAAGGGTTAAAAAAAAGTTGCCACAACTAGCGTTTTATTGTGTCTTTTTCGCCATCTCGAAGGATGTCATAGTGGACCAGCCTGTCAGTCCATGGCCACATTTGTCTACTACCAGGTGAGAGATACATGAATTATAATCTAGAATAGAGATGTCCGATAATGGCTTTTTTGCCGATATCCGATATTCGGATATTGTCCAACTCTTAATTTCCGATTCCGATATCAACCGATACCGATATATACAGTCGTGGAATTAACACATTATTATGCCTAATTTTGTTGTGATGCCCCGCTGGATGCATTAAACAATGTAACTTTACCATGAATTGATTAACGTGGACCCCGACTTAAACAAGTTAAAAAACATATTCGGGTGCTACCATTTAGTGGTCAATTGTACGGAATATGTACTGTACTGTGCAATCTACTAATACAAGTTTCAATCAATCAATCAAAAACAACGTTTTCCAAAATAAGAGACCAACTTCAACTCCAGTTGTGGAAAAAAAGTGCCAACATGGCACTGCCATATTTATTATTGAAGTCACAAAGTGCATTATTTTTAACATGCCTCAAAACAGCAGCTTGGAATTTGGGACATGCTCTCCCTGAGATAATCCTAATACCCACTACAACTATGGGAAATACTATACTTAGACTTTCACAAAGTGCATTATTTTTTTTTCATTTTTTTTAAACATGCCTCAAAACAACAGCTACAAAAAAATGAAAGCACACAGCTTCAGTCCAGAGTAAACTAGAGCGTACCTGCAAACCTTGAGACCTCCGAATTCGGGAGATGGGGGGCGGGGGGGGGGGGGGGGGGGTGTATATTGTAGCGTCCCGGAAGAGTTAGTGCTGCAAGGGGTTCTGGGTATTTGTTCTGTTGTCTTTATGTTGTGTTACGGTGCGGATGTTCTCCCGAAATGTGTTTGTCATCCTTGTTTGGTGTGGGTTCACAGTGTGGCGGATATTTGTAACAGTGTTAAAGTTGTTTATACGGCCACCCTCAGTGTGACCTGTATGGCTGTTGATCAAGTATGCTTCCATTCACTTATGTGTGTGTAAAAGCCGCATATATGATGTGACTGGGCCGGCACGCTGTTTGTATGGAGGAAAAGCGGACGTGACGACAGGTTGTAGAGGACGCTATAGGCAGTGCCTTTAAGGCACGCCCCCAATAATGTTGTACGGGTGGAAATCAGGAGATTGGTTGCCCCGGGAGATTTTCGGGAGGGGCACTGAAATTCGGGAGTCTCCCGGGAAAATCGGGAGGTTAAAACCGATACCGATAATTTCCGATATTACATTTTAAAGCATTTATCGGCCGATATTATCAGACATCTCTAATCTAGAATTTACTTTTAGCAAGTTTGAGACGATGTGGAAGCAGCCGCCGGCTATGTGTGACAACAATAGCCGCGTAAGCTAACATTAGCTCACTGCTATTAATGCGGCGCTAAATTAGGCCGTCTGCGTTGGCGCTTATAATAACAATATCACTCATATTTGGTTAATTTTCAGGTCACGACATGTAAATGGAATATTGTTGGCGGTTTTTGGATGTTTTTTAGAGGGCATATGAATAGCAATAGAGGGCCCTCGTTCTGTTGACTCATTTGTTAGCCATTTATTTACGATTTAGATTGCATAATAAAAGCCAAGCATCATTCTTCTTGTCTTACATAAGGATTGTGAATGATAAACAGCACATCTTTCAATTTTTGCAATTTCCAGTATGACTGATCTGATAATATGGTCAGAGTGCAGAAGCGTTACCACAGTGAGGTAGAATTTATGGAAATTGCCGAAGATATTCGGAGCGGAATGTTCAAAATGGCCGACTAAACTTGTGGATTGTTTAATGTTTGCACATACTATGTGGATTGTAAATACAATTGGATATGGTTTCATACAATGGTTCTCAAATGCGGGTACGCGTACCCCTGGGGGTACTTGAAGGTATGCCAAGGGGTACGTGAGATTTTAAAAAAAATATTCTACAAATAGCAACAATTCAAAAATCCTTTATAAATATATTTATTGAATAATACTTCAACAAAATATGAATGTAAGTTCATAAACTGAACATCAAATCAAGTAGGCTATTCCATTCATTACAATGCAATATTCAGTGTTGACAGCTCAGTTTTTTGTGGACATGTTCCATAAATATTGATGTTAAAGATTTCTTTTTTTTTGAAGAAATGTTTAGAGTTAAACTTATCAATCCAGATGGCTCTCTATTACAATCCCCAAAGTGGGCACTTTAAGTTGATGATTACTTCTATGTGTAGAAATCTTTATTTATAATTGAATCACTTGTTTATTTGTCAACAAGTTTTTACTTATTTTTATCTTTTTTTCCAAATAGTTCAAGAAAGACCACTACAAATTAGCAATATTTTGCACTGTTATACAATTTAATAAATCCGAAACTGATGACATAGTGCTGTATTTTACTTCTTTATCTTTTTTTTTTCAACCAAAAATGCTTTGCTCTGATTAGGGGGTACTTGAATTAAAAAAATGTTCACAGGGGGTACATCACTGAAAAAAGGTTGAGAACCACTGGTTTAATGGATTGATTGATTGATTGAGACTTTTATTAGTAGGTTGCACAGTACAGTACATATTCCGTACAATTGACCACTAAATGGTAGCACCCGAATACGTTTTTCAACTTGTTTAAGTCGGGGTCCACGTTAATCAATTCATGGTATAAATATATACTATCAACATAATACAGTCATCACACAAGTTAATCATCAGAGTATTTACATTGAATTATTTACATTATTTACAATCCGGTGGGTGGGATGTGGAGGGTTTAGGTTTGGTTGATATCAGCACTTCAGTCATCAACAATAATATGGACATTGAAACAGTGTAGGTCTGACTTCGTAGGATAAGGGATACCATGAAACACGATTAAGCATATAAAGTCAACTTGTTTTTTCCACTCTATTGCTACTTTAAATTACGGTAACATTGGTAATGACTAAGATTGGGTACCTTGTTATCAGTTAGAAACTCACAAAATGAATTTGCTCAATAAATGCAGCTCATGAGTTTGATAAGCAAACACAGTTTGAATGTTCAGCCTTGCGTGGGAAGTTTCATCCCTGGTTGGACAAAACAAAGACTTGTACTTCAGCGCACATCTTTCTGCCTCATTTCAACAGCTCCCCGTGCACAGCAAAGATTCACACTCCCACAATGGGAAGAGCATCTCATGTTTCACTCCGTCCTCACCAGACAATATAAATCACGGGTATCATAAAGATTATAATTCACATTTTGTCACCTGCGACACCAAACAGAGCCGTTACCTTCATAACTTTGACACTCTTCTTAATTAAATTTCACACTGACCTGATGAATCCGAGGCAGTGACGCTGACACTTGCTGTTAAAATTATTACCCGGTGCGCTCACCGGCACAGATTGAGATATTGTAAAATTTTAGCGTTGTGCTGACTCACGCTGTCACACACTCAGATGGTTGTTTGCCCTTAAATGTCCTTGTGGCGTACTCAGACATGCAAAGGCTATAACGTGGTAGGCACAACTTGAAAGCAGTAAAGGTTTAATCAGGGATTTTTAACTGGACCTGTCTAGGCAAACAAATAATAATAATGCGAAAACATAACAGCACAGCTGCAGAAATCTGTGGGAGATAACAGAGGTGCAGCTCATGTTGTGTGACGTGGGGGATTTTTGCCAACAATGACTACGTTTCCATGCACTAAATTAGTCCAATTTCTGAAATAGTTTTTTTTTTGTTATACAATTGTTGGTCATAAGCTGTGTGCCTGCTGTACACTGGGGGGCGCTTGAAGGCTTTTAGCCCGGATTAATGTATGTTTTTTCTGGTTGATCTATGACGTCACACCATAACACACATACTTGCCAACCCTCACGATTTTTCCGGGAGACCCCTGAATTTCAGTGCCCCTCCCGAAAATCTCCCGGGGCAACCATTCTCCTGAATTTCTCCCGATTTCCGGACAACAAAATTGTGGGCGTGCCTTAAAGGCACTGCCTTTAGCTTCCTCTCTCACCTGAAACCTTCACCCCTTAACAGCCGCATGCTGTCCAGGCGTCCGCTTTTCCTCCATATAAACAGCGTGCCGGTCCAGTCACATAATGATGTAGCGTCGGACGGGTTTAACAATGGTCTTTACTCGAAGATGTCAAGAAATGCTGACACGTTGTATGATCTTTTAACGGGCTTAATGATAACGTTAATATCAAACTCAAGCTAAAGCAAACACACACACACACACATACACACACACACACACACACACAAGTGAATGCCTCGCGTACTTGCTCAACAGCCATACATGTCACACTGACGGTGGGCGTATAAACAACTTTAACACTGTTACTAATATGCGCCACACTGTGAACCCACACCAAACAAGAATGACAAACACATTTCGGGAGAACATCCGCACCGTAACACAACATAAACACAACAGAACAAATACCCAGAACCCCTTGCAGCACTTACTCTTCCGGGACGCTAAAATAACATCTACGGCTTTTGGAGCTCAGTGCACAACTGCACACACAACAAGAAGGAGACGAAGCAGAAGAACGAAGAAGAGAAATGGCGACGACGAGTATGAAAAAGAAATACGCTTGCAAGTTCCAAAATGGTTGGAAAAAAGAATTTCATTTCATCCAGGACAGCTCGAAGGGGAAGGGGTATGCTGCCTGCACCTCAACCCAAAAACCACTAAGCCCCCCCTCCACCCCCATCTCCCAAATTCGGAGGTCTCAAGGTTGGCAAGTATGATAACACGGCATCTGCAGCTACCCAGGACATGGTGACCTTATCCACTTATCTCCAGAAGTTGAAGTTCAGTCTAACCAAAACGGTGACTGCAGCCTTCCACCTTTACAACACAGAGGCACAATGTGAGCTTAACATCACTGTTGATGGACGTCGTCTACCCTTTTCTGCCGAACCAACACATCTCGACATTTAATGTTTGACAGGACACTCATGTTTCACCGACACCTGGAGTCACTGCGCAAAAAGCTAGGAACAGGCGTTGGGCTTTTGAGACGACTGGCTGGATCTAGCTGGGATGCTGGCGCTGTTACACTTTATACAGCCACCCTTGCCTTGGTCCACTCTGCCGCTGAGTACTGCACACCTGCTTGGTGTCGTAGTGCTCACACTTGTGTCATAGAGAAGCCGATTAACAACGCTTTGCGTTTAGTGACTGGCTGCCTACGTCCCACACCAACGGACAATCTTCCTATCTTAGCAGGTATTCAACCATCTGAGCTTTGTCGCAAGAGAGCCACACCGTCTCTAGCACATCGAGCACTGGAGCCTGGGCACCTTCTTCATGACCGGCTTCTGTCTCCTCCTCTTAAAGGACACCGGCATCTTAAATCGAGACACCTATTTGTCCCTGCTGTATTGGAATTGCTAAATGACTTTAACCAGTCAAGCGGCAGTGTAGCAAACTGGGCGGACTACAAATGGAACATGGAATGGCGGGAAAACTCTCCCAGACTCCATGATTACATCTCTGAGGCCAGCACATCACCACTGGGAATATGCTTTCCCAGGCCTGCTTGGGTCAGGCTTAATCGCCTTTGTACTGGCGTCGGCCTCTTCCACTCAACTATGTTCAAATGAGGTATGGATTCATCTGCGGCATGCAAGTGTGGTGCAGAGGAGCAGACTGTAAACCACATCATAACATCCTTTCCGATGTACCGCCATCCTAACGGGAATCGTGGTCTGGCAGCTGTGGACGAGAGCTTGGTCAGTTGGCTGTTAAACACTTGCCCAGTTGTATAGTGGTCACACCTCTAATCAGCATCCTCAGCCAAACCAAGAAAAAGAAGAACAGCGCTTATGTCCGCTGTAATATTGGCACATCTTACACATATTACGTCTCTAATGGCTATGCTGATCTTAAATAGCAGACAGCATCAATAAATGATCATAGACCGTGCCACCAACATGATGCTATTAGCAAGAATGTCTCGGAGCGGATGCAGGTCCGAAGCAAAGAAAGACTAGCGGGGGAGAGTTGTTTCGAGAGAATTTTCGGAGGGGGAATTATAGAATCAAACCTTTACAATGTCTCGGGGTTCATTTGAAAGACTCTGTGGATTGATGGAAGGAGTTTTAAATCCAAAGGAAAAGACTGTTTGTGCCCCGATTGTGATGATCCGTTGCCCGGATCATAGTTTGTTTACGTTTTGATCCACTTGTTGTTTAAGTTCTGTTTCAGCACCCCTGTTTTGTGTCTTATTCATTGTCTCAGCTGCCTCTGATCGGTGTCCGGGGTGCTCACCTGCGCCCGGGCGCTAATGAGAGAGCTATTTAGCTATTTAGAGTAAAAAAAGTTGATTCCAGACTAGGCTCCTATGGGGGTGCCAGGAAAAAATAATCACGATAAGCACATATACACGTTTCAACACAGAAACCACAAGACTTGAGAGAGGCTGGGTCGGGTGTCGAAGCTGCGGCCCTTCTGACGCTGCTCTATCCATCCGTCGCGCCTCAGGGGGTTAGGCACTTTCAAAGGCAGGGGGTGGGGGTATGGGTTCAAATCTGCGTGTGGCAGTCCGTAGTCCATGGTGTGTGTGGGTGTTATGTCTATAGGCCTGAAGTCGCTCTGCAGGCACGGTGAACAGAGTTCAACTCCCCAGGTGTTCTTGGAGAAGAGGGAGGGTTTTAGAGCGGCTATCACTGTGATGATCTGGCTGGGATGTTTACGGCACAGCTTCGCCACGGCCATTTGCAGAAAGTTGAATTGTAGATAAGGATTATTCTTTTCAAGGCAAGCAGACACATTCCCATTCTGGCTCTCAAGATGATCAATCTTTGTATTTCAGAAAGCCTCTCCATGTTGTTATCCAGTTTGCAATTAATCGCTACAGTCTGTGTGCCCACAGCCCTACCCATACTGTCCACTGTGAGAGGCAGCTTTTGGGCTCTTTGAATGGCTGCCATCATCTTCCAAATTTGTTGATAGACCAAAGCAATGCGCAGTCCAACCAACAGATGCCCTGTGAATGTAATCACAGTTTTAATAAATAGATATCTTCCAACGTTCTCGACGGAAAGCACTGACAGGCACGTTCTGTCAGGACAGGCAGCTTCCCTTGAGCTTCTGCTTCTCATCGAGTAGATCCTGTCAATTGAGATGCGAGTCCAGTTTATCAATTCATTGTTGAATGTTTAGATTTCGGAGAACAGAGCCGAAATCGAGGCTCTTTAAGTTTTTACAAAACAGGACAAGGCAAAGAGGCAAGCAGGGCAGATACGGAGAGGGAGGGAGTATGACCACCTTCACCCAGAGCTAAAAGAGAAAAAAAGTAAATCAAAAGAAAAATTTAATTTGTATATTTTTCCATCTTTTTGAATTTCACTTTTTGTTTATCTGAAGAGCTGAAGCAGATCAACTGGATTTGTTTGATGTTGAAAAGGTTTCATCTCTCATCAGTGTTTCCACTTTGGCTAAATCTCGCAACTTTGCAAGTCCTTCACAACTCTTTTTTTTTTCTTGAAAGCGACAAATTTTGGAGACATGAAAGTACATATCACTCTGCAGTTGATTCCCGAGCGGGACCACCGCTGCTGCTCACTGCTCCCCTCACCTCCCAGGGAGTGAAACAAGGGGATGGGTCAAATGCAGAGAGTAATTTCACCACACATAGTGTGTGTGTGACTATCAGTGGTACTTTATTTAAAGTCCTAAACAAGCAGCGGGTGCTGCCGTAAGCCCCTCCTTACAGGCCGTCAGGTCCATAGGAGCCTCACGCAGCAGTCCCAGCTGCAGTCAGAGCACAGGGGAAACCCACACTCCTCCACTTCCAGACTACAAATGAAATGTGTCAAGCTGCAGTTATGTCCTTCATAGTTTACAGAGCGAGATGTAAATGTTTCTTCACTGTCACGCTAAAACAAATGACTAAAGTCCCAATCGCATCGTTCATGTTAATGAGCCAGTCAGTAGATTCAGTTTGTTTGTGAATGTCACAACTCCTTGATCAAATTTGATACAATAACATTTAATAATGCAGAATAAAATGTTGTTAAATTTAAAGATAAAGAAAAATAGACAGAAGAAAGTTTGTTTGCAGTTTTAGTTACACTTAACTATTTTTAAACTCACTTGTTGTTTCTACCACAATGATTTCTCTTTCTCGTAGAATGTCCGTTGCAATAAATTTAGGAAAATAGGTGACGGCATCATCTAGCGACTTTAAGCGATTGTAATTTGACTGCCTTAAATTCCCGCACTGTAATTAGAGGTGTCCCGAACTGGTATTGTCAACAAAAATCTGATTGTATCAGCTTGTATCTACAATCTCCGATACAAGCAGTTTTGCAGCGTGTTTACTTATGCAAAGCTGGAAATCCTGTTAATATCTACAGTAAATGTCCTCAGTAAACACACAAAGTTGGTCCTTTCTTGTATTGTAGTCATTTCCAAAATGTAAACATGGTAGGATATAGGTTATTCGGAGCTCCAGTACACAACAGCTTAGCACACAAGTCTATGTCTTGCCTCTGGTGAGGGGGGTCGCATTTTTCTCCGCTCCCTCCTTCCCTGCTTGCTCTCTTCGTTTTTGTCTTGTCTGAACTTTTTTGAAGCCTCTTTCTTTGCGCTGTCCTCAAATCTAAACATCAAACATGGATATGATCAGCTGGACTCTCGACGCAATTGACAAAGTCTTTTCGACAAGGAAAAGAGGTTCGGGGGAGCCTGGCTGCCCTGATGGAACCATTGCTGCGGGGTATGTGAGAGACTCCTGGGATAAATGCAGAATCATGTGCCTCTCAGTCCTTTCCATCGAGGACGTGGAAGACATCTACCTATTTGGAACCGTGATCACGGGGCACCTGCTGATTGGGCTGGGCATTGCTCTGGTGTATCGTCAAATTCGGAAGACGATGGCAGCCACTCAAGGAGCCCAACGGCTGTTCGTCGCAATGGAAGCATTGGGCCGGGCTGTGGGAACAGACTGTGGCGATTTCTGAACTGAATCGCAAGATGGATCTCATCATGGAGAAGTTTGCTGAGAAGGAGAATTTAATTGAATTTGAGAGAAACCAGCATGGACAAATAGAGCAGGCAAGTCATTGTTTTTTCTGACTGTTCGCGGAAAACATCCTAATCTACGATTTGACTCCCTCAAATGGCCTTGACGCTATCAGGAACAGGCTGTTCTGAAAAACACCCCCGAGGACACCTCAACGATGGACGCTTTTGACCTCCCTTTTTCTCAACAATGGGTTGTACTTGTATAGCGCTTTTCTACCTTCAAGGTACTCAAAGCGCTTTGACACTACTTCCACATTTACCCATTCACACACACATTCACACACTGATGGAGGGAGCTGCCATGCAAGGCGCTAACCAGCACCCATCAGGAGCAAGGGTGAAGTGTCTTGCTCAGGACACAACGGACATGACGAGGTTGGTACTAGGTGGGGATTGAACCAGGGACCCTCGGGTCGCGCACGGCCATTCTTCCACTGCGCCACGCCGTCCCAACACCTGGTGTCGAACATTGAGATCGGCCCCAGTCCACAAGAACATTTCAATATCTCACCCAAGTTAATTGGGCATACATGCACGCACGCGCCCCTTCCTCAACCATAGCCTTCACCACTGCTTAATTCCGGGGTTATGGATGGCTAGTAGCGCTTTATAGCAGCAGGCCGGCCTCCAGGGCCCCAAATCCCCCCCTCTGTTGCGAGTTGTTGTGATTATATGTAACATGTTTATGTGTGCTATGCTATGTGAGGTTTTTTCCCTTGGACTCAGTCTGGACCCCCTCCCGAGGGTCCAGCCTTCGACTGATATTTTTAACTCTTCCCCCTTTCCCAATATCACTTTTTCCCCACCTTTTTTAAGGAGCGCCGTAAGTGGCTGATCCATTGGCGGTCCCGTCTTGTCTCCCTGTAACATATGTCTGCTCTTAGTGGGACTGTGCCGAAAATGAAATTTCAGTTCTTATGTGTCTTGTACATGTTAAAGAATGGACAATAATAAAGCATCTTGAATCTTGATCTTGAATAGCACACAAGCTAGTTATATGTGATCAGTGTCCTCAATTGAGCAATACTCAGTCTCTTCTTTTACTTTATCAAACCTTTTCTAACAATCCACTTTACAAAATAGTAATGATGATTTGTGCTAATACCATACCGTATTGATATCGGTATCAGCCAATACAGGACATCCCCTAATTTATAGTTGCCTACAGGTACTAGTTGTGCACTCTAATGTGCAGTTGACAACAAGTTCAGCATGTTGAGAATTCGATCCCGAGCTTTATGACCCTATGCTTGCAGCGAGTGTCGACAGCGAACAATGCGAGCGGCGGCTGGGACATTGGACTTGCATAATGCACTTTGCAAAATCACTCTTTTTTTTACAAATTACATTTCAGTTTGGATTTAAGTAGTAAACACACTGTGATTCACGCTGGTGTCTTCACTGCAGAGATTTTGTGTAAAATGCATCCGGAGTGTGTGGATTTATTGCAGCCTCTTTGGGGACCTAATGTGCTGAAGTATTTTCCTCAGTTGCGGCTTAATGGGCGGTTTGTGTTCTTTTTTTGCCGTGCTTTCTTATCTGCTGTGTCATGTACAAGCACTCATGCAAGCCTGTTTACGAGGAAGCCGTGCTCCCACTTCATGCCCGCACGTTATTTTCCTCTCCCGAAGATGCCGCAATTTATTGTTACAACCTGTACATGACCTGATCTATTCAGGATTACAGCCCACGTTTCCAACCGATGGAATATCTGCCTCACATTTCTAGTCATTGTAGCCAAATAGTGCTCCAGTGCCCAGCTAACGTTCTGTGCCAATCCAATATGGCACATGTACCCCACCTTGTGAGGAGATTCCAGCATCTCTAAGCTGACAGAAGGTCTTCATAACAGCTCAGGGATTCTCCAACGCAGGAAATATGCGCGTCATTCTGAAGGTTTGACAGTCTGGCACACAAGCCTCCGCGTTCATGTTTGCACACACAGCAGAGAGCCAATTATATGCTACTGTGAAAGGGACGTCGGTGTCCCACCGGGCGGAGCAAGTTGCACTTGACACAATGCCTGCTTGTCCGGTGACACTTCTTGCAATGTCATTTGCATTTGGCACTGTATATGCCAGTGGTGACCATCAGGCCTTCTCTGCTGGCCTAACATAAATCATGATCATGTTACCGTTGTACAGGGGAAGAAGACGGCACAGACAGGAGGGACGTCGTCTTAGCTCTATGTTTATACATATATTTATATATATATATATATATATATATATATATATATATATATATGAACAATATTTATACAAACCCTGTTTCCATATGAGTTGGGAAATTGTGTTAGATATACAATACAATACAATACAATGATTTGCAAATCATTTTCAACCCATATTCAGTTGAATATGCTACAAAGACAACATATTTGATGTTCAAACTGATAAAACATTTTTTTTTTGCAAATAATCATTAACTTTAGAATTTGATGCTAGCAACACGTGACAAAGAAGTTGGGAAAGGTGGCAATAAATACTGATAAAGTTGAGGAATGCTCATCAAAAACTTATTTGGAACATCCCACAGGTGTGCAGGCTAATTGGGAACAGGTGGGTGCCATGATTGGGTATAAGAGTAGATTCCATGAAATGCTCAGTCATTCACAAACAAGGATGGGGCGAGGGTCACCACTTTGTCAACAAATGTGTGAGCAAGTTGTTGAACAGTTTAAGAAAAACCTTTCTCAACGAGCTATTGCAAGGAATTTAGGGATTTCACCATCTACGGTCTGTAATATCATCAAGAGGTTCAGAGAATCTGGAGAAATCACTGCAGGCTGTACTGCATCAACAAGCGACATCAGTGTATAAAGGATATCACCACATGGGCTCAGGGACACTTCAGAAACCCACAGTCAGTAACTACAGTTGGTCGCTACATCTGTAAGTGCAAGTTAAAACTCTCCTATGCAAGACGAAAACCGTTTATCAACAACACCCAGAAATGCCGTCGGCTTCGCTGGGCCTGATCTCGTCTAAGATGGACTCATGCAAAGTGGAAAAGTGTTCTGTGGTCTGACGAGTCCACATTTCAAATTGTTTTTGGAAACTGTGCACGTCGTGTACTCCGGACCAAAGAGGAAAAGAACCATTCGGATTGTTATAGGCGCAAAGTTGAAAAGCCAGCATCTGTGATGGTGTGGGAGTGTATTAGTGCCCAAGATATGGGTAACTTACACATCTGTGAAGGCGCCATTAATGCTGAAAGGTACATACAGGTTTTGGAGCAACAAATGTTGCCATCCAAGCAACATTACCATGGACGCCCCTGCTTATTTCCGCAAGACAATACCAAGCCACGTGTTACATCAACGTGGCTTCATAGAAAAAGAGTGCGGGTACTAGTCTGGCCTGCCTGTAGTCCAGACCTGTCTCCCATTGAAAATGTGTGGCGCATTATGAAGCCTAAAATACCAAAACGGAGACCCCCGGACTGTTGAACAACTTAAGCTGTACATCAAGCAAGAATGGGAAAGAATTCCACCTGAGAAGCTTAAAAAATGTGTCTCCTCAGTTCCCAAACGTTTACTGAGTGTTGTTAAAAGGAAAGGCCATGTAACACAGTGGTGAACATGCCCTTTCTCAACTATTTTGGCACGTGTTGCAGCCATGAAATTCTAAGTTAATTATTATTTGCAAAAAAAAAAATAAAGTTTGAGTTTGAACATCAAATATCTTGTCTTTGTAGTGCATTCAATTGAATATGGCTTGAAAAGGATTTGCAAATCATTGTATTCCGTTTATATTTACATCTAACACAATTTCCCAACTCATATGGAAACGGAGTTTGTATATATAAACAATATTTATAAATAATAAATGAAGTGTGTAAAATCCAAACTGTGTGTGTGTGGTGTGCAACTATGTGTGTGGACTAACTGTAGTGTTTTACCAGAAGTTGAGCGAGAGGCGGAAGTTCAAGAGTGGAAAGGCAGGCTCAACGGTCCAGAGAACAGGCAGGAAGTCGGGGGCAGTAGCAAGGCGTCAAAAGTCTGTGTCCAGGCGGGAGGTCGAGACCCAAGAGGCAGCCAGGGAGGCAGAGGGAATACGGGGGAGACAAGACACGCTGCTCGTGACACGGGAACGGAGGTCTGCTGCTGGAAGGCGACAAGGAGGACACGAGACAAGTGAACAAGGCGGGGGAGAAAACACAGAGAGAGCGTAGAGCTAGATACAAGTCGCTTATTGTACGGGAACAGGTTATTACGTTCTGGCACAGGATAGCAGGTTGTGCTGGCTTAAGAAGGCAGGTCTTCTCATCAGCGACAGGTGCGTTGATTGCTAATGATTGAATGCAGCCGCTTGCTGCAGCCGGAGTGGCGCGCGCACAGATGAATGTGCACTGGTGTGCGCCCGGGCCGTGACAGATCCTTAATTAATAAAAGTTCATTTTAATTTTAATTTACTTTCAATGAATATATAAAAGTATTCATCATATTCTCTTCGTGTCATATTAGGCTCCAGTGTTGCTTGTTTTCACGTTAGAGCTTTTATCCAATCAGAATTCAGCTAGCTTTGTTGCCAACGCTGCATGAAATCTGCCGTAGGCCTTCTGAACCAGTGTAAAAGAACTGAAGACATTCAGTTGACTGTAGGGCTGGGCGATATGGATGAAAAAGTATATCTCGATATATCTTTACTTAAACTCGATATTCAATATATATCTCGATATATTTTCCGGTGAAAGTATACATATAAAGATATTCACTTTTGAGCGAGATTCACTGAAATTGAAGTGAATGACAACTGTACTGTAAACAGTCAGTGGCACTTTTATTAACCCAGTTAGTCAAGATGGGTATTAACAGCACAGAAAATAAACTGTTTAAGTAGCACATAATTACATAACATAAATAAAATAGAAACATATTCTTGCTATGTAAAATAAATAACAAAGCTGTGCAAATAATACATTTTTGGTAGCATTTCTCGTGCGAAATATACCCGGCTTGGCAACTCGAGAACAGTTTGGATTTGGGCTTACATGGTAAACAACTCAAATGAATGTTTTATCCAGACGCATATATTTGTTCAAAGGTGGCCAAGTAGACGCTTTGTGGGTTTCCTGGATGTGGTCTACATCGCTAAAAGAGAAATCTAAAGAAGAGAATCCCTCTGCCATCTTCGACTAGTTTTTTAATATATAAATCGCTCTTCTCTTCTTCAACTCTCTCGTCGTCATTCGGGATGTCTGTTCTGATTTCCCTTCCTGGTTCCATGTCCCGCCCTATCTTGCCTCTGATTGGCCTAATCTCAACCAATCGTGACTCATCATAGTAAACAACCAACCAATCGTGGATGTTCTTACACGTGCAAGCATGTCTTGGAAGGAAGAAGGGGAGGGGTTTAGTAGCCCATGAAGGGGGAGAACAAGGAACACAAAAAATAAGCGGTGTTTGGTCATTTTAACGTGGAACAAATTATATCGATATTACGATATATTCTTAATTCATATCTTGTTTAAAAATATATCGATATATCTTACAAACTCGATATATCACCCAGCCCCAGTTGACAGACAGTTGCGATAGCCAATCAGTAGCCCATTGAGGTAGCCTTACGTTAAACCTGACTGTGATTGGATACTCACTTGTCACTCCCAAGTGAGTATCCAATCACAAGTTGTGATTTGCAAAAGCAGGAAGTGGCACCGGAGCAGAGAAATCACCGGTACTCACTTTTTTAACCCACAAAGAAGGAGAGCAAAACATTGATCATTCATATATTTGCAGTAGTGTTGGCCGGATAACAATAGTTTGGTCCTGGTACCAAAATTATTTCGATAATTTGCGGTACTTTTTGATACGTTTATAATCAAAGGGGTCCACAAAAAATGGCATGATTGGCTTTATTTTAACTAAAAATCTTAGGGTACATTAAACATCTTTCTTATTGCAATTTAGTCCTTAAAAAAATAGTGAACATACTAGACAACTTGTCTTTTACTAGTAAGTAAACAAACAAAGGCTCCTAATTTAGTCTGCTGACATATTCAGTAACATATTGTATCATTTATCATTCTATTATTTTGTCAACATTATTAAGGACAAGTGGTAGAAAATGAATTATTAATCTACTTGTTCATTTACTGTTAATATCTGCTTACTTTCTCTTTTAACTTGTTCTATCTACACTTCTGTTAATGTCATAAAATAATTGATTCTTCTGTTTGGATGCTTTACATTAGTTTTGGATGACACCACAAATGTTGGTATCAATCCAATACCAAGTCGTTATAGAATCATACAATGGTCATATTCAAAGTCCTCATGTGTCCAGGGACATATTTCCTGAGTTTATAAACATAATAAACATTTAAAAAAAAACAAAAGAAGATGTGATGCCAAAAAATATCATAATCAGAGTAGTATCAATTAGATACGCTATTGTACTTGGTATCATTACAGTGGATGTCAGGTTTAGATCCACCCATGGCGTCTGTTTACATTTTGACGCTGGTGAGCTTCGGTGTGTAGTGAAGCATGTTTAGCTATTCCTCGGCCTGCAGGGATGATACTTGTAAGAAACGTACTTTATCTGTCGCCATGGAGACGAAGATTAGTGATTTAGAAGTAGCTAAAACACTGCCGACTGGAGCAGGATGTTAGCCGTTAGCTAGCTAGCCATGTCTTAAAGCACCTCTTCCTGAGGGCGTTTCAGTGTTATAACTTCACCTTTATCGTCAGTTTTTAAGCCAACATGCGTCCGTTCTCCCTTTTCTGTCTACACACTGTGTCTGCTTGTAAGTACTCCTTGATTGTGCGCTGCCGAACATGCTCGTCTGTTCGTAAAACCAGCAATTACACGACGTGACGACGACGGGGGCGCGGGGGGTGGCGGACCGGTACTTTTCAGAGGCGGTATAGTACCGAATATGATTCATTAGTATCTCGGTACTATACTAATACCGGTACACCGTACAACCCTAATTTGCAGATATATATTTGCAAGGCAATTTTCAAGAAGGATATTTAAAGAGAAACATCTTGTTAGACACGGTTGGCTGACCCTGGAAGCTAGCTAAGCTGTGCCAGCGGTAAAATGGTTTGCGCGCCATTTCCACTCGAATCGACCAACTAGTGTGACTTCAAATATTTAATTATGAATTTTTTCACGTTTAATGTGTTTTTCCCACTTATTTACATTTTCACAGTACCCTGTAAGATATATTTTATTTGCTGATGCAGGTTTATTGATTTTTAAGTATGCTGAAAAACATCCCGATTTCTACACTGTTGAGGTGGTTCAATGTCCAGTAGTGCGCAAGTGTGTTTCTGTATAGTATTTCTCCGGCAATGGTCATGTGGTGACATTATTTAAGGTATTTTGAGAGGTGTTTATTGAAGTGGGCCTAGGAGGGGAAACACACTGGTATGTGTGTACTGCTGCACACAGGGTGGAAAAAAAGTTGTGCTCATTTTGAGTCTTAAATGTAAAAACAATTTTCATTGAAGACTAAATAAATGAAGTACTGCTGTTCAGAGATGCCATATTTAAACAGAGATTACTGTGCTCATATATAAAAGACCTGAAAGCGTGTTTTGTGTGAGTAGTCAGGATGTCAGCACCTTTGTCAGCCACGTACATACCGGGACTTTTCTTATCAGCGCGATGCAGCATAATACATCAGGGAATTCACCATGAAAGATGTGCATGACACATTAAACAGATGAGTGTGTACTAATAGTTTGTGTTCACATGGCACTTTTGTCTTCTTGTTATTTCACACCTGAGAGTTTTTAAATCGACTTACAATTCCACTTCATCGCTGACATTTTTCCAAGGCCACAGCCATTGAAAGATTATTCGAGAGCTTATCTTCTGTACACTAAGGGCCGGATCTGCTAAAGGTCTGCGTGTATTAAAACACGCATTGAATTGATAACGCACGCAAAGCCGTTCCACTAAACCCCTGCTCTGAGGATTGCGTCTCATAAGCAAGCAAAATAGCGAGCGTGATCCATTGATGTGTCTGTCTTCATGTACTGTCTATGCACAATATACAGTACAGGCCAATAGTTTGGACACACCTTCTCCTGATTCAATGTGTTTTCTTTATTTTTATGACTATTAAAGGGGAACATTATCACCAGACCTATGTAAGCGTCAATATATACCTTGATGTTGCAGAAATATTTTTTTAACCGATTTCCGAACTCTAAATGGGTGAATTTTGGCGAATTAAACGCCTTTCTATTATTCGCTCTCGGAGTGACGTCACATCGGGAAGCAATCCGCCATTTTCTCAAACACATTACAAACACCGAATCAAATCAGCTCTGTTATTTTCCGTTTTTTCGACTGTTTTCCGTACCTTGGAGACATCATGCCTCGTCGGTGTGTTGTCGGAGGGTGTAACAACACGAACAGGGACGGATTCAAGTTGCACCAGTGGCCCAAAGATGCGAAAGTGGCAAGAAATTGGACGAAATTTGTTCAAAATACAAGGGTGTGGGGAAAGCCGACGAAATGGTCAGTCGTTTGTTCCTTACACTTTACCGACGAAAGCTATGCTACGACAGAGATGGCAAGAATGTGTGGATATCCTGCGACACTCAAAGCAGATGCATTTCCAACGATAAAGTCAAAGAAATCTTCCGCCATCTGCCGGAGTGTGTGAGCTATTCAGGGACACAGGACCTCGGTAGCACGGCAAGCAATGGCGGCAGTTTGTTCCCGCAGACGAGCGAGCTAAACCCCCTGGATGTCTTGGCTCACACTGCTTCTACCGTCCCTTATGCCACCGAAGATGATCAAGAGAAGAATATCGACCCTAGCTTCCCTGGCCTGCTGACATCAACTCCAAAACTGGACAGATCAGCTTTCAGGAAAAGAGAGCGGATGAGAGTGTGTCTACAGAATATATTAATTGATGAAAAATGTATTCATTACTCGCGGTTTTACATAAATTATTATACATAAACTGTGTTTACCAATAATTTAGCTTAAAAACATTACAACACTTAAAAACAAACACATACCAATCGTTGGTTAGAAGGCGATCGCCGAATTCGTCCTCGCTTTCTCCCGTGTCGCTGGCTGTCGTGTCGGTTTCGCTTGCATACGGTTCAAACCGGTATGGCTCAATAGCTTCAGTTTCTTCTTCAATTTCGCTTACGCCGCTGAAATCCGAGTCTGAATCCGAGCTAATGTCGCTACCTTGCTGTTTTATCCGCCATGTTTGTTTGTATTGGCATCACAGGAAAATGGACGGGTGTATATAACGATGGTTAAAATCAGGCACTTTGAAGCTTTTTTAGGGATATTGCGTGATGGGTAAAATTTTGAAAAAAAAATTTGAAAAATAAAATAAGCCACTGGGAATTGTTTTTAATGGTTTTAACCCTTCTGAAGTTGTGATAATGTTCCCCTTTAACATTGTAGATTGTCACTGAAGGTGTTATGTTTACTGGAGGGAGTAGACGGCACAGACCACAAAAGGGCGTAGTAAGCTCAATGATTTGATTATATATATACAATATATATATGTATATAATAACGAAACAATAATAGAAATAATAAACTAGAGAATGAAGTATGACAAAAATCCAAACGTGTGTGTGCGTGTGACTAAGTGTGGAATTAACTGTTGTGTGTTACCGTGAGTGTTGAGCAAATCTTTCGTCAGATCAAAGTGGGCAAGGCAAGAAGGCAGTCCGTTGGCAAGCCAGCGGTCGGGGGCTGGAGAGAAGCAACGAGGTCCGTGTCCAAGCAGGGGGTCGAGGATCGAGGGAGGCAGTCTAAAGTCCAAAGGGGATTCGAGGCACACAGCTCGATCACGGGAGACATGGGAAGCACTGCGGGAAGACACAAGGGACATAAGACACGGGAACTGGGAAGACACACAGAGAGATCAAGTACGCGGGAGTAGTGATGGGTCCGGCAACACCGATGCATCGGTGCATACATCGAGCTCATAGAGCAAAACCCTGTGTCGGTGCTCGTACCGCTTTTAGAAAGTCACGTGACCGATCATGAGCTGTTTGGGTCACGTGACCGATACGCGAACTGTGTCGAACTGACGCCTGCGCGCCAAATCGTGTTTATAAGGAAGCGCATCTGTCAACGTAATGCTGCTGCCAACAGAATCGCCGAACTTCTGTCGTTGGTCATTTGTAATTTATCGTGGTCGGAGATCATGAAGCAGCCTCAGGCGAAAAGAAAGATTTCCGCCGTGTGGGAATATTTTGATCATTTATCGGAAAAAAAGGTATTTGTGTTCATTTCCTTGTCGTTTCATCCTGTTCTCTCAAAGTTTCCACTTGATCTATTAGAATTCAAAATCTCTTCAAAATGATTCTTAGTTTACTATTCATATTTTCTGCAGGTTAAATGTCGCATTTGTACGACAGAATTGTTGTACATAAACAAATCCACCTCCTCAATGCTGAGACATTATAGGGCCAGGCATTAAAATGAAGTTCCGGACACACCCAGGATAATAACTAGGAAGAGAAATCGTCTAAAATTTAATACGTTGGAAAAACTGGGTTTTTTTAAATAAAAATTTGTAAAAAAAAAAAAAAAAAAAAAATCTCAGTCCATAAGCATCCTCATTCACAACACGTTCTCTTAGATTTCCATGTTATGATACATGTTCATCTGTATCTAAAAAAGATAAAAATGTATTTTTATTTAAATGAAGATATGAAAAATCCTAAATGCAATACAATGACTTGGTTTATATTATTGTATATACTAGGTCATAAAATCAGTGTCAGTTTAGTCCTGTAGGGATTTTTAATGTCCAGCAGATGTCAGTATTTAGTGACACAGTATCGACAGTGTCAATACAGTTTTGCAATGTGTCGAAACGCTTCATGACGCCTCATCAACCCATCACTACGCGGGAGGGAAGCCAGAGACAGGATGCTTACTATGGGAAGTTAACTACGTTCCCGCGCCGGATCTTCGGGTCCGCTGGACTTTATGCTGCCTGCCCTCATTAGTCCCAGGTGCGCTGATTACAGATCGCTTGCAGCGGCGGCAGCGGCGATGACCAAGAAGAACGCGGAGTTGGAATATAATTACAACATTTTATGTACATATTTATATACAGATTTGAACAATTAGTGATTCACTGAAATATATTCATTAATTGTGGTTCTTACAAAAAATATATCTTATAAAATATAAAAGCTAAAATGTCTCTTAAAGCTCTGCTCCTTTAATTAGTGAATACTAAATAATTTAACTTTAGCCTACTACTACAACCATATTATTTACCAGCAACATGAAGTGAAACAGAGGCAGAGGTGTCCTGCCACAGTCAGTCAACCTCCTCCTCCTCCTCCTCCTGCTGCTGCTGAACAGGTCGCACCTGTGGTCCGAACTGTAGGCCTACCTCCTCTCCAAGTCGAGCCCTTTTCGGCCGTTGAAAATATTTTTCTATACTCATCTGTGTGAAGGAGTGAACATCCAACATTAGAATTTATTACTAACGAGCAGAACCGCTCTATGTACAGTGCCGTCTAACCTTAAGCGGCAGCAGCTCAACACATGCAGGGTTCAACGTTAAGGTTTTTTTCTACTTGCCTGACTTCTCAAATCTACTTGCCCCAATATTTGTACTTGTCCTGCCTAGGTTTTTTTCTGGCTGTGTAGTGCTCATGGCTTATATCTTAATAGAATCCTTCCCGTTGACTATTTACAACACTACACAGTATTTATTATTATTATTATTATTGTTATCTATAATTGCATTTAAATGGCATTGCATACATGTAAAATTAAATGCTATTTCACATTACTTGACCAGTAGCAGTTACACTCATCTGAACAGGTCAGCCACCTGTTTAAAGCCCAATCACAGTTGAAATCTTGAAATGAAGGGCCTTTAATGGCCAAAACATTAACCTGGACAACATTTTAACAGCTGGTTGGCTCAGATTTTATTATTTTCATTGCATTCACATGCTGCAGTGGACAGTGGACAATTTAGCTTCAGTCCATGTGTGTTTATTGACAACATGGTTATAACCTGGACACGTTAGCTCGTCGGTATTGTAACACGTGACTGTTACTACGAGCGTCTGCCCCGGCCCCCGAGTCAAACAGCGGCGGTGTTAATGAAGCAGCGTCAGGCTGTGTCGATACTGTGTCACTAAATACCAGAGGTGGGACCAAGTCATTGTTTTGCAAGTCACAAGTAAGTCTCAAGTCTTTGCCCTCAAGTCCGAGTCAAGTCCCGAGTCAAGACAGGCAAGCCCCGAGTCAAGTCCAAAGTCAAGACTGGAAAGTCTCAAGTCAAGTCCTAAGTCCTGCATTTTGAGTTTCGAGTCCTTTCAAGTCCTTTTAACCACAGACTAATATATTAACACAGATTGTGTATGCTTTTCAAACGCTGTATTTATTTATTAAAACAAGTGCATTTTAAATTGCAGGAAAGAAAATTGTGCTGACATTGCACTTTATAATAGCACTATTAACCAGTCATTTTAAACATTAACTCATTCCTTTACAGAACAAACACATTGAAAAATAAAGTGCAAATGTACTTATTTGTACAAAAGTGTTAACATTGAAAAAACATGACATATACGTGAACATAACAAAAAAGTTGTACTTTTTATATGTCAGGGCCCTATGCTGCATTGCATTTGCAAAAGACCAAATTAGCCAAGAGTCTGTCAGTCATTTGTGCACGATGGGGGCGTAGTATGATGCCACCATGGCTGAAAACTCGCTCCACTGGAGCACTGGAGGCAGGCACTGCCAAGACTCTCATGGCCACTCGGAACAGTGAAGGAAGAGTCTTCATGTTCTATGCCCAGAACAAAAGGGGGGAGAGAGTTGTTTTGGGTTGGTGCACTACTTGTAAGTGTATCTTGTGTTTTTTATGTTGATTTAATTAAAAAAAGGAAAAAAAAAATATTTCTTGTGCGGCCCGATACCAATCGATCCACGGACCAGTACCGGGCCGCGGCCCGGTGGTTGGGGACCACTGAGGTAAACAACCAACAGTATGTCAGAAAGCTAGCTAAAACGGTACACATATTCGTAATATAGTATACATTTTAACTGACCTTTATTTTACTATTTTTGTCTTTTTTTAGGTGGCTAAAATACGCGGTGCTGCTGACCGCCGTCTAACGTTACGTGTGATATATTGACTAACGTAACCCTGCTTAAAAAAAATCACTGAACAAAAAGTATGAATAAGGTAGTGAACTGCAACAGATTCCCGTGTTTGCAATAACGTTATAACGTTAGCAGTGAGTTTACAGCCTCACTGATTTAACTACACAGCAAATAAAAGTCACGTTACTTAGCCAATAAACGTTATCTTTCATTCAAAACTTACCGTTCTTTGTGCAACTTCAAATGCCGGACGAAGTTGGAAGTTGTTGCCTCTCCATCAGTAATTTTCGAACCGCATGTGTTGCATACTGCAAACCGTTTTGTGTTGACCACCTCGTAATTTTTATACCCTAACAAAATTATTTTAGGTATCATTTTTTGTTCACTGGCGTGTGGTTTGGACATGTCTTCTTCCTTGGTTGTCCTGCAATTTGATTGGATGAATGCTGTGTGATGAAAACAAAGTAGATCTAATTTGATTGGCTGTTGTACTGAGACCACACCAGCTGACACACGCAACGCTGATAGACAAGTACACAATGAAAAATACGGGGCGCTCCCGAATAACTTTTTCATCTTTGGGTTTTGGGGAAAGTAGCAAGTCATGTCAAGTCATGTCAATTCAAAAGGCTCAAGTCCAAGTGAAGTCACAAGTCATTGATGTTAAAGTCTAAGTCGAGTTGCAAGTCTTTTTACATTTTGTCAAGTCGAGTCTAAAGTCATCAAATTCATGACTCGAGTCTGACTCGAGTCCAAGTCATGTGACTCGAGTCCACACCTCTGCTAAATACTGACATCTGCTGGACATTAAAAATCCCTACAGGCAACCTATGGACCGACTCAACTGACACTGATTTTATGACGTAGTACAGTGGTTCTCAAATGGGGGTACGCGAACCCCTGGGGGTACTTGAAGGTATGCCAAGGGGTACGTGAGATTTTTTTTAAATATTCTAAAAATAGCAACAATTCAAAAATCCTTTATATATTTATTGAATAATACTTCAACAAAATATGAATGTAAGTTCATAAACTCAGTGAAGCACAAGCTCAGGTTTGTCACTAAAATGTCTGTCAAAAAGAACTGTGAAAAGAAATGTAACTATGCAATATTCAGTGTTGACAGCTAGATTTTTTGTGGACATGTTCCATAAATATTGATGTTAAAGATTTATTTTTTTTGTGAAGAAATGTTTAGAATTAAGTTCATGAATCCAGATGGATCTCTAATACAATCCCCAAAGAGGGCACTTTAAGTTGATTATTACTTCTAGGTGTAGAAATCTTTATTTATAATTGAATCACTTGTTTATTTTTCAACAAGTTTTTAGTTATTTTTATATCTTTTTTTTCCCAAATAGTTCAAGAAAGACCACTACAAATGAGCAATATTTTGCACTGTTATACAATTTAATAAATCAGAAACTGATGACATAGTGCTGTATTTTACTTCTTTATCTTTTTTTTTTTCAACCAAAAATGCTTTGCTCTGATTAGGGGGTACTTGAATTTAAAAAAAAATCACAGGGGTTACATTGCTGAAAAAAGGTTGAGAACCACTGACCTAGTATCTACAATAATATAAACCAAGTCATTGTATTTCATTTAGGATTATTTCATAACTTCATTTAAATAAAAATATATTTTTTATCTTTTTTAGATACAGTCAATAAATAATGTGAACATGTATCATAACATGGAAATCTAAGAGAACGTGTTGTGAATGAGGATGCTTGTGGACCTGGAAATTATTATTTATTTTTACACATTTTTATTAAAAAAACAACAGTTTTTCCAACGTATTCAATTTTAGACGCTTTCTCTTCTTAGTTATTATTTCTCCGGCTGTAGAAAAGAGCCGCTCACAGGGCACAGAGGAGGCGTCAGTGCGACACAGTTCGCGTATCGGTCACGTGACCAAAACAGCTCATGATCGGTCACGTGACTTTCTAAAAGCGGTACGCGCACCGACGCATGCGCCGATGCATCGGTGTTGCCGGACCCATCACTACTATCTACCTATAACACCTGTAAAAATGAAGCAATGCTACCACGCTAGCAAGCGTTAGCTCGTCGGCTATGAGCCACCAAGCTGCTAACTGTCGCCAAAAGGCACCATTTAAGTTTTTTTCCCCATGGCATCCTGGATCAAGGCTTTCAGCAGCTTTTGGACGTTTGAGGTAGAAACGTAGGAAGCGCCATCATTATGAAAAGTAGCCGGCGAGTATTTTGATTCCGTCCGTCCGTCACTCTTCTTCTTCTTCTTCTTCTGGCCCACCAGGTGAATTAAGCGCTATTGCATAGTGCATAGTAGGCTACCGCCACCTACTGCACCTGAGGTGTAACTACAAGCAACATTCACAGACAGTCCCATTGCTTTTATGAGCGGTCGACCGAGTCAAAAGCCGAAAAATCCATTTGTGGCGGACGTAATTCTTTCGTGGCGGGCCGCCACAAATAAATGAATGTGTGGGAAACACTGAGTTGTATGCTGCATGTTCCACAACATACCCATACACCACAGGTTGGAGCATGATGTGCAGGAAATGACCGCCAAAAACCTCATTTAAATCGGGCGGTCTGCATGCAGTCTTCGTAGCTCACCAGCAACATGCCCACTAATAGCATATGCAAATTTATAGTTTGAACTTTTATGGGATCTTAGTAGATCAGGCCCTAAATGACTGCTGATGCATGATGAACCTTGGAATTGGCTGCAGAAGAGAAGAAAATCAGGCTTGTTAAACGTAAAAAACGTAAGCAGTGAACGGAAGGATGGATGGACGGGTTTATTTATAGTGTCTCTGTTGGTAACTTGGCTTCATATTGCGCTCTGCATTTGTGTTAACTCCCACTCTCCCACATCACATTCACGTGAACTTTAAACAAGTTCTCCCTGCTCGCGCGTGTCCAAGATTCCACCTAATTTATGCGTCGTCAGTTTGGTAATCAGTCCACCAACCTCTCGCCTCTAATTGGATGGACTCGAGCCTTTCTGTGACCTTCAGTGAGTACAAGTAGTGAAGTAAAAGATAACTGGATATTAATTTATTATTGTTTGTGTGGGCTTTGCTGAACGTAAGGAAGCAGGGATTTAATGATATCACTGTTATTTTGACCAAAAATATCACTGACATCATTATTATCACGGTTTTGTTGAACGTGCTCAAAAAGTACTTGGACACACATGGAAATCTTTTAAGTTGATCAAAATATGAATAAATATGGCAGAAGAAACATTAGATATATTTCTAGCTAAAGATCCACATTATTTGTTTGTTTATCTTCTTCTGTTTAATTTAAATTTTTTAATAATATTTATTTATTCATTTGATAAGGAAATCATATACAAACACTGAAAAAACAGACACTTAAAAAAAATAAAAATAAAAAAATTATAATTTAAAAAAATACAAAATTACAGAAAAAAAATAAATATATATATAAATAAAGTAATAACAACCCCTCCCACCCCCGTCCTACATTTCAGTCACAGTGCGTAGCAATGTACTGCCTTCGGGAAAGACGCAGTCGCCGGCGGTAGTGAATATTTCATCACAACATCCGGTTTCAGTGAGCAAAGTCTATTTAACCTCTAAAGGCCTTAGTGGCCACATGCGTGGACAGCACCTTTTAGCTCTTATTTCCAAAATTGTGTACACTACTGAATTGGGGTCTTATGCCGACATATGGACACTTATACTGCTATCTGGTGGTGTCAGAAGAGTATAACATACAATGGAATTTGGAAAAAAAAAGTGTAAAAATAAAAATTAGCATGTCACTACACATGAAGTACACGTTTGTTACTTATGGACTAAGTACATCATATAAAAAGATTATTTTTAGTTTTTATTCTAATTAGGGTCCAATAAGCCCAAATAGCAAAGAGAAATAACAAAATCATGTAAACAAACAGTTTGGCCCTTAAGAGGTTAAGACGACCAAATTTTCGGTGTATCACTTGTCAATAGTGCGCAAATAATAGGCTATATATAATATATGAATATATATTTTCATTCCGAAGAAATAGCGGTTGTTGAAGGGCCGGAATTGACGCTGTGGCGCATTTGCTTACAGGCGAGTTGAAAAACAAAGCTCCTGTAGATCCATGCTCCTCTACTTAACAGCCATTAAAATATTAGAACCCTCCCAAATATATTATACTATTGTTGCACTTTTCCTGCTTCCTGCTCCCAGACCGTAGTCGAGGAGCGCAGGGGAGACGCTCCTCCAGGGCCGATGTACCTCGGGGGCAACACCCTTCACTCTCCCCGGCAGTGGGTCTCCACAGCTCCGGACTCCAGGGTAAATGACGAGTCCGGCGATTCGTTGCAAATCGTAACTTTATTGATGTCTGTACACAGCCAATTCACCAAAACACTAGCCCCTGCCCGCACTCACCGCTACCGCTCCCTCTCCTCTCTCGCCCACACACTCACTGACGTCACTCACCTCACATGCTGCGACATATTAAAGGGCCACACACACACATACGCTACTCTCATAACACTATGTACATCCATTCATACATTATATTACTTTACTTTCTTTTCACGTAAAAAAACACTAATTTTTAAGGTGTTGCGATTTTTATTTTATTTTGTAGTAGTAGCGACTTCCTCCCGGTCAACTTCCTTCCTTTGAACTGCGCATCCAAGTGACATTGAGGCCACAAGGGGGCCACAAGGTGGCAACAAGGGGGCCACATGCGCATTTACACTGGCGTCTGATAAAAATCACATTTTACTTGAAGTATAAACAGTTAGATGGAAAAAATCCGATCTGGGCCACTTTGGCCTGCAGTGTAAACATAGTCTTGGAGCCGAAAAAACATTGTATTACACAAACGTAGTAATTTTCAAACAAATGTGTTCTGTTAAACCACTAATGGTTACATAAACTCGTCGGTGGGTGTTTGTGTTTTATTGTTTTGCTTTGAAAAATGTTAGGAAGTTGCAAACAGCGCCTTTAAGCTAGCTAGCTATTAGCGTGCTAGCTGCATCCATACGTGCCAACCTTGAGACCTTCGAATTCAGGAGATTGGGGGCGGGGGGGTTGAGGTGGTAGCGGGGGTGTATACTGTAGCCCGGAAGAGTTAGGGATGCAAGGGGTTCTGGGTATTTGTTCTGTTGTGTTTATGTTGTGTTACGGTGTGGATGTTCTCCCGAAACGTGTTTGTCATTCTTGTTCGGTGTGGGTTCACAGTGTGGCGCATATTTGTAACAGTGTTAAAGTTGTTTATACGGCCACCCTCAGTGTGACTTGTATGGCTCTTCATCAAGTATGTCTTGCAGTCACTTTCGTGTGTATTCAGAAGCCGCATACAGCATGTGACTGGGCCGGCACGCTGTTTGTATTGTGAAAAAGCGGAAGTGTCGACAGGTTGTAGAGGACGCTAAAGGCAGCGCCATCACGGCTCGCCCTTAATATTGTTGTCCGGGTGAAAATCGGGAGAATGGTTGCCAGGGAGATTTTCGGGAGGGGCATTTAAATTCGGGAGTCTCCCGGAAAAATCGGGAGGGTTGGCAAGTATGGCTGCGTCTCTAGGAAATTAGCAGTATCACCGCGAGTTTATCAATGTACGGTAATAAATCGCAGTTTTACGATGATTACAATTTTAACGGGTAATGCTAACCGTTGGGAATTCTACCGTGGTTTAATGAATCTTTAATACCGGTAATCGTTACATCCCAATAAGAAAGTCCATAATTCTCTCTGCACAGTTCTCCCTCATTATCTAATAAGCGGACCCATCTGCAAACATAAATGACGGACGGATTAATACAGTAAATATTTATAGATACACAAAAAAGGCATTATTGTACCTGAATAGAGTATATAACTACATTCTGAGATGAGACATCCTTGCAACACAATCACTCTTTGTGCATTCCGTCCACACAAATAAACAGCTCCTTTTCACTGTGCTGTGATATTGATAAATGCAAATTACCGCTGTCCAAAGAAGCAAAGGCTTTTTGTTGGTTAAGTAATTGTATTTTGACACCTACTCAAAGTGTTTGGGATGGCGCCAAGACACGTGAGGAGGCGACAGCAAGCTCTCTTAAAACGCCGTGCAACCCCCAGCATAATTATCTTTACATGCCAGGGAGAATAAATAACCCCCTCAAGATTAATAATGCTGCTCGGGGGGGGTTTGACGCCGTAAATTGTGGAATAATGAAGTGCTGAGAGAGAAAAAAAGAGCTTACATTGCCTCCAGACTGGTTGCAATAAAGGTTGGTGCTATTTGGGGTTCAGAGAAGTTTTGCCAAAGTCAACACAGCAAAGTTCAAACCGGCAACATTTCCACCCCAGACTCACAGTAATTGACTGTAAAAATGAGTTGAAACTTTAGATCGGAAGCACCTGCAGTCAAAGTAAACCCTTCCTTCCGCGCTCTATATTTGACACCAGTCAGTCTAGCTATTTCTCACCTTTTTTCTGGTAATTTTTCACGATAGCATGCGGCCACCCCTCACCTGGCCACGCTTAGTATTCATACCGAGTACATGAACTCTTCAAACAATAACGATGATGCCTCATTTGCAGTGGATGCAGAAAAGTCATCTTGATGACGTGCCTAAAACTGTCAGCTCATCATTTGTTCTTTATTTCATGCACATCAAATTATTTCAGGACGTCACTGTGCACTGATGGTGCATATGGAAATGTTAATTTGACATTATTATTGTAAGAAATAAAGTATGGAAACAGCTTTAGCACTCTCGCATGTGCAATTTCACTTCAACCCCAATCTACACTATATTGCCAAAAGTATTTGGCCACCTGCCTTGACTCACATATGAACTTAAAGTGCCATCCCATTCCTAACCCATAGGGCTCAATATGATGTCGGTCCACCTTTTGCAGCTATTACAGCTTCGACTCTTCTGGGAAGGCTGTCCACAAGGTTGTTTGTAGGAATTTTCCACCATTCTTCCAAAAGCGCATTGGTGAGGTCACACACTGATGTTGGTGGAGAAGGCCTGGCTCTCAGTCTCCGTTCTAATTCATCCCAAAGGTGTTCTATCGGGTTCAGGTCAGGACTCTGTGCAGGCCAGTCATGTTCATCCACAGCAGACTCTGTTATCCATGTCTTTGTGGATCTTGCTTTGTGCACAGTCATGTTGACAGAGAAAGGGGCCCGCTCCAAACTGTTCCCACAAGGTTGGGAGCATGGAATTGTCCAAAATGTTTTAGTATCCTGGAGCATTCAAAGTTCCTTTCACTGGAACTAAGGGGCCAAGCCCAACTCCTGAAAAACAACCCCACACCATAATTCCTCCTCCACCAAATTTCACACTTGGCACAGTGCAGTCCGAAATGTACCGTTCTCCTGGCAACCTCCAAACCCAGACTCGTCCATCAGATTGCCAGATGGAAAAGCGTGATTCATCACTCCAGAGAAGGCGTCTCCACTGCTCTAGAGTCCAGTGGCGACGTGCTTTACACCACTGCATCCGATGCTTTGCATTGGACTTGGTGATGTATGGCTTAGAATGAGCTGCTCGGCCATGAAGCTCTCTGCGTACTGTACGTGGGCTAATTGGAAGGTCACATGAAGTATGGAGCTCTGTAGCAACTGACTGTGCAGAAAGTCTTTACACTATACGCTTCAGCATCCGCTGACCCCTCTCTGTCAGTTTACGTGGCCTACCACTTGGTGGCTGACTTGCTGTTGTTCCCAAACTCTTCACTTTTCTTATTATAAAGCTGACAGTTGACTTTGGAATATTTAGGAGCGAGGACATTTCAGGACTGGATTTGTTGCACAGGTGGCATCCTATGACAGTTCCATGCTGGAAATCACTGAGAGTGGCCCATTCTTTCACAAATGTTTGTAGAAACAGTCTCCATGCCTAAGTGCTTGATTCTATACACCTGTGGTCGGGCCAAGTGATTAGGACACCTGATTCTCATCATTTGGATGGGTGGCCAAATACTTTTGGTAATATAGTGTATCTCTGACTAGAAAAGGGTACCAAACTCTGTACTTTTATAGGGTTCGACCAAATTATTTTGGCACTACTGGGTATCGGTTCATGTAAAATCAAATGATGCCATATTGCGATATTGTCACGTCCGGTTGCGCACTCAACTGGCTCAAACACTTGGCAGGGAAACTAGCGCTTTAGCCACACTCCGAGCAGACTTAGTCAGACTGTTTCGAGGTAATGTTTAAATTTCACGTGCCAACAAAACAATCATGCCTGATATAAAACACTGCAACTGTATGCCATATAAATGCTACCAATTAGCATTAGTGTTTGTTTTTTTATGGTGATTTTAACACCTCCAAATTTGGCAATGGTTATTACAACTTAGATGTACATTAGAATCACACAGCTGGTGTGTAATCGCTAAGTATGATATGTACAGTATAAACAGTTTTTAGGGCGCAATAAAAGACTAGATTTAGCCTAATGGCAAAGACTACTTTCCAGCTAGGCAACACACCTTAGACCAGGGATCCCCAAACTACTATAATTTTTTTTTTTCCTGGGCATGACGTTAAAGTGCATCCGGCAGTGGAGGCTTCTCTATGGGGTCTTGGGGCACTAGGAGGTCAACCCCTTTACTACTGTTACCTCAGGTGGCCCTTGGCAAAGGCCTAGTACCTGACTGCCCCCTAGCCAGGGATACGGTCAAGACCTCAACGGCGGAGCAGGCAGAAGACGGTAGATTTAAGAACTACCACAACAGCTGCGATGGCGGAAGAAGGCTGCAGCAGAAAAGGGTCCCCAGTCGTCTTGGACTCCATGCCACTGGACCCTGACCCGGATCTGTCAAGGATCGTGTGGTGACTGTCTGTGCACCAGTATCCCCACGTAAAACAAAATCACGCACAGGCATCCTCCATAAAGGGATACACCCCTACCAGGTGGATCGTCATACTCGTTTGAGTGACCGCCGATTATATATTTTTTTAATTATAATTTTTTAAAATCTGTTCTTTCTAATCCATTTTCAACTGCTTGTTACTTTCAGTGTCTTCTAGCCACTCAGGCAAATCATATCTAAAAATGCATTTTCCCATCAATAACGTGACATCATCGTACTCGGAATATATGTATGTATATATATATATATATATATATA
Organism: Nerophis lumbriciformis; assembly: GCF_033978685.3. Lineage (NCBI taxonomy): Eukaryota > Metazoa > Chordata > Actinopteri > Syngnathiformes > Syngnathidae > Nerophis > Nerophis lumbriciformis. The sequence goes on along the minus strand of NC_084570.2, from coordinate 14,397,338 downwards.
TATATATATATATATACATATATATATATATATATATATATATATATATATACACACAGCCCCGCCGCCGGGCACATTTTTTTAACCCAATGCGGCCCCCGAGTGAAAAAGTTTGGGGACCCCTGCCATAGACCATACACTATTGCCATACAATGTCTTGGAATTGCAGCTGCATGCAAAGTCTACTATATAATGCTTGCAAATGAGACTCAAAAGTGTAAGAAAACATGATATATTACTTAACAGCAGAGTGATTATAATCAGCACACTGTTGAATCTTAGATGTTAAAAAATATATATTTTAGTGTAAAATAAATTGACATTTATTAACACATGAACACACATTAAAGTACCAAAAGATTTTACCGTTTTGTATTGGGATCTACTCCCAGGTGCTACATTGTACCTTTATAGTGACCGCTTTTGTAGATATTACTTTGTTTTTTTTGTTGTTTCTTTCTTTTTTTTGGGGTGGGGGGTATGGGTGGGATATAAACAAAAATATCTTGACATTTAGGGCAGACAATAGATATTTGATTTATGTGAATATGATGTAATGGATAGGAATGTCTGATGCTGGATGTCAATAAAAATAAAATGAAAACAATATATATATAGTGACCGTTTTGCTGGCTGATGCTGTTGAATCATCCATGACCCGTGTGTTCCCGCCCTATGCCCCTTACGTGGCCTATCACAGACCCTGCCAGATTACCCCTGTAGCCTCACTTCTGCCAATAACCAAACCCACCAACACCTTGGATTGTGCCCTTCTGCTCTCTGCCGAAATGACAATGATTTGTCATGGTCCTGAAAGGCTGCAATGGCTGGAGACAATGAGTCTGATTTCTAAGATGTTTGTAAGAATGTCAGGACATTTGTTCTGAGGAAGGTTCTTGAAAAAGATCTGAGTGGGAAATGCGAATATTTATTTAATGAGCATTAATGTATGATGTAGGATGTACTAAAGTACCATATTTTCCGGACTGTAGAGCACACCTGGGTATAAGCCGCAATCAGTAAATTTTAAAAGAAAAAGTAGTTTGTCTAGGGCTAGGCGATATATCGATATACTCGATATATTGCGGGTTTGTCTCTGTGCGATATAGAAAATGACTATCGTGATATTCGAGTATACGTTCTCACGCAGTTGCTTTTAGCTGCGGGCATTACACTACAGGCGTTTCTCACTATTTGTTGTCTCTCCTTCTCACAGAGACGTAAAACAAGCGCACCTTCTTACATACGTCACAAACGTATGAGCGGTAGCGGCATGGGTAACGTTAGCTGTGGTGCGAGTAGTAATACGAGAGAAAGAAGGTGTGAATCTGGTAACAAATGAAGGAAGAATTAATTCCTAAGAAAAACAGCAGGGGGTCCATCGTCTGGCGGTGGTTTGGCTTCAAGTGGGAATATGTCGTACAGACAACCGTAATTTGTCAAGGGTGGGGCAAAAGCGTTGCTATAAAAAGTAGCATTACTGCTAATATGTAGCATCATTTGAAAGTCACCTGCTGGAGAATGAAGAGTGCTTACTCCGCATGTCAACATCTCCGTTCGGTGCCACACGCCCACACAATCAAAATGCCGAGGCAAACATTTCCAGATCAACACCGTATGAAAAAAATAGTGATTTTTTAGTTGTGATTTCCTTCTCTGCATGAAAGTTTTAATGTAGCATATATTAATGCAGTATGAAGAAGAATGTTTTAATGTAGACACATAGAATCATCATACTGCTGTGATTATATGCATCAAGTGTTCATTCAAGGCTAAGGCAAAATATCGAGATATATATCGTGTATCGTGACATGGCCTTAAATATCGCAATATTAAAAAAAGGCCATATCGCCCAGCCCTACTATATCGTGATATTCGAGTATACGTTCTCACAGAGTTGCTTTTAGCTGCGGGCATTACACTACAGGCTTTTCTCACTCTTTCTTGTCTCTCCTTCTCACAGAGACAAAACAAGCGCACCTTCTTACATTCGTCACATACGTATACGCCCTCTCGGAGCCGAGAGGTAGCGGCATGGGTAACGTTAGCTGTGGTGCGAGTGGTAATACGAGAGAAAGAAGGTGCAAATCTGGTAACAAATGAAGGAATAATTAATTCCGAAGAAAAACAGCACGGGGTCCATTGTCTGGCGGTGGTTTGGCTTCAATCGGGAATATGTCGAACAGACAACCGTAATATGTCAAGTGTGCGGCAAAAGCGTTGCTACAAAAAGTAGTAGCACTGCTAATTTGTAGCATCATTTGAAAAGTCACCCGCTAGAGAATGAAGAGCGTTTGAAACTCTGCATGTCAACATCTCCGTTCGGTGCCACACCCACAAAATGCCAAGGCAACCATTTCCACATCAACACCTTATGAAAAAAATAGTCAACAACAGAAGGAGATAACGTCCGCAGGAACCTACCACATAGCGAAGGACATACACTATTTGATTTTTTATTATGCAGCTCATTTTTATTTGACAGTTATTGAAATATCTTGTGTGACATCATGCACAAAAGTGCACTTAGTTGTTTTAAACTATTGCAGTGGCGTTCTGTACAAAAAGTGCACTTTAATTTAGAGTTTTGATATGTCATCTTAGTGACATCATGCACAAAAGTGCACTCATAGCTTGTTTTGAAATGTCTCTGACAATCTTGCACTGTCTGTTTGGAAATGACATGAATGTTTGTGCCACTGCTTAATAACTGTTTAATAAATACAGTTTTGGTAAATTGACTTAGTTGTGATTTCCCTCTCTGCATGAACGTTTAAAATGAGCATATTTTAATGCAGTTTGAACAAGAATGTTTTAATGTAGACACATAGAATCATCATACTGCTGTGATTATATGCATCAAGTGTTCATTCAAGGCTAAGGCAAAATATCGAGATATGGCATGGCCTAAAAATATCGAGATATTAAAAAAAGACCATTTCGCCCAGCCTTAAGTTTGTCCATATATTAGCTGGACCGGACTGTAAATGTTGCGTAGTGAGTTGTTTACTCAGTAAGATTCTGTAAATGATTCTTAATTGTTTCCAAACGGTGTCTGTAGCACAGCAGTAAAACGGCTGATTAAACAAAACAGAAGTCATCGTCCTGGACCCACTAGCTGCGGAAACTAGCTTTCCAATCAGCTAAACAGATTCAATAACTCCACGGTGACGTCTTGGTAAGTTTACTGAGGAATTTGTGAAACTGAAACAAAACAAAAATAATGCAATTGTAAGTTAATAATACTAATACAGACACTTGTATATGTGTTAGCATATTAGCTAATACTAATGACGTCATTATATTAAGATAGCATGTACAAATATGCATGAAAACACTCTTCTCCATACATCATACATTGGTCAGTTTAGTAAGACTAACAGTTTTAGTTATATTGCAAAACTTACAAACAATGCTTGGAGTGATGAATCCATCCATCCATCCATTTTCTACCACTTGTCCCTTTCGGGGTCACGGGGGGGGGCTGGAGTCCATACGACTAAAAACATTATGGACGGCTAGAAGACTGAACAGAACCCAAGTTGAAAAAAACTAACAAAAAAGCACTGCCGGTAAATGGAAGGACACTGCAGCGCCTGCAGTGAGCAAACTCATCTAAAAGATGGCGCCATAGCACAAACAATAACACAACCTCTGTGTTTTTACTTATTATTATTATTATTATACATATATTTTTTTGTGAATAAAATTACATTTGTTATGGCCGCCAGCGAAGAAAAATCTACTTGGTCTTATAAGCCGCAGTGTTCAAAGTGTAGGATAAAAGTAGCGGTTTATTGCCCGGAATTTACGGCAACATTTTTTCAAAGCAGACTATATAATTGTAATGCTCATAATTACGTTTGTTTTTAACATGCTTAACAAGACAGTGTTATGGAGCATCACTTGCACAATTCAACATGTCTGAAATGAAGGCAAATCCATCCATCCATCCATTTTCTACCGCTTATTCCCTTCGGGGTGGTGGGGGGCCCATGGCGGTAAAAAATAAATAAAATAATATGTTGTCACATCAAAGTCATTGGGCGCAGTTGGGTGTTCCAACAGGACAATGATCCCAAACACATGTCAAATGTGGTAAAGGAATGGCAAAATCAGACTAGAATTAAGGCTTTAGAATGGCCTTCCCAAAGTCCTGACTTAAACCCCATTGAGAACATGTGGACAATGCTGAAGAAACAAGTCCATATCAGAAAACCAACAAATTTAACTCAACTGCACCAATTTTGCCAAGAGGAGTGGTCAAAAATTCAACCAGAAGCTTGTGGATGGCTACCAAAAGCGTCTTATTGCAGTGAAACTTGCCAAGGGACATGTAACCAAATATTAACATTGCTGTATGTATACTTTTGACCCAGCAGATTTGCTCACATTTTCAGTAGACCCATAATAAATTCATAAAAGAACCAAACTTCATGAATGTTTTTGTGACAAACAAGTATGTGCTCCAATCACTCTATCACAAAAAAATAAGAGTTGTAGAAATGATTGGAAACTCCAGACAGCCATGACATTATGTTCTTTACAAGTGTATGTAAACTTTTGACGACGACTGCAATTATATATTAAAATCTACAATATTTTACAAGTGCACAGAAACTGCACTTGTAAAATGCATTAAGCACTTATTTTGCTTAACACACACAAGTGAATACCACATGCTTCCTAAAAGGTGCATAAGGGGACGTTGAATGAGGCCCAACGTCATTGTGGGAAGATAATTAATCACCACAGTGTTGTTAACTAGATGTTTGTGTTTATTTTCATAAAATGATATTGCAGCAACAATTTAAACCACAGGGTGTTCTCACATGTAGAGGATATGAATACAAATAATGTAGTAAATCTACGCTGCATAAATCAATACCACTCCTTAATGATTGTGCCCTTTATAAACTGTTGTAAACATTCAGTAAATTAGGCTATTTGTGAATTATTTGGACCCTTTTTTAAGGTTACCTATTGTATTTTAGTGCATGAAAAGGTTCCTTTGTTGTTGCATTAGTTTTTTTATTATTGAAATTTATGCCGGCTCCCCAAATCATCGTGCAAGTGACGATAAACTAGAAGTCGTACGATCGCAAATAAAACTAGCCCAAAACAAACCCAAGTCCTACTTGTCTGAAGTTCCAAAGGATGGAGGATCAGTTCCCTGAATGTTTTCCTCCGCACTTTGTTCAGTGTCGGCGCAGGTATATGGAAGGGGGCGGCGACACAAAACATCAGGTCATTGTGTGTCTCGGCCATCGGAATGACGGTCACACATTTAGTCTGCTGTGACAGCCACACAGACACTTTGCACAGCTGCGTCGTCCTCACTTGCACAAGCAGATCACGCTCAGTATTCTCTAGCAAAAAAAAAAAATCCATGTATAAGCCGCTTATATACACACATATATATATATATATATATATATATATATATATATATATATATATATATATATATATATATATATATATATATATTGTGAAATTAGTTATTTACACAGAAAAATGTCAATATTTATTTGTTTCCAATTGGTGTCTGTAACACGGCAGTAAAACGGCTGATCTAACAAAACAGAAGTCATCGTCATAGACCCACTAGCTGCTGAACAGACTCAATAACTCCACGGTGACGTTTTGGTGAATTTACAGAGGAATTTGTAAAACTGGAACAGTACAAAAATAATACTGTTGTAAGTGAATAATACTGACACAGATACTCGTAAACGTGTTAGCATTTACGATACATTCATGCATACAAATATGCATGAAAACACTCCTACGGTTTAGTCAGTAAAAATAGTTTTAGTTATAATGCAAAACTTACAAACGATGCTTGTAGTGATGAATCCATACGAGTAAAAACGCTATTAGCGGCTAGAAGACTGAACAGAACTCAAGTTGAAAAAATGTGCTTGCCGTGATAAATGAAGAATCCTTTTGAGCAGAAACGCTATGAAATGACTTAACTTCCGGTTTAAGGCATGGAAACAGGAAGTACATTTTCAACCCGCAATACTTGCAGTGAGCGAACTCGTCCAAAAGGTGTCGCCGTAGCACAAATAACACGCCATTTCAGTCCTCTGCTTGGGTTTAAAGCAAAGTAGTGGAAAAAAAAATCCATAAACTAGCCACACCATTTTATAAGCCGCATGGGTCAAAGTGTAGGGAAACATTTTTTGCACCTTATTGTCTGGACTATACAGTAAGTCAAATGAGTAAATCTGTACAGTAGTTAATGATTTGCACCAAAGTGCAAATTGCATGATTTGTCAGGGATGCACAATATACAGTATTTTCCAAGATTGATACTGATAACCGATATTATCTATATCTTATGTTTAGACTCAAACAAACGTGGATTTGACAAACTGTACTTGTCGATTTATTCTGAGAAAAGCCAGTATCTTCAATGATAGTAAACAGATGGTCGTCCATCATTTCTTTGAGGAAATGACAGATCGCTTCCGCCCTCGGGTTTTCTCTGTACGACTTTTTTGAATTTTCCAAACGCTGCGGGGATAGAAACAAGCCCCGGGGCCCTTCTTTGAGGCTAGCCTTGGGGCAGCTTCTTTAGCAGCAGACTTCCTCGTAGCCATGCTGTTGTTTCAGGCGGCTGATGGGGTTTGATGTGTTGAAGTCTGATGTTCTCGCAGGATGTTTGCAAAGGGTACACGGGATGCCGCTATCAATTGTTTTAGCAATCGGAAAATGTATTGATTATTGTGTTTCGATTGATCGAGTAATCGGGTTAAACACACTGTAGCTTCAACAGAGTAATATTTTTCTGTTTACCATAGCCTTCCTTTTTTTCTTCATCAAAATTTAAATTGCACTTTTAGCATATCGTAAATCATGGACTATAAACCCGCTACTTCTTCCCAACGATTTGAACACTGCGGCTGAAAAAACGGTGTGGCTAATTCATGTATTTTTCTTCGCTGACGGTCATAATGCAAAAAGTTAAAAAACAAAAGCAAGGACACTGAAAAAGTGTGTTTTTGTTTGTGCTCAGGCGCCCTCTTTTGGAGGAGTTCGCTCGTTGCAGTGCCCTTCCATTTAGTGCTTTCAACCGGAAATACAAGTGCCGTTCCGTTTTCTAGTAGTCCATAGCGTTTCTACGTGAACGGATTCTCCTTTCATCTCTCCAAGCAACGTTTGTAAGTTTTACAATGTAACTAAAACTATCCATACTTAATAAACTGTCCCATGTGTGATGTCGAGTGTTTTCATGCATATTTGTACGTGCTATCGTCGTTAGCATTAGCTATTATGCTAACACGTTTAGGAGTGTCTGCGTTAGAATTATTAACCCACAATTGCATTCATTTTGTATTGTTTTAGTTTCACAAATTCGCTGTAAATTCACCAAAATGTCACTGTGGAGTTTTTGAGTCTGTTTATGACGATGACTTCTGTTGTGTTTGATCAGCTGGTTTACTGCCGTGTTACACACACCGTTTAACTAAATAAACATCTGTCTGAATAACTCATTTAGCAATGTATATACACTATATTGCCAAAAGTATTTGGCCACCCATCCAAATGATGAGAATCAGGTGCCCTAATCACTTGGCCCTGTGTATAAAATCAAGCACTTAGGCATGGAGACTATTTCTGCAAACATTTGTGAAAGAATGGGCCGCTCTCAGTGATTTCCAGCGTGGAACTGTCATAGGATGCCACCTGTGCAACAAATCCAGTCTTGAAACTTCCTCGCTCCTAAATATTCCAAAGTCAACATTATTAAAAGAAAAGTGTAGAGTTTGGGAACAACAGCAAGTCAGCCACCAAGCGGTAGGCCACGTAAACTGACAGAAAGTGGTCAGCGGATGCTGAAGCGCATAGTACAAAGACTTTCTGCACAGTCAGTTGCTACGGAGCTCAAAACTTCATGTGACCTTCCAATTAGCCCACGTACAGTACGCAGAGAGCTTCATGGCATGGCTTTCCATGGCCGAGCAGCTGCGTCTAAGCCATACATCACCAAGTCCAATGCAAAGCGTGGGATGCAGTGGTGTAAAGCACGTCGCCACTGGATTCTAGAGCAGTAGAGAAGCCTTCTCTGGAGTGATGAATCACGCTTTTCCATCTGGCAATCCGATGGACCAGTCTGGGTTTGGAGGTTGCCAGGAGAACGCTACATTTCGGACTGCATTGTGCCAAGTATGAAATTTGGTGGAGGAGGAATTATGGTGTGGGGTTGTTTTTCAGGAGTTGGGCTTGGCCCCTTAGTTCCAGTGAAAGGAACTTTGAATGCTCCAGGATACCAAAACATTTTGGACAATTCCATGAGTTGGCACTTCAAGTTCATATGAGAGTAATGGCAGGTGGCCAAATACTTTTGGCAATATAGTGTATCTGCGGATAATAAATGGACAGACATTTTTTTCTTATAAAATTTTGTGGATGATAGTTCGGATAAAATACTGTATATGCACTAATTTAAAAAAGACGGCTTCTTAGTAGGTTTTTAAAACACTTGTAGCAATGCTGGTGTTTCAGCTGGCTGCACAATGGGTTTTTTTCCCCTTCTCGTGGAATGTTTGCAGAACATTTGACACAAAGCGTACTAGGGCTGCAGCTGACAATTATGGTCGGACTCAAGTTATCTATTGATTATTTTCAATAATCGGATAATAATTGGACGCTGAAATAAAGATTCTGCCTGCTATAACCTTCATTTTTCCCCCCTAATAAATGCACATGAACAGCATTGAAATCGCTTGTTTTACATACTAGCATTAATAAAAAAACATCAAATATGTGCTGACCATGGCACTTACACACCACCGCCCTAATGTGTGCTCTATTGCAGTAGCCCTATAGAAACTATGTCTGCTTATTTAAATTTCCGGCCACTTCATGCATGTTGATTTTCTCTACGTTCATAATCAAAGAAAAAGAATACAAGTCAAAGCTTTTTCTAGCCTAACTAATTGTTTAATGGTGGCATTGATTGATTGATTGAAATTTGTATTAGTAGATTGCACAGTTCGGTACATATTCCGTACAATTGACCACTAAATGGTAACACCCGAATAAGTTTTTCAACTTGTTTAAGTTGGGGTCCACATAAATCAATTCATGGTAAGCCCTAAATAGTATGTGACGCAGTGGCGGGCCGTGCGTTTCCCACCTAGGCCTTCAATGATGTTCAACTTCAATAATTACCTCTCAAAATACCATAATTTATGTCACCACATGACCGTTGCTGGAGAAATACTATACAAAAACACATTTACGCACTACTGGGCATTGAATTTGATTGATTGATTGAAACTTGTATTAGTAGATTGCACAGTGCAGTACATATTCCGTACAATTGACCACTAAATGGTAAAACCCGAATAAGTTTTTCAACTTTCTATAATTCTATTATTATTTGTAATAATATTTTATTACAAATAATAAAATATTATTATTTGTAATAACATTATTACAAATAATATCATTTGTAATAATAATATTACAAATAATATTACAAATAATATTATTTGTAATATTATTACTTTATAGATCACCACCAACAGTGTACATAATGGGTTATTTTCTGGCGCATTTAGAAATCAATAAACCCTCATCAGCAATTAAAACATATCTTATGTGGTACTGTCAAAATTTAAATTGCAAAAAACATGTTAAACGTGAAATAATAAAGAAATAACATATCTGAGCTCACAATCTGTAGAAAGCATTCGAGCTTCTGGAGTTGGCTGACATCGTTTCAAAAGATGTAGTTTCTCTTTAAATATCCTTCTTGAAAATGGCCTTGCAAATACATGTGTTGTCTTGTCTAATCATAAAAGATGCAGACGAGGCGTGTTGGCTGAGTTCTTAAAGTTTACTCCACAGCGTACTCATCACAAACATCCCGCTGCCGGCATGGCTAAACGTGGCTGCTGCGCATGCTCTGCACTACTGTGGCATGCTTGTTAATGGAGTTCTTGTGTTACCTAGCTCATAGCATCACTATATATATCTGCCGTAGGCCAGCTAGAAGGTCTTACTGACAACAACTCGTGATCTGATTGGCTATCGCAACTGTCTATCACAGTGGTTCTTAACCTTGTTGGAGGTACCGAACCCCACCCGAACCTGAACCGTAATCATAAAATGATGTTGTTATATTAAAGAAATACTAATAAAGATGTATTTTACAAACAGAAAGTTACAGGAATGTACACATAATCCCATATTTACATCTCATTGTGCAACATGTGAATGTTTTAATGGGAACTAAATGCGATATCTGAAAGGGGTACACATTATTTCCAAAGCAGGACCCCCACCCAGACATATAATACAAGTACACAGCTCATGAAAAACAATATGTTATAGTCATTGTAAGTGGGCCAAAACACTTATATTAGAAAATAATCTCATGGAAATGACTGTTGTCATTTGATTATAATAATAAAACATTGAACTTGCTATTTAGTCAGGTTTGGGACAGGTGTGCTGCTGGTGTGACCACAGTGTATGTGCACGTCTGACGTCGCTCACATGTGCTCCACCGAATGCTCAAGGAGTTTTTGCGTTTGCTCACACATATGGAAAATTAGAGGGAACATTGTTTGGTGGTATCCATAATACGCCGACAGGGAGAAGGTTTTTTTTTTTCACGATGAGTCGGGTGTGTCTTGAACTCCGCGGCGGAGGCTCTGCCGAACCCCTGAGGCCGACTCACCGAACCCCTAGGGTTCAATCGAACCCAGGTTAAGAACCACTGGTCTATCAACTGTATGTCCCTGTTCACTTACAGTGCAAAGACACCAGCATTGTTGATTCTGAAGGCCTCGGGCTGATTTGGTACAGCATGGCAACATAAGCTAGCTGAATTCTGATTGGATAAAAACTCTATAAACTAAAAACAACAGCACTGGAAGGAGCATAATATGACATTAAGAGAATCTGAATACTTTTAGATATTTAGGGAAAGTAAATAAAAAAATACTTTTATCTTTAATTATGATCATGCTTTCTGGTTATGTTAGGCCAAGAGAGAAGGCATTGCTGGCCCTGACGGCACACCACTGATGTATCATGTATGTACCGAATATTTCACTGAAACGGGGAAGAAAGCCTGAGCAGCTGCTTGGGTAGGTTTAGAAGTTATAAAAATAACTGCATCAACTGCGTATAACTGCATGCCGACACCTTCAAAAATCTTATGAAGATCATTAACCACTAGCCTGCTCAGTGGCCTAGTGGTTAGAGTGTCCGCCCTGAGATCGGTAGGTCGTGAGTTCAAACCCCGGCCGAGTCATACCAAAGACTATAAAAATGGGACCCATTACCTCCCTGCTTGGCACTCAGCATCAAGCGTTGGAATTGGCGGTTAAATCACCAAAAATGATTCCTGGGCGCGGCCACTGCTGCTGGTTACTGCTCCCCTCACCTCCCAGGCGGTGATCAAGGGTGATGGGTCAAATGCAGAGGGTAATTTCGCCACACCTAGTGTGTGTGTGTGACAATCATTGGTACTTTAACTTTAATATACAGTGCAAGGAAAATGTAATGGTGCCTAAAACGGATCCTGGAGGTACCCCTACTGAACAATCTACAAATGAGGATTTTTACCCCATTGACCACAGAACATTGTGCTCAATTGGAAAAATATGATTCCATCCATTTTTTGGCACTGTTGCAAAAATATGCTAGTTTTGATAAAAGTGCGTTATGGTCTACAACATCAAATGTTAATCAGATGCTACATTTTTTTCTCCAACTGACATTCGAATTCCTCTAAAACATTGTTATTGCTGTTTCAGTTGAGTGGTTTGCCGTTTTTGTTATTTATGCAATATTCATTTGACGAACAGTCTTTTTTTCCTCAGTCGGTCTAATGTCAAATCTTCTCTCTCTCATGGATGTTAGTAGTGTTGCAGCGAGGACACAAGCGGATGCCTCCTGAGCTCCTTGGGAGACGGAGATAGTCGGGCGGTGGCTTTGGGGCGAGGACTCCCGCTGTGCATGTTGGTTTCGGTCTGTGAGAAAACCAATATGAAGTTTTTGTGAAGTGATAGCCTAATATCAACACAAGTGTTCTGCAGTTAAAGAGGAGCTTTTTCAAATCCTCAAGGCTGAAGGCATGGTTTGCATTGGAAGTGACAGGAACTATAGTAGGTAAAGTAAAAAAAATAGACATACATATTCAAAAAAATAAATAAAATGGGTAAATGAAGTTATTGTGACCAAAATGATCATGGTTATCATTGTGTGAATGCTCCAAAGCATTCACACATATGGTTTTCTACACCAAAATTAATGTATTTATTATTATTCCTCTCCTTCTTCTTCTCCAGATTTTGGCGCGCTCTACCTTCCGCATTTTTCACCCAATTCAAACCATTCCAACTTCAAACTGTTCAGCCTATTTGGGAATCGCGGGCTTTTCCTTGAAAAATTCCCAGATTTACCAAAATTCCAGGTTTTCCGGGACATTTTTCTCATTCAAAGTGAATTTCAAACTTTCACCATTTCCACATTTTTCAACCTATTCAAACCATTCCACCTTCAACACATTCCACCATTTTGGAAATTTAAACTATAATTTTTCGGACTATAAGGTGCACTTAAAATCCTTTCATTTTCTCAAAACTCGACAGTGCGCCTTATAACCCGGTGCACCTAATGTACGGAATAATTTTGGTTGTGCTTACGGACCTCGAAGCTATTTTATTTGGTACATGGTGAAATTACAAGTGTGACCAGTAGATGGCAGTCACACATAAAATATATGTGTGGGCTGCAATATGATGGCAGTAACACATAAGAGATATGTGTACACTGCAATATGACTCAAGTAAACAACACCAAAATGTTATATGTTCCATTGAAAATATAGAACATTACACACGACGCTCAAAAATCCGTCAAAATGTTTTAGTAGGACTTTGGTAAGCTATGAAGCCGCACCGCTTGGTGGATTGTACTGTGCTTCAACATATGAGTATTATTATGGTGTGTGTATAAGGTAAGACATTATCTGGCGTTTTGTTTCGCAATATTATGCAAAAGCAACTTTTCTTACCTTCTGTTACCTACTGATCTGTGTTTGGGATCTGCATAAGTCCTGAAAATTTGCGCACGTCCGCCTTTGTAGTCCGTGGCGATGCCGTAGTCGATAAGCTTCTTGGTATGGGACATTCATCCTCCGCTGTTGCCATTTCTAATATGAAGTAGTGTAAAGTTCTAACTTATATCTCGCTATGAAAGCGCTAAAACATACCGGTGTAGTGAGGTTACATTAAACACCCAAGGAACTTTAGTTATTAGAGTTCTGATCGTACGTTTTTTCACGGGACACATTTTCGGCGTTATTGCGCTAGCGAGCCAAGGATGAGGAGATGCTGCTCTGTTGTTGATTTAAGTGAAGTCTGAATGTCATTAAAAGAGTTAGCTCCATCTTTTGACACTTCTTCCACTCCCGTCCTTGCACGCTACACCACAACAACAAAGATGACGGGAAAAAGACGCTGCCGAAGGTGACCCACGTCAATAAGACCGCCCACAAAACGGCGCATCCTGAAACGACTGCCAGAAAGCAACTTGAAGATGATCTGTAAAACATAATCTATGCAACATTTTGACCAAAGAACCACCATTACATGTTATGTAGACCACAAGGACATTTTTTAAATGTAGAAACAAAAAAAAATATGACCCCTTTAATGCGCCTTATAATCCGGTGCACCTTTTGTATGAAAATAGACCTGACTAGACCCGCTCATCGGCAGTGCGCTTTATAATCCGGTGCGCCCTATGGTCCGGAAAATATGGTGATTGTTTTAATCCGAGTGATCCCACTTTTGGATTTGGATTAATCGTGATTAATCACAGGTTATTACTTGCTTGAATAATTTAAATCAACTTAAAAAAAAGAGCCCGATAATTTGACACAGACGCAATTTTATTGTCAGAATGTCATCCAGGAACATTTTTTAAATGTTTTACTTGAATATATCATTTATTTCAGTTTTATCTAAAGTTCCAACAGGATGTATTTTGAATTGAAGCGAATCATCTTGTCTCTGATCATTGACCAGAAAGCAACACACAGTTACAGTAAAGGAGCATGTAGGGTCAAAATAATTTGTGAGATTAATCTGCATGATTATATAGATGATTAATGCAATATTTTTTTCCTCATTAATCACAAGTAGGGCTGTGCGATAATGGCTTTTTGCCGATATCCGATATTACGATATTGTCCAACTCTTTAATTACCGATACCGATATCAACCGATACCGATATCTACCGATATATGCAGTCATGGAATTAACACATTATTATGCCTAATTTGGACAACCAGGTATGGTGAAGATAAGGTACTTTTTCAAAAAAATAATAAAATAAGATAAATAAATTAAAAACATTTTCTTGAATAAAAAAAAGTAAAACAATATAAAAACAGTTACATAGAAACTAGTAATTAATGAAAATTAGTAAAATTAACTGTTAAAGGTTAGTACTATTAGTGGACCAGCAGCACGCACAATCATGTGGGCTTACGGACTGTATCCCTTGCAGACTGTATTGATATATATTGATATATAATGTAGGAACCAGAATATTAATAACAGAAAGAAACAACCCTTTTGTGTGAATGAGTGTAAATGGGGGAGGGAGTTTTTTTGGGGTTGGTGCACTAATTGTAAGTGTATCTTGTGTTTTTTATGTTGATTTAATAAAAAAAATAATAAAATTTAAAAAAAAAGATCCCGATAATAAAAAAAACGATACCGATAATTTCCGATATTACATTTTAACGCATTTATCGGCCGATATTATCGGACATCCCTAATCACGAGTTAGCTTGTTTTTGACAGCCCTCCTGTTACTATACAGAATGTGTTATACTTTCAAGCCTAATACTAGCATCCGTTCAAACCAATGTGTTGTACAGGGTCTTAGGGGGGCAAAAAGTATTGCAAACTAAGGTCTATAAATGTTTTCTACCCTTTAGAAAAGGAGTTGATATTTAGTTAAAGGTCCCAGCGTGGTCTTTCAGTGTGCCTCATTAGCTGTTGTGTTTAGCCATTTTGTACTTTGTAAAGTAGTGCAAATGACCAGATTCATCAAAAAAAAGCAGTGCTACTATATATTAGTGGTACTTTCGCATACGAGTTTAAGATGCGGAGTAGTAGCACAGCTAAAAATACATCTAATGCAGAAACACATACGAATAGTGCAGCAGGGAAGTGCACAAGAACCCTCGGTAGAAGAGAATGCACGGAAGCAAAACACAAGCAATCCAGTGGACATGGCTGGCATATAAAGCATCCCGACTGACAACAAGGAGCAGGTGTGTCCTGATTGCCAAAGGTGCACGTGAGTGAGGCAAACAGGAAATAATGCCAGAATAAAAGTGCTGGACAGAAAATATAAGCAACAAAAATGTCCAAACCTGTCACAACAGTCATGACAATTGCCATAAAACATTAGTTACATGTCTACGAATTTTTGTTGGAGCAAATAGTTCAGCCCTATGGACAAGTGCAAATATGGTGTAGGTCACTGTAGCTTAATAGTTTTCTAGTACGTACTGTAAATGGGCAGTACAATAACAGTAGTTTTCGTAGCATCAATTTAATCAGTGTTAAGTTAAAGTTAAGTTAAAGTACCAATGATTGTCACACACACACTGGGTGTGGTGAAATTTGTCCTCTGCATTTGACCCATCCCCTTGTTCCACCCCCTGGGAGGTGAGGGGAGCAGTGGGCAGCAGTGGGCAGCAGCAGTGCCGCGCCCGGGAATCATTTTTGGTGATTTAACCACTAATTCCAACCCTTGATGCTGAGTGCCAAGCAGGGAGGTAATGGGTCCCATTTTTATAGTCTTTGGTATGACTCGGCCGAGTTTGAACTCACAACCTACCAATCTTAGGGCGGACACTCTAACCACTAGGCCACTGGGTAGGTGGCCTACACACACCCTAAACGCCACAATTTTAACATGTAACATGCCTTTAAAAAAAAAAAAATATATATATATATATATATATATATACAGTATATAATAAGAAATATTCAATGGAAAACAATACAACAGACTGTACTACAAACGACTACAGTAGTAAGTAATAATAATAATGTACATTATTTATTTTAGGTTTTTTTCTCAAGTATCTCCTTCCAGCTCAGCCTGCTCAGTGGCCTAGTGGTTAGAGTGTCCGCCCAGAGATCGGTAGGTCGTGAGTTCAAACCCCGGCCGAGTCATCCCAAAGACTCTGAAAATGGGACCCATTACCTCCCTGCTTGACACTCAGCATCAAGGGTTGGAATTGGGGGTTACATCACCAAAAATGATTATCAAGCGCGGCCACCGGTGCTGCTCACTGCCCCCCTCATCTCCCAGTGGGTGGAAAAATAGGATGGGTCAAATGCAGAGGGTAATTTCACCACGCCTAGTGTGGTACTTTAACTTTAACAGCAGTTTCTCTAGCAAACACACCATCAACTGCTTGACTATATTTCATGGATAAATGAATGAATGAAATTTAGATGTTATTTTACCGTCCTTGGCTGGTGTTATCGACTCATGGTGCTTCAGTACGGCGTAGACTAGTCGACTACACACTTGGTCAAATTTTTTGTCTTTACTTCAATGACTATCATCCTCTTCTGTCCTGGCCACTCGCTGTCTTTGTTCTATCCATCCCATCCATTTTCTACCGCTTATTCCCTTCGGGGTCGCGGGGGGCGCTGGAGCCTATCTCAGCTACAATCGGGCGGAAGGCGGGGTACACCCTGGACAAGTCGCCACCTCATCGCAGGGCCAACACAGATAAACAGACAACAATTCACACTCACATTCACACACTAGGGACAATTCAGTGTTGCCAATCAACTTATCCCCAGGTGCATGTCTTTGGGGGTGGGAGGAAGCCGGAGTACCCGGAGGGAACCCACGCAGTCACGGGGAGAACATGCAAACTCCACACAGAAAGATCCCGAGCCTGGGATTGAACCCAAGACTACTCAGGACCTCCGTATTGTGAGGCAGACGCACTAACCCCTCTTCCACCGTGCTGCCCGTCTTTGTTCTAATGGTTAGAAAATAATGTCATGTTGACCGCTAGCTTCAAGCTAATACTAGCGAATGAGACACTGGATGTTTTGGTCGCATTGTACGGCAGCGTTTTTCAACCTTTTTTGAGCCAAGGCACATTTTTTACGTTGAAAAAATACGGCGGCACACCACCAGCAGGAATCATAAAAAAAACGAAACTCAGTTGACAGTAAAAAAGTAATTGTCGCAATTGTTGGATATGACTTTAAACCATAACCAACCATGCATCACTATAGCTCTTGTCTCAAAGTAGGTGTACTGTCACCACCTGTCACATCACGCCGTGACTTATTTTGAGTTTATTGCTGTTTTCCTGTGTGTAGTGTTTTAGTTCTTGTCTTGCGCTCCTATTTTGGTGGCTTTTTCTCTTTTTTTGGTATTTTCCTGTAGCAGTTTCCAGTCTTCCTTTAAACGATATTTCCCGCATCTACTTTGTTTAAGCAATCAAGAATATTTCAGTTGTTTTTAATCCTTCTTTGTGGGGACATTATTGATTGTCATGTCATGTACTGATGTACTTTGTGGACGTCGTCTTTGCTCCACAGTAAGTTTTTGCTGTCGTCCAGCATTCTGTTTTTGTTTACTTTGTAGCCAGTTCAGTTTTCGTTTCATTCTGCGTAGCCATCCCTAAGCTTCAATGCCTTTTCTTAGAGGCACTCACCTTTTGTTTATTTTTGGTTAAAGCATTAGAAACCTTTTTACCTGCACGCTGCCTCCCGCTGTTTCCGACATCTACAAAGCAATTAGCTACCTGCTGCCACCTACTGATATGGAAGAGTATTACACGGTTACTCTGGCGAGTTCTAGACAGCACCGATACTCAACAACAACACATAAATTGCAGACTGTAATTACTGGTTTGCAAAAAATATTTTTAACCCAAATAGGGTTAAAGGGGTTGGGAACCTTTTTGGCTGAAAGAGCCATGAAAGCCAAATATTTTAAAATGTATTTCCGTGAGAGCCATATAATATTTTTTAACCCTGAATACAACTAAATGCATGCATTTTTAAGTAATACCAACATTTTTGGAGTACAATAAGTCTCATATTCTTTTTAATAACATTGTTATTCTGAAGTTAACCAATAATAAATACAATTCTTCTTACCAATAATGCGACTTGTTGAACAGGTGCGGTAGAAAATGGATGAATGGATTAAAATCCATGAGAATGTTTTATATTTTTAACATTATTTTTAACACTGTGATTACCAGCAGAATTATTCATTACTTATCATGTTAAGCAATGTCAGCTAAGATTTATCTGAGAGCCAGATGCATTCATCAAAAGAGCCACATCTGGCTCTAGAGCCATAGGTTCCCTACCCCTGCACTAGACTGTATCTCACGCGGCACAGTGGTTGAAAAACACTGCTCTATGGAGTTCGATACGCCAACTACTGGTCAGGAGGCTCGCAACCAAAAGACAGGTCGTAATCTCCAAAAACTTGTATCCTGAAGTGCATTTATTTAAATTGATTGCAAGTTTCGCAAAGGTCCTGTCATAGTTTTTGCTGCATTCAGAAACTAGTTCAGTGTGTTGAAAGTTCAATGTTCTTTCTGGCAGTTTATATTCATGACTCAAAAATGGTGACATTTTTACATAGCTAACTGGTTTTTGCATCAAGGGCTCTAATGTGCGTTCTCAATGTTTACGCCGCAGAAAGGGCACGAGCCTACGAAGGTCAGGACTGTAAGTGGCCTGATGAAAATGTCACATGGGGTGAAGCTCAACCTCAGGCTCATGAGGGGTGCAAGAATGTCGGCGTGCAAATGTTCTGATTGCTTGAACCGGAAAGGATGAGAGGAAACAAGGTAGACCCAAATTGCTGACTATCATAAATCTTTCCTCTCACGGTGTATTAAGATGTGTTGTCTCCGCCAGCATGGCTTTGGATGTGTCGTGTCACCCACCGCATGCTTCCCCACTCCTGACAAGCACTTCTCAGGCCATCTTGTCTCCTGACATCACTGTGCCCTGTCCTCTAAATAGAGTCGTGCTTTAAAGTGAATGATGTCAAAGGATTTGTTCCAGGTAGCTTACACCAGATTTTTTTTTTGTGTGAAGATTTCCACGCGGCCACTTGGGCAACTTAATTTTGTCCAAGGGCCAGAATCTTTCCTGGCAGACACCGTGAGTACCAGATGCTGTCGTCGTATTATAAAAACATACTTGCCAACCCTCCCGAATTGTGAGTGAGGACAGCCTTTTTTCTCGTCCGCTTTCCCACGATATAAACAGCGTGCCTGCCCAATCACGTTATTCCATACGAGGCTTCCGGCATACCGCCGATGAGCATGGTGCAGATGGAGAAGATCTTCTCGGCGTCCGTGTTGGCGCACACGTTGCCAAAGCCGACCCTGGTCAGGCTGCTGAGGGTGAAGTAGAGGGCGGCGATGTACGAGCTGCGCACCGACGGGCCGCCGACCGTGTTGTTGACGTAGGGCATGTCCAGGCGTTTGCCCAGCTCATGGAGCCATCTTTGGGGAAGAGACGGGAGGACAACAGGGTGAGAAGAACTAAATCATCCAGACTAGAGATAAATTGTATTATTATGTTTATCTTACCTAATAATAAATATATTTATTAATTTAAAAAAACCCAACAAAATATATTTATTAATAAAAATAAAAAAACTAAATACATTTTTACTATATTTTGCTATAAACATCAAAATTAATTGTATTTTTATTTGTTTTTTTTCTGACTCCTTATTACATCCAGCCATAGAATTATACATTAAAATAAACATATTTGAAATAATTAATTTTAAATGATCATAATAATTCATTTAAAATGACCATATTTAATTATTAAAATAATTGCTTGTTTATCAACAACTTTAGCATTTTATTCATTACATTTTGAAGCTCTCAGAAGCCAAGTTATGTTATATTCCTTAAGATTTATTTATGCAAGTTTGAAGTATCAATTATCTAAACACAGTTTTGTTTGCATATTTTCAGGATATATATATATATATATATATATATATATATATATATATATATGTCTTGATAAGGTTATCCAAAAAATAGTGCTCGATACCGTAGTAGAGCGCAATATATGTATGTGTGGGAAAAAAAATCACAAGACTACTTCATCTCTACAGGCCTGTTTCATGAGGGGTTCCCTCAATCATCAGGAGATTTTTTTCTCCTGATGATTGAGGGAACCCCTCATGAAACAGGCCTGTAGAGATGAAGTAGTCTTGTGATTTTTTTTCCCACACATACATATATATATATATATATATATATATAAATGAAATACTTGACTTGGTGGATTCTAGCTGTAAATATACTCCTCCCCTCTTAACCACGCCCCCGCCCCCGACCACGCCCCCCACCCCCACCCCCCACCTCCCGAAATCGGAGGTCTCAAGGTTGGCAAGTATGTATAAAAACAATATTTGATACATTGCAAATTGTTTAGTATACTCAGTATGTGATAATTACTCTGGTAAATAAATCTAGTTTTCTCAAAGTTTTTGTATCAAGTACCAGCTCAGAAAAAAACTTGGCTTTCCAAGTACCAATCAATCAATCAATCAATGTTTACTTATATAGCCCTAAATAACAAGTGTCTCAAAGGGCTGCACAAGCCACATCGACATCCTCGGGTCAGAGCCCACATAAGGGCAAGGAAAAACTCACAACCCAGTGGGATGTCAATGTGAATGAATGACTATGAGAAACCTTGGAGAGGACCGCAGATGTGGGTGACCCCCACCCTCTAGGGGAGACAAGATGCAATGGATGTTGAGTGGGTCTAGCATTATATTGTGAAAGTCCAGTCCATAGTGGATCTAACACAATAGTGAGAGTTCAGTCCATAGTGGGGCCAGCAGGAGACCATCCCGAGCGGAGACCACCATAATGACCAACACTGAAATACAGTAGCGTAGTAGGCCTACTGTAAATATTCATTAAAAACAAAGCAGAGGTGTTATTGAACAAGTATATTTAATGTGACTGGCCATTGTTCCCTTACACACAGCTTAAACACTGTGTTTGAATATAGGGAAATAAAACAATGTACTTTAGGGACGGCGTGGCGCAGTGGAAGAGTGGCCGTGCGCGACCCGAGGGTCCCTGGTTCAATCCCCACCTAGTACCAACCTCGTCATGTCCGTTGTGTCCTGAGCAAGACACTTCACCCTTGCTCCTGATGGGTGCTGGTTAGCGCCTTGCATGGCAGCTCCCTCCATCAGTGTGTGAATGTGTGTGTGAATGGGTAAATGTGGAAGTAGTGTCAAAGCGCTTTGAGTACCTTGAAGGTAGAAAAGCGCTATACAAGTACAACCCATTTATCATTTATTTACTTTAATCAAGGTATTCTTTGGCGTACACTAGTTGTACAAGTACCACAGTTTAAGAATTTCCTAATATCGATGTTTTTAATTTTCTTAAAATCCTTCTTTTGTTGTTTTTTTTTTACAAATTCAGGGAATACTTCCTTGTACACGGAAGGACCTTAAAGGCAAATAATTTAAATGAGTAGTAGATGATAGTTTTTGCTAGGGATGTCCGATAATGGCTTATTGCCGATATCCGATATTCCGATATTGTCCAACTCTTTAATTACCGATACCCGATATCAACCGATACCGATATCAACCGATATATACAGTCGTGGAATTAACACATTATTATGCCTAATTTGGACAATCAGGTATGGTGAAGATAAGGTACTTTTAAAAACAAATGTATAAAATAAAATAAGATAAATAAATTAAAAACATTTTCTTAAATAAAAAAGAAAGTAAAACAATATAAAAACAGTTACATTGAAACTAGTAATTAATTAAAATTTGTAAAATTAACTGTTAAATGTTAGTACTATTAGTGGACCAGCAGCACGCACAATCATGTGTGCTTACGGACTTTATCCCTTGCAGACTGTATTGATATATATTGATTTATAATGTAGGAACCAGAATATTAATACCCTAAAGAAACAACCCTTTTGTGTGAATGAGTGTGAATGAGTGTAAATGGGGGAGGAAGGTTTTTGGGGTTGGTGCACTAATTGTAAGTGTATCTTGTGTTTTTTATGTTGATTTAATAAAATAAAAAAAATAAATAAAAAAAACGATACCGATAATAAAAAACCCGATACCGATAATTTCCGATATTACATTTTAACGCATTTATCGGCCGATAATATCGGACATCTCTAGTTTTTGCTTCTGTTCAGTTATTCTGTACTATTGACTTTGTTTTGTTCAAACAATTGTATGTAATAGAAGAAAATAAGGAGCTAATTGACATTTTGTGTTGATATTGTTACACTGTCAATAGCACTCAGCATTAATACGTTGAAGAATTACCATGAGATTGGTATCTCACTCGTGGCCGATCGTCAGAATCTGCAACAAAAAAAACATGGATTGTTTCCTCTGTTATTAAATTGCAAAAATGTACTAGCAATGTGTCCCAATTAGGGTTGTACGGTATACCGGTATTAGCATAGTACCGCGATACTAATGGATCATATTCGGTACTATACCGCCTCTAAAAAGTACCGGTCCCCCACCCGTCGTCGTCACGTGACACGACGAGCATGTTCGGCAGTGCACAATCACGGAGTACTTACAAGCAGACACTGTGTGTAGACAGAACAGGGAGAATGGACAAATTTTGGCATAATCAAAAAAGGATAAAGGTGAAGTTATATCACTGAAACACCCTCAGGAGGAGGTGATTTAAGACATGGCTAGCTAGTTTATCAGCAGTCAGCAGTGTTGTAACTACTTCTAACTCACTAATCCTTGTTGCCATGGTGTCAAATAAAGTACATTTATATCATCCCTGTAGGACGTGTGATATATACCGGTACATGCTTCACTACACACTAGATGTGTTAGAAATGGTCTTTAGATGACAAGATCAGGATTCCACCAGATCTTATCAGTGACCATCAAGATGATCATCTTAACTTTGAACTCACTACACACAAGTGAATGACGGGCATGAACAACGCCAACACTGTCATAAACATGTGTCATATAGTGAAACCACACTAAACAACAATGACAAACACATTTTGGGAGAATATATGCACCGCAACACAACATAAACACTACAGAACAAAATCCCAGAATTCCCTGCAGCACCAACTGTTCCAGGACGCTACAATATAAACAAACACCATTGGTAGATCTACACCTGACATCCACTGTAATGATACCAAGTACAGGAGCGTATCTAGTCCATACTACTATGATTATATCGATATTTTTTAGCACCACAACATTTGCATTCGTTTTTTTTTTTTTGATTTATATTATGTTTTTAAATTCAGGAAATATGTCCCTGGGCACATGAGGACTTTGAATATGACCAATGTATGATCCTGTAATGACTTGGTATCGGATTGATACCCACATTTGTGGTATCATCCAAAACTAATGTAAGAAGTGAATAATAAGTGAATATGACATTTTAACAGAAGTGTAGATAGAACATGTTAAAAGAGAAAATAAGCAAATATTAACAGCAAATAAAAGGTAGATTAATAATTCATTTTCTACCACTTGTCCTTAATAATTTTGACAAAATAATAGAATGATAAATGACGCAATATGCTAAATTAGGAGCCTTTGTTTGTTTACTTACTACTAAAAGACAAGTTGTCTTGTTTGTTCACTGTTTTATTTAAGGACAAACTTGCAATAAGAAACATATGTTTAATGTACCCTAAGATTTTTTTGTTAAAATAAAGCCAATAATGCAATTTGTTTTGGTCCCCTTTATTTAGAAAAGTACCGAAAAGTACGGAAAAACCGAAAAAGTACCGGTACCAAAATATTTGTTATCGGGACAACCCTAGTCCTAATACCATTGTCCAGACAGTGTATGTATCACTTGTATTGGTTTTTGACCCTCATTCAGTGCCTGCAGTCTGTTAGACACCGCAAGTTAATGATGTTGCGTGTACAAAAAGGTGTGCAAGGTAACGACAGGTGCTTGATCAAACTGATGGGTTCAATAGCAGGGTGATCAATGCTCACTTTAACGCTACTCGACCTCAAGAGTCAACACTCTGGCCGACCTTTGCCGCTGTCTGCACGCCTCACTCCTCGCGTGTTCATTTCCATCAGGGCCCCATGTGGCTAAGACAAGTGTCGAAGGGCGATTGAGTGCCCGTGAACAGCAAATTATTGTCTGCCACAATTTGAATTTTTTCATCTTTCTTCTCCTCTCTTGACTGTTCTGCTATAGCACTCTCTTCCGCATTATGCTTTCATTAACAAAGTCCATCTGGCACTTTGGTCATCGTTTGCAATCAGCGCCGGCATTGAATGCAAATGTCAAGAGGTTCTTCGGTCCACTGAGAGCTCCAGAGTTCAGTTTTCCAGCTAATTTTCTCCGTAATGATGCAAGTCATAGTGTAGGGGTGGAACGGAGAATGTCTCTGGGTTGATCTCTTGAGAATCGAACGCTGTCAGATGTTCAAGTGGCTGCTTTGGAAACTCAAGTGTGTAGTTTTGTTTTACAAGAGGTATGCCTTTGTTGACTTGCTAAGATCAATGTTTATACAGTAGGGGTGTGCATCTCTACCTTAAATGCAGATCCCATATGCATCTAAATACATGGCTTATGATGCAATTCACTAACATTGCTTTTTAAAACATTACAATTTGATGCGATTCGATGCGGATGGAAACTTTGCATGGTGAAAAAAAAAAAGGTATCAGCTCGTAACAATGTCATTGAGTTCATTTTTGAAAAGACACAGATAAAACAGGCGGTATTATGTTTAGGAGGAGGGAGTGTAGACGGCACAGACCACAAGGGGGCATAGTATTTAACACTATGATTTATAACACTATGATTTATTATATATATATATATATATATATATGTATATATATATATATATATATATATATATATATATATATATATATATATATCTGTGATGAGGTGGCGACTTGTCCAGGGTGTACCCCACCTTCCGCCCGATTGTAGCTGAGATAGGCTCCAGCGCCCCCCGCGACCCCAAAAGGGATAAGCGGTAGAAAATGGATGGATGGATGGATATATATATATATATATATATATATATATATATATATATACCGTATTTTTTGGAGTATAAGTCGCACTTGCCGAAAATGCATAATAAAGAAGGAAAAAAACATATAAGTTGCACTGGAGCCCGGCCAAACTATGAAAAAAACTGCGACTTATAGTCCGAAAAATATGTTTTATATATATATATATATATATATATATATATATATATATATATATATATATATATATATATATATATATATATACACACATATATAAAATGACAATATATATATATATATATATAATAACAATAATATACTAAACTGAATGGAGTGTGACTAAATTCATGAGTGTATGGTGTGAGACTATGTGTGGGTATTAGCTGTTGAGTGTTATCTTACTGTTGAGTGAGAAGCAGGAAGTCCCGGAGGGGAAAGGCAGGCTCGAATGTCTGTGAGACAGGCAGGAAGTCGGGGGGTTATAGCGGGGCGCAGGAAGTCCATGTCCAAGCAGGGGGGTCGAGGATCGAGGGAGGCAGTTCGGAATCCAAAGTGAAGTCGAGGCACGCTGCTCAATCGCGGGAGACAAGGAAAGCACTGCGGGAAACACAAAGGACATAAGACACAGGAACTGGGAAGACACAGAGAGAGAGCAAGTACGTGGGAGGGGAGCCAGACAGCTTACTGTAAACAGATAACTACGTTCCGACGCCAGATCTTCGGGTCCGCTGGTCTTTATACTGCTCGCCTTCATCAGTGCCAGGTGCGCTGATTGCTGATCGCCTGCAGCCTTGCCGGCTTGCAGCAGAAGGCATGCGGGACTGCGCATGGGCCGTGACAGGCGGTTCCGGTATTAATTATGAACAAATAGTAGAGCTAACAACTTCAGTGCATTGCAATCAATAAACTAAAAGAAGACGTAAACAAAACACTTTTGGAAAAAGCTACCAGGTTTTTACTGTTGTTAGCTCACGTAGCGACAATTAAATACAGACAAAAGCAAGCTGTACGTCAAGCAGAGGTGTTATAACACCGCAGTAACACAAGTGCAGGATACAATTAAGTGCCACAAAGTACTCTAAACAGCAGCTTTAGTGTAGAAACTCAAATACTTTTCAAAGTGCCATTCCGCTGGTTAATGTGCAGCTGGGTCTTTATCTTTAGCACAATGAACAGTGTAATAGATAATTAGACCTGCGGCTAAGTTGGGGCTGGAAGTCTTTCAAATCTGTGTCCTTTTCTTGCGAGTTGATAGGTCTGCTAGCTTTAGCATCCGTAGCTCCCTCGCCGTCCAAATGAGTGTATCCATGCTGTCACAGGTGGGTGCTCAGATTAGTCATGCTGCTGTTCATTTTATCGCTGCTTTCCAAATGTTACAATTGCCCATACTTTTATCCAACTGACCATTTAAAAAAAACTGTATCACAATATAAGTGTTTTAGATCGGTCGATATCCATAATTGTTGATATTTTTTATGACCAGTAGAAGTATGGACCAGGAGAAAAATATAATTGTTAACAATTTTACTTCAAATGCAACTTTCCTCTGATTATAAACCCCTTAGCTATCAAGGCAGAAAGTAAATGGAATATCAACACATGTATGGAAAACTATCAGTAAAGGTAAACAAAATTCTAAAGTTTAAAAATGTAAACTTGGCGAAACCTCGAAAGAACAAGTAATGCTATTCAGTTATTTAAAAATGTTTGAACCAAATTATCATTTTAAAACCAGCACAATTGTTATATATTGTTATTCATTTTAGTTATACAGTCCTGCACTTTAGTTCCTACCTGTTTCCGTACATCTGAATAGGGAACGGACATTGATTGATTGGAGGATATATATATATTTTTTTTTTGGCATAAAAAAATCAATCATGTGTGCTTACGGACTGTATCCCTGCAGACTGTATTGATCTATATTGATATATAATATAGGAACCAGAAATATTAATAACAGAAAGAAACAACCCTTTTGTGCTAATGAGTGTAAATGGGGGAGGGAGGTTTTTTGGGTTGGTGCACTAATTGTAAGTGTATCTTGTTTTTTTTATGTTGATTTAATAAAAATAAAATAAAATAAAATAAAACATTTTTTTTTAATTTTGTATTTTTTTTATTCTTGGGCGGCCCGGTACCAATCGATCCACGGACCGGTACCGGTGGTTTGGGACCACTGCCTTAGTTCATGCAACCAACTAAACTATTCGTTACAATTTTTTTCCGACCAAAGAAATATATATTTATCGAACGTTTTATCAAACGCATTTTATACTGATATGATTACATGTCTATTCCAATATATGTTGATTTCGTTTTATCGGCCCAGCCCTACGTTTGCCAACCTTTTTCGATGTAATATTCGGGGGTGCATTGTTTTGTAAAACTCTTGTCGGTGCTGTCTGCCATGTTGCTCTGCAGGACACAACTGTCGTATTACGTCATCACATAAGTCTCGCAAGATTAGAGCGGCCATATTTTGTAGCAAAGCTCCAGTCAACCGATTCATGACTTTCCAACCTGACATCGACCAATCCATACTACATATAGATCGATCCAGAGGCTCGCCAAACAACGTATTCATATCTCTAAGGTTAAAATCGGTTGTCGAATTGTACCGATTAATTTTTACACCCCTTAGTTTTTGTCTCATCTCTCAATTGAGTGAAGAATGCACTAGTAACCGAATGAGATAATACGCTGTGATCTGTTTACAAAATGTCTGTCTATAAAATCCGCTTCACCTCCCTGATACCGAAGTCATACTTGCCAACCTTGAGACCTCCGATTTCGGGAGGTGGGAGGGGGGGTTGGGGCGGGGGCGCGGTTGGGGGCGTGGCTAAGAGGGGAGGAGTATATTTACAGCTAGAATTCACCAAGTCAAATATTTCATATATATATATATATATATATATATATATATATAAAAAATACTTGACTTTCAGTGAATTCTAGCTATATATATATATATATATCCATCCATCCATTTTCTACCGCTTATTCCCTTCGGGGTCGCGGGGGGCGCTGGAGCCTATCTCAGCTACAATATATATATATATATATATATATATATATATATATATATATATATATATATATATATATATATATATATATATATATATATATAAATAAGAGAAATACTTGAATTTCAGTGTTCATTTAATTACACATATACACACACATAACACTCATCTACTCATTGTTGAGTTAAGGGTTGAATTGTCCATCCTTGTTCTATTCTCTGTCACTATTTTTCTAACCATGCTGAACACCCTCTCTGATGATGCATTCTGCTTCGTCTCCTTGTTGTGCACTGCACTCTCTAAAAGCCGTAGATGTTGTTGTCACATATGCATGTACAGTAGATGGCAGTATTGTCCTGTTTAAGAGTGTCACAACATTGCTGTTTACGGCAGACAAACTGCTTTACGGTAGACGAAAACGTGACTGCTGTTGTTGTGTGTTGTTACCGCGCTGGGAGGTCGTTAATGAAACTGCCTAACAATAAACCCACATAAGAAACCAAGAACTCGCCCTCGATCATTCTACAGTTATAACGTCATTGGGCAGGCATGCTGTTTATATTGTGGGAAAGCGGACGTGAAAACAGGCTGTCGACACGTCACTCAGGTCCGCCTGAATTCCGGGAGATTTTCGGGAGAAAATTTGTGCCGGGAGGTTTTCGGGAGATGCGCTGAATTTCGGGAGTCTCCCGGAAAATCCGGGAGGTTTGGCAAGTATGACCGAAGTACATGTCAAACTACTTCCATAACGTAAATGACCGCCATAACCACAACACCAGGGGGAGCTCCACAAACCACGCTAAACCCAGATTCCGATCTAACAAAGGTCTTAACTCATTCTCCTTCTATGCCACATCCATATGGAATGCACTCCCAACACGTGTAAAAGAAAGTGCATCTCTATCCTCTTTCAAAACCGCACTAAAAGAACACCTCCAGGCAACTTCAACCCTTGACTAACACCCCCCCTTCCCTCCACATCCCACCCCCTGGATTGTAAATAATGTAACTAATTCAATGTATATACTCTAATGATTAACTTGTGTGATGACTGTATTATGCTGATAGTATATATTTGTACCATGAATTGATTTAAGTGGACCCCGACTTAAACAAGTTGAAAAACTTATTCGGGTGTTACCATTTAGTGGTCAATTGTACGGAATATGTACTGTACTGTGCAATCTACGAATCAATCAATCAATCAAATACAGATGCTACCTGGTGGTTGTTTGAGCACACTGCAGCTAATCCTGGATACATTAACCAACCCCCCTCCTTAATGCGTCAGTCACATGCAGGGTTACCTCAGGTATAAGGCAAAAACTAACCAAGGTGTGAGCTAGTGATGTTCCTATCAGAGTTTTATTCTGCTGATTCTGATACCAATCATCCATGAGTGAGATCAACCTATACCAATACTGATCGCATGTATTAACGATATATATATATATTTTTTAATTTATGGTGACTGCAATTGGCAGTTTAACAACATCAACACACTATTCAGGTAGGTAGGTAGGTAGGTCTTTATTGTCATTGCACAAGTACAACAAAACTTTGTTTTCAGCACAAACCCGTTCAATATTAGACAAACAAACAGTGTACAGGTTTACAGAACAGGAACGCTGATGGGTCGCCACAGCAAAAAGATAAACGCTGGGGGAGGATGACTAAAAAAAATACAATCGAGACTGGGCTCCTAAGGGGTCGCGGGGAAAAAAAACTCCATAGCAAAGCACATATACATATTACAACATACAACTCGAGGCTTGCAACAGAGGGGAGGGAGGGAGTGGGGGCTACGGTGGCAGGCTTCAGACTAGTTCCTTATACTTTTTATTACACACAATTATTTGATCAGAGGCAGGTGAATCCCCTGATCACTAATTAAGAGCAACAGTTGTGAAATCACTGCAAGACATAACCAAAGCAGGAAGTGAAACAAAAATAAGAGCGCTAGACAGGAAGAAACACTAAAGACAAGAAAACGACACAAAACCCCCAAAACTATCATGCGAATCATCACACTGCTAGCCGCCTTTCAGCCGGGGGACTAAACACAAACAGTGTCAGCCAGAGACTTAGACTTAGACTTAGACTTCCTTTTTATTGTCATTCAAATTTGAACTTTACAGCACAGATAAGAACGAAATTTCGTTACATAAGCTCATGGTAGTGCAGGATAAAAAAAGCAATAAGGTGCATATATAAATAAATAAATAAATAAATATAAATAATATATAAATATATATATAAAATAAATAAATATATATATAAATAAATAAATAAATAGATTACTGTACAGATAAATATATTGCACTTTTTCGCATGCGCCCACGTTTATGGATGTATGTTATATTGTCTTTTTTATTCCAGCGAGTTAATCCATTTTGGGGGCTGTTGAGGGGATAATTTAATTATGATGCGTTCAAGAGTCTTACGGCCTGTGGGAAGAAGCTGTTACAGAACCTGGAGGTTCTGCTTCGGAGGCTGCGGAACCTCTTTCTAAAGTCGAGCAGTGAAAACAGTCCTTGGTGGGGGTGGGAGGAGTCTTTGCAGATTTTCTGAGCCCTGGTCAGGCAGCGGCTTTTTGCGATCTCCTGGATAGGAGGAACAGGAGTCCTGATGATCTTTTCCGCCGTACTCACCACTCTCTGGAGAGACTTCCAGTCTGAGGCACTGCAGGCTCCAGTCCAGACAGAGATGCTGTTGGTCAGCAGGCTCTCTATAGTGCCTCTGTTGAATGTGGTGAGAATGGTGGGAGGGAGATGTGACATGATACTGATCGATCGGCACAATCCAGGTTTAAGCCTTAAATATTGGAAAATTGGCCGAGACTGGTCACTATTCAATCTCAGGGCGATTATGGAAGGGACAATGAGTCGGAATCGATAAGATGCCATGTGCACAGAAGTCTTACACTACTGTTAGTTGTAGTGGTGTCAATAGATTACCTACTCCTTATTTTTATCATATTGGAATTTGCAAAGAGGACAATTACTTGTTTACGCCTGACATGCAGTGCTCTCAGCACTCGGGTCACAATGGCCTCAATCCCCTGCAGCGAATCACATTTTAATGCGCAAAGCCTCTAAGCACCCGAGCCCACCCACACATCCACAGCATCCTTTCCCCGTCAGTGTGTGTTTCTCTGTGTGTGGTCGTTGCCTCCGCTCTCCTCT
Source organism: Nerophis lumbriciformis (assembly GCF_033978685.3). NCBI lineage: Eukaryota > Metazoa > Chordata > Actinopteri > Syngnathiformes > Syngnathidae > Nerophis > Nerophis lumbriciformis. The sequence continues at coordinate 14,366,010 of NC_084570.2, read as the reverse complement.
GTTCTCCAGTACCGCAGAGGTGAATCCCGGGCCTGCCGGTGGTGCACAATACTACAATGGCGTCAGTCAGACATAACCAGACTAATGGATTCACCGCCGCCTTTCCCCTAAATGCAAAAGTATTCATTGAGTCCCGATGGCAGCGGCCATGCATGACACGCATTTATTTAAATGGCGGAGAAAGCAGAGCCGCCTTCATACACCTGCAAAGTTGGCACGAGCACAACGCTGGGGGCGGAGCGGGTATTGAATCAACACGTGGATGTCAGGGTGTTCACTTGCTGCTCCAGCGCAATGATTTCAGCCGGCAGGACATGCTGCATTGTTTTTGAGGGTTTTATTGACTCCTTCACAAAATAAGGATTTTTACAACCCAAACACAACCACCTTGTCAGTCAGAATTATAGACCACCATACCTCTGTGCAGGGTACAAGTAATAAATTATGAAATATGTTTGGTTTTCCTAACTTTAGAGGTGCATTTCTGAGCAGCAGTTTTTTGACAGTTGGCATCTACTGTAGTTACAGTTGTGTTTCATCTTGGGACGTGTACTTTTCGCCTTTGAACTGATACGGTACCAATTCCCAGCACCTGGAAATCCATACTGATTGGTACTTTGGTGCGTGTTCATGAGCTAATGAATGCTAATTTGTTTAATCGTTAAATCTTTTTATTTAAAGGGACAAGTGGTCAAAATGTTGCATAGATTGTTTTGCAGACCATCTTCAAGCCGCTTTCTGACTGTCTCTTCAGAATGCGCCAGTTTGTGGACGGTCTTATTTACATGCCTCCACTTTGACTGCATCTTCTCCCTACTGTTGTAGTTTTTAGCGCTTTTATTTGGAGTCTATTGACGGATACACGTTTGAACTACAAACCCCGTTTCCATATGAGTTGGGAAATTGTGTTAGATGTAAATATAAACGGAATACAATGATTTGTAAATCATTTTCAACCCATATTCAATTGAATGCACTACAAAGACAAGATATTTGATGTTCAAACTAATAAACTTTATTTTTTTTTGCAAATAATAATTAACTTAGAATTTCATGGCTGCAACACGTGCCAAAGTAGTTGGGAAAGGGCATGTTCACCATTGTGTTACATCACCTTTTCTTTTAACAACACTCAATAAATGATTGGGAACTGAGGAAACTAATTGTTGAAGCTTTGAAAGTGGAATTCTTTCCCATTCTTGTTTTATGTAGAGCTTCAGTCGTTCAACAGTCCGGGGTCTCCGCTGTCGTATTTTACGCTTCATAATGCGCCACACATTTTCGATGGGAGACAGGTCTGGACCGCAGGTGGGCCAGGAAAGTACCCGCACTCTTTTTTTACGAAGCCACGCTGTTGTAACACGTGCTGAATGTGGCTTGGCATTGTCTTGCTGAAATAAGCAGGGGCGTCCATGAAAAAGACGGCGCTTAGATGGCAGCATATGTTGTTCCAAAATCTGTATGTACCTTTCAGCATTAATGGTGCCTTCACAGATGTGTAAGTTACTCATGCCTTGGGCACTAATGCACCCCCATACCATCACAGATGATGGCTTTTCAACTTTGCGTCGATAACAGTCTGGATGGTTCGCTTCCCCTTTGGTCCGGATGACACGATGTCGAATATTTCCAAAAACAATTTTAAATGTGGACTCCTCAGACCACAGAACACTTTTCCACTTTGCATGAGTCCATCTTAGATTATCTCGGGCCCAGAAAAGCCGGCGGCGTTTCTGGATGTTGTTGATAAATGGCTTTCGTTTTGCATAGTAGAGCTTTAACTTGCACTTACAGATTTGGGACGAACTGTATTTAGTGACAGTGGTTTTCTGAAGTGTTCCTGAGCCCATGTGGTGATATCCTTTAGAGATTGATGTCGGTTTTTGATACAGTGCCGTCTGAGGGGTCGAAGGTCACGGTCTATTCAATGTTGGTTTCCGGCCATGCCGCTTACATGGAGTGATTTCTCCAGATTCTCTGAACCTTTTGATGATATTATGGACCGTAGATGGTGAAATCCCTAAATTTCTTGCAATTGCACTTTGAGAAACGTTGTTCTTAAACTGTTTGACTATTTGCTCACGCAGTTGTGGACAAAGGGGTGTACCTCACCCCATCCTGTCTTGTGAAAGACTGAGCATTTTTTGGAAAGCTTTTTTTATACCCAATCATGGCACCCACTTGTTCCCAATTAGCCTGCACACCTGTGGGATGTTCCAAATAAGTGTTTGATGAGCATTCCTCAACTTTATCAGTATTTATTGCCACCTTTCCCAACTTCTTTGTCACGTGTTGCTGGCATCAAATTCTAAAGTTAATGATTATTTGCAAAAAAAAAAAAGTTTATCAGTTTGAACATCAAATATGTTGTCTTTGTAGCATATTCAACTGAATATGGGTTGAAAATGATTTGCATATCATTGTATTCCGTTTCTATTTACATCTAACACAATTTCCCAACTCATATGGAAACGGGGTTTGTATAAGCTGCTTTATATTAATAGCGCAGGATGCATGTGCATGTACCAGCCAGTCTGCCTAACAACAAAAGGATAGCAAAAGAACAAGCTTAATAAAGACAGTGTCGGACTACAATGGCAGACTCGCTAAAAGCTTTTTTTGGGTAAATCTCTATTATATATGGATAAATCCGCTGACGCCACAAATTGGAAGAACTTAAAAAATTGGGCAAATTCCAATCGTTTGGAGGAAGTTTGAAGGAAGGAAACTGTAACGGCAAGGAGGCATGGTGATACGCGGATTGTTCTTCCACGGATGCATCAGGAACTCCGGAGACAGCGTGCAGGTAGGAGACTGATTTATTCCCATAAATCACACCAAAAGTCAGGAACAAACAAAATAAACCAAGCGTGCCTAATACACGGGAAGCTTACAGTAACTCACAAGGAACGCTAAGTCGGGACTTAGCGCAAGACAAACACAGGGAACCAGAAATCATCGAACGGAACAGTTGCGTAAAGCAATCAAAAGCACCAGGCTAAGTGTGGTGAAAAGGCAGGACTAAATAGCTCTCTGATTAGTGCCCGGGAACAGGTGAGCGTCCCGAACACTAGTCAGAGGCAGGTGAAAACAATAAATAACCACGACAACCAAGAAGACACAAAACAGGAGTGCTGAAACAGTACTTAGCCAACAAGTGACATAAAACGTAAACAAACTATGATCCGGGCAGCGGATCATAACAGTAACATTGTTTTTACACATATCTCCGCCATGCCTCCACAGTTTGATTTCAAATTCCCGGGACTTACCACTCCAGAACACAAAAGCCGGTACTAATAGGGAAAAAAAAAGTTGATTTTGCATAATAGGTCCCCTTTAACATTCAACGCTGAGCTGATAATAACAACTGTGTTGTACAGTTGTTATATATCGGGGTTTTTTATACTTCTGAGTCTCATTTGCAACACGTATGCATTCATTTCAGTTTGTCAGAGGTTTATTGCCTCGTCATTAAGTAGTCTTTGTGTCAGTCATGTCTTCTGTTGAGCCCTACTTTGAATCTTACAATGAGTCACGGTTCCGTTATAATTCTTAGGTGACGATTCAATTCAGAATCGATTCAAACATCAAAGTGCCACCTATGTCTATCAAGCTCCATGTTCTGATGTTTAAATGTTAGTTGTCTGGTGGTGCTTGTGTTTTTGTTCTGTTGTTTTTGTGTATGTTAAGAAAGCAATGATGCACTGTGCCCAAGACAAATTTCCCCGCGGGGACAATAAAGTTGAACCTTGAACCTTGAACCTTGAACAGATTTTCACTGTATACTATTTGGTATACAAATGATAAGACCTTTCCAAAACAGATTACTCGTGCAGCAAAGGTATGGAAACATAATACCGTTGGATTTTACTTGAATCGGTACCGAGTAGTACCGTCTGAATTTGATCTATACTGAATTCAGAACCCAACCCTAGTTTGAACTTTGGCTTTGAGAATGTACTTACACTATATTGCCAAAAGTATTTGGCCACCTGCCTTGACTCACATATGAACTTGAAGTGCCATCCCATTCCTAACCCATAGGGTTCAATATGATGTCGGTCCATCTTTTGCAGCTATTACACCTTCAACTCTTCTGGGAAGGCTGTCCACAAGGTTGCGGAGTGTGTTTATAGGAATTTTTCACCATTCTTCCAAAAGCGCATTGGTGATTTCACACACTGATGTTGGTCGAAAAGACCTGGCTCTCAGTCTCCGTTCTAATTCATCCCAAAGGTGTTCTATCGGGTTCAGGTCAGGACTCTGTGCAGGCCAGTCAAGTTCATCCACACCAGACTCTGTCATCCATGTCTTTATGGACCTTGCTGTTATGTTGAAACAGGAAGGGACCCGCTCCAAACTGTTCCCACAAGGTTGGTAGCATGGAATTGTCCAAAATGTTTTGGTATCCTGGAGCATTCAAAGTAAATTTCATAGGAACTAAGGGGCCAAGCCCAACTCCTGAAAAACAAAATCCCTCACCATAATTCCTCCTCCACCAGATTTCACACTTTCGCAGTCTGAAATGTAGCGTTCTCCTGGCAACCTCCAAACTCAGACTCGTCCATCAGATTGCCAGATGGAAAAGCATGATTCATCACTCCAGAGAACGCGTCTCCACTGCTCTAGAGTTCAGTGGCGACGTGCTTTACACCACTGCATCCGACGCTTTGCATTGGACTTGGTGATGTATGGCTTAGATATAGCTGCTCGGCCATGGAAACCCATTCCATGAAGCTCTCTGCGTACTGTATGTGGGCTAATTGGAAGGTCACATGAAGTTTGGAGCTCTGTAGCAACTGACTGTGTAGAAAGTCGGCGACATCTTTGCACTATGCGCTTCAGCATCCGCTGACCCCTCTCTGTCAGTTTACGTGGCCTACCACTTGGTGGCTGAGTTGCTGTTGTTCCCAAACGCTTCCATTTTCTTATAATAAAGCCGACAGTTTACTTTGGAATATTTAGGAGCGAGGAAATTTCACGACTGGATTTGTTGCACAGGTGGCATCCTATCAGAGGTGGGTAGAGTAGCCAGAAATTGTACTCAAGTAAGAGTACTGTTACTTTAGAGATTTATTACTCAAGTAAAAGTAAGGAGTAGTCACCCAAATATTTACTTGAGTAAAAGTAAAAAGTATGTTGTGAAAAAACTACTCAAGTACTGAGTAACTGATGAGTAACATACACACTCATATATATATATATATATATATATATATATATATATATATATATATATATATATATATATATATATATATATATATATATATACACATACCGGTACATACATACACATACATTGATATATACAGTATATAATTTATATGTATTTATTTAGCTGTTTTTGTTTACATATTAAAGGTGTTTTAATGAATATACATGCATGTTTAACATATAGATTCCTTTCTTTCATGAAGACAAGAATATAAGTTGGTGTATTACCTGATTCTGATGACTTGCGTTGATTGGAATCAGACAGTAGTGATGATAACGTCCACGTTTTCAAATGGAGAAGAAAAGTTCCTCCTTTCTGTCTAATACCACATGAAAGTGGTGGGTTTTTGGCATTTTATTTGTCCAGCTTCCATATTTGTTTTTATACACTTTACAAGAAATATATTGGCGTCAAACTCCGTAGCTTGCTAGCTTGTTTGCGCTGGCTTTCGGAGACTCTTGTTTTGAAAGCGCAGGCGCGATGGAGCGGCACTTTTATTGTGAAGACAGGAACGTCCTCATGTGCGGTCAGTCTTTAGGCTTTTGACGGGATGTACGGTTGAAATAAAAAAGTATCTTTTTTCCTTCACACTTTTGATTGATTGATTGAAACTTTTATTAGTAGATTGCACAGTGCAGTACACATTCCGTACAATTGACCACTAAATGGTAACACCCCAATAAGTTTTTACACTTGTTTAAGTCAGGTCATGTGACCACCTGGCTCTGTTTGATGGAACGAAGTGAAACGTCACCAGTAAGGCAGGCACTTTGAAGGTCTGTCTGACAGACCAAAACAAACAAAGCGTGCATTAACAGATCGATAAAAATTAGTAGTGAGTAGCGAGCTGAATGTAGATAAAAGTAGCGGAGTAAAAGTAGCGGAGTAAAAGTAGCGTTCCTTCTCTATAAATATACTTAAGTAAAAGTAAAAGTATGTTGCATTAAAACTACTCTTATAAGTACAATTTATCCCAAAAGTTACTCAAGTAGATGTAACGGAGTAAATGTAGCGCGTTACTACCCACCTCTGCATCCTATGACAGTTCATGGAAATCACTGAGCTCCTGAGAGCAGCCCATTCTTTCACAAATGTTTGTAGAACCAGTCTCCATGCCTAAGTGCTTGATTTTATACACCTGTGGCCGGGCCAAGTGATTAGGACACCTGATTCTGATCATTTGGATGGGTGACCAAATACTTTTGGCAATGTAGTATGTATGCATGAACTAAATGCATTATAGTGTTCCTATTAGAAAAACTAAACTAAACTAGAAGGTTTTATTTGTTTCTTCTCATTGAGTTGAATACAAATATTATTCGCTTTTCTTCAATAATTGTATAAGTGGTTACCGGCTGATATTAAAACCTGCAGTTTGTACCAGAAGTCGCTGATTTCAGTAATGGAAGTAGGTAATGAAGACTGCTTTTGTATGTGTGTGATTCTGAGAATCAGAATACTGAAGTGGACCATTTAACTATAACGTGCCCACTCAAATCGAAACCATGCTGCACACGCTGTTGGTACAGTGAATGACTGATCATTATTATTCAAGTTGCACAAATGTGTCCACATGTACCCGTTGTGAGGCAACTTGAATAGAATCGGCGTAGTGCTCTGATTATCACTCCATTGTGCAACAACCCCATTTCTCTGCTGCATTAAAAGTCAGAAGGGTGGAACAAATGGCACAATCATTCCCAATTAATGAGTCCTCCCTGCAAAGACATGCACATTTCCAAACATTAGATTACTTCCTGAAACAGGACCGCTAGAGAAAAGAAGACATTTCTTTGGATGCGACGCTGTCTTTAGAAATCAAGCATCTCCGGGAACCAAAACAAACACAGGAAGCCAGAAAACATCCTACTTTGATTCAGAACTTTTATGAGGCCAGCCAGTTTTGAGTTACTTTTTTTTTAAATTTATCACAGAAAGCCGTGCTGCACGGGCAGGCTGTCGACTCCATGTCAGGCGCCTGGGTCTCGGTGGGACTTGGTCTGCGCCCCAGAGATGCGTGGTGGGTGCAACAGAGATGTTGGATGTCAACTGTCAAGTCGCTTTACTGTTGTTTGCCGAGAGATGCGTCCCCGGTCGTGTGGAAGTAGACTGGAGTTGTCTGCTTTCCCTCAGGAGAATTAACCTTGAACCACAGTCTGCGTGTTGTGTAGTGGCACAGGGTTGGGCGATATACAATATAAATCAGAGGTTCTTCACCTTTTTGACCTCGGAGCCCATTTTTTCATTGCAGAGGCGACCGAGGCCACTCAAATAATAACATTGATTTAATGATGTTACTCTTGATTTAAACGTTCAATAATTATATATAATCTACTTACAGGGGTTAAGGGGGGAGGAGTATATTTATAGTTAGTATAAGTAGTAGTAAGTATTTCTTATGCATACTTGCCAACCCTCCCGGATTTTCCGGGAGACTCCCGAAATTCAGCGCCTCTCCTGAAAACCTCCCGGGACAAATTTTCTCCCGAAAATCTCCCGAAATTCAGGCCGAGCTGGAGGCCACGCCCCCTCCAGCTCCATGCGGACCTGACCTGTTTTCACGTCCGCTTTCCCACAATACAAACAGCGTGCCTGCCCAATCACGTTATAATTGTAGAATGATCGAGGGCGAGTTCTTGGTTTCTTATGTGGGTTCATTGTTAGGCAGTTTCATTAACGTCCTCCCAGCGCGGTAACAACACACAACAACAGCAGTCACGTTTTCGTCTACCGTAAAGCAGTTTGTCTGCCGTTAACAGCAATGTTGTGACACTCTTAAACAGGACAATACTGCCATCAACTGTACATGCATATGTGACAATAACATCTACGGCTTTTAGAGAGTGCAGTGCACAACTGCGCACACAACAAGGAGACGAAGCAGAAGAACGAGGAAGATACAGCCGTGGCGACGCCGACTACGAGTAAGATGAAGAAATATGCTTGTAAGTTCCAAGCCGCACCTGCGATTGGACCTGGATAGCCTCCGGGAAGAAGTAGTGGAGTACCAAGTGCTTCGCAGTGAAGATCTTCCTCAGGAAGCAACGATTGACCGGTTTTGGGCCATGCTAGGGAGAGATGGAAGAATCCAGACTATAATGCATTTGATGAAAGCACTTTTGTGCGTGCCACACAGCAATGCATCATCAGAGAGGGTGTTCAGCATGGTTAGAAAAATAGTGACAGAGAATAGAACAAGGCTGGACAATTCAACCCTTAACTCAACAAAGAGTAGATGAGTGTAATGTGTGTGTATATGTGTAAATAAATGAACACTGAAATTCATGTATTTCTTTTATTTTTATATATATATATATATATATGTATATAAAATAAATATATATATATAGCTAGAATTCACTGAAAGTCAAGTATTTTATATATATATATATATATATATATATATATATGTGTGAAATACCTGACTTGGTGAATTCTAGCTGTAAATATACTCCTCCCCTCTTAACCACGCCCCCGCCCCAACCACACACCCCACCTCCCGAAATCGGAAGTCTCAAGGTTGGCAAGTATGTTCTTATGTGTATATATATACATAGTACAGTACACAGTAATGAAAACACAGTTGTTCTACTAACTGTACTGTACTTGCTGCTCACTTAAAAAAAAACTTACCTTTCACTATTTGAGTAGCCTTGGTTCTCCCATTTGAGTACTGGCGAGCGATCTCTGAATCCGGGAACATATTCCTTCACGGATTTCTTGAAAACTTCCGCAAATGAGAACGGGATGTTGCTTTCAGCTATCAGCATAGCCATCTTTGTCTCGGCATATGTTACACCCTCAGGTCTCCATTTAGCAAGGTGGCCCATAATACTGGGCTGTGACCGGTGCTGCGTTGCCGCCGCCTTGTGCTTCTCTGACCGTTCATGAGTGACTATATCCATTCGGCTACTGAGTTCAATGGAGAAGTCTGATCTACAAAATTTGCAAGCAGCATAACCCTTCCCCTTCGAGCTGTCCTGGATGAACTGAAATTCTTGTTTCCAATCATTTTGGAACTTGCAAGCGTACTTCTTCTTCTTACTCGTCGTCGCCATGACTGTCTCTTCTTCGTTCTTCTGCTTCGTCTCTGTTATGTTTTCGGGCATTACTAGGGCTGCAACTAACAACTAATTTGATAATCGATTAATCTGTTGATTATTACTTCGATTAATCGATTAATAATCGGATAAACAAACTACATTTCTATCCTTTCCAGTATTTTATTGAAAAAAAAACCAGCATACTGGCACCATACTTATTTTGATTATTGTTTCTCAGCTGTTTGTAAATGTTGCAGTTTATAAATAAAGGTTTATTTTTTTTATTTTTTTTTAAGTAGCCTCCGCGCATGCGCATAGCATAGATCCAACGAATCGATGACTAATTTAATCGCCAACTATTTTTATAATCGATTTTAATCGATTTAATCGATCAGTTGTTGCAGCCCTAGACATTACTACTTGCCGTAGTTTTGAAGCAATGCATGATGGGAATCCGGATGTTGTGTGTCAGTGTATTAACGTGCCGGCTGGAATAAACACAGGCAACACAATAAACACAATATCGGAATATCGGATAGTGGCAAAAAAGCCATTATCGGACAACTCTACTCAGGGCGGAAACTCTAACCACAAGGCCACTGAGCAGGTCTTCTTCTGTTTGTTTGATATTGTCATTACTGCCACAAGTGGTGGAGAGGTGTGTTGCAGTTGAGTACTGCTGCGGCACGTACGGACAACAGCTGCGAAATTGATTTTTGTGGCGGCCCTCGGAGGGGGCGCTGCCGTCGTAACAATGGTTAAGAAACACCGATCTAGAACACAGATCTCTCGTCTGTATTAATTTATTTAACATACATTAATAATTGATATTTAGACGTTTGTCCAACGATCCAGATTGCGTCCAAAAATCGGTCATATTCCCCCACCTCCGTTAGCGAGCATCTTGTGACGACTTCTTTCCCACGTCCTCCGTAATAGGTAGTGAAGTGATGAATAATTCCTCTACATGGCAAGGAGTAGTGTCACATGGAGAAAAGGGGGGGGAAGATGGAAAGAGACCCTCTCCTCCATTAATAATTCATGCTTTGCAGATCTGTGAACAGGCAGCGGGGCTAAACAGGCTTTCATAGCTTTTCAATCAGTTACACTTTATTACACACCCGCACGGGAGAAAATGACCGATGACTCCATTGTTGGTGCAATCGCGGTTTGGGCTTGATGTGTCGAGTGGAGGAACGACTACTGTGGCTTTTATTCCCGCTGAGGAACGGAATACCGCGTTGTTCTTGTTTCCTTCACTGACGATTGATAATGCCGTGAAAATGTGACATTTCATCATCACTACAAGCAAATCTCCAGTAGCACGAGAGACATCATCGTGTTGGCTATGACCATTCTTTTTCCCCAGCTTTTTCCGCGAATAAATGTTATATTATGGCTACACCGCACCACTGACCACGTTTCCCCTTCTTCTCCCCTCCGTCTCGTTTTCTCTCTCTGCAATGAAGAATGTGCAGTGTGTGAATTTTTCATGGTGTTATATAAGAGCCCCGCTACCCCTGGAGACCTATGTCCTGGTTCCGGCGCCTTCAAAAACAAGCGCACGAGAGCGATGGAGAGACGGTGAGCGCGAAGAAGCCTGTAGGGGGCGACCTTCTCGCTGATCGCCACGTAGATGCCGGGCGGGAATACTCTGGGGCAACGACCAGTGAATACGGCTCCTCTGCCACTGATATGCAAATGGTGTGTACACAGCTCCAGCGAGAGAAGCGGAAGCGAGGGAGGGATGTAAGGAAATTGGGGCGAGCGCGAGAGAAGGAATGAGGCCTCGGGGCGATATATGCGCTCTCCTGTTTGCGTGAAGCTGCGGCAACTGGACTAAAAAGTTCTTTAAAGGGGAACATTATCACAATTTCAGAAGGGTTAAAACCATTAAAAATCAGTTCCCAGTGGCTTATTTTATTTTTCGAAGTTTTTTTCAAAATTTTACCCATCACGCAATATCCCTAAAAAAATGACACGTCAAGGTAAACTACTACTACTGTAGGTGCACAAACTTGACTATCTCCAAACGTGTGTTCCTTTGTAGAATGTACCGTAAATTACGGACTATAAGTCACTACTTTTTCCTACACTTTGAAGCCTTCGGCTTATAAGACGGTGCAGTTAATTTATGGATTTTTCTTGGCTAAGAGCCATGACAAAAATAGGTGTGGGGGGGCGGGGGGGACAAGCAAATACACCTACAAGGTGTTTTATTGTTTGTGCTATGGCGCCATCTTTTGGACACGTTTGCAGTGTCCTTCCATTTAGTGCTTTCAAACCGGAAGTAGAGTAACATAGCCATCCATAGTGTTTCTACTCGTATGTAAGTTTTACAATATAACTACCGTATTTTTCGGAGTATAAGTCGCACCGGAGTATAAGTCACACCTGCCGAAAATGCATAATAAAGAAGGAAAAAAACATGTATAAATCGCACTGGAGCCCGGCCAAACTATGAAAAAAACTGTGACTTATAGTCCGAAAAATACGATAAACCTGTTTATACTTCATGCATATTTGTACGTGTTATCGTAATGTAATGACGCTAGCGTAGTTAGCATTAGCTAACATGCTAAAAAAATGTGTCTTCTGCATTTGACCCATCCCCTTGTTCACCCCCGGGGAGGTGAGGGGAGCAGTGAGCAGCCGCGGTGGCCGGGCTCGGGAATCATTTTTGGTGATTTAACCCCCAATTCCAACCCTTGATGCTGAGTGCCAAGCAGGCCATTTTTAGAGTCTTTGGTATGACTCGGCCGGGGTTTGAACTCACAACCTGCCGATCTCAGGGCGGACACTCTAACCACTAGGCCACTGAGTAGAATAACATGTTTAGGGTGTCTGTGTTAATATTATCAACATAAAATGGCATTCTTTTTGTATTGTTTGTTTCATAAATTCCCCAGTAAAGTCACCAAGATGTTACCGTGGAGTTATGTTTTGTTTGATCACCCGTTTTACTGCCGTGTTACAGACACTGTTTGGAAACAATTGCATATGTCTAGCTTGTGCGGTATTGTGTGCTTGGCTGTTGTGTAGCTGCTAGTTCCAAGTAGTGTATAGCCTCGTATGTTTACCCCGTGTAAATGACCTAACTAAAGTACAAGAAAAGACCGACTTTGTGTGCCTCTTAAAGGACATTTAAATGCTTACTGGCTGTCCAGCTTTGCAGAAGTAAACTGTTTTTGTTGGAGCTTATATTCGACATATTAGGTGCAAGCTGATACTTGTTTTTTTTTATTGGCAACACTAAATTGGCCCTAGTGTGTGAATGTGAGTGTGAATGTTGTCTGTCTATCTGTGTTGGCCCTGCGATGAGGTGGCGATCTGTCCAGGGTGTATGCCGCCTTCCGTCCGAATGCAGCTGAGATAGGCTCCAGCGCCCCCCGCAACCCCAAAAGGGACAAGCGGTAGAAAATGGATGAATGGATCGGGACACCCCTAATGACCACCATAACTGTTACATTATCACACTGTGACACCCGTAATGCTAGAGCATGATAGTGCTGCATGATTTCACATGGGAGGAATCCAACGCTTTACGTGGCCAAGGGCAGCTAAACTAAGTGCTGTGCTTTCCATTCGGCTTGATACTTCTCTTCAGCGATAAAAGATGAGCAAAACATGTTTGGCGTCCCAAGAGTCAATTTGCCTTCCTGACATAAAGCTCAAGCATCTGTGACAGCTCGGCTCCATTACCCAATATTGGGCTCTGGGCCAACACCTCGGGATGGATAAGCGAGATAAGACATGTGACGTGCTGTGACACACGGGCACTGTGACTTTTGTCATGGCATTATTCATTCATTTATTTTGCGGGACTCTTTTTGACACAAAGTCCTAACGCGGGATAGGAGTGGTTTGACTTTGGGGAGAAATATGGTGGACACCTGTGCTACCACCTGGGTGAAATAGATCATCTGTGATATGTGATAGTCATGCAGGTGTGGACAGACCAAAGTGACGTGTGCAAACACAACAACCTCTGCAGCAAGTCGACGAAGTGATGATAGCCTAGCCGTAGGCACCTGTTTATTTTATTCTTTGCCAGCTGACATTATCATGATCGTTAAGTCCGTGATCCTTACACGGTTGCCCTATTCCTGCTAATGAAGCCTCCCGCACACGGCCTGGTGCCTGTCACCCTGCCAAGGCCTTGCTGCAGCCTGATTGCCTCTGGTCCACCTCATTTGTTTGTTTATTATCATTAACGGAAACACTGGGTCTATTTTCTTACTGGATACAGCAGGAAATCCATTAATGAACATGCCTGTTAAAATGAAGATGAAAGCAGCAGTTAATTATCCCCTGAACATTCCGTGACACAGATGAATTTTGTTTGAGGGGGGAAAAAAAAGTCATTACCAGCGACTGGATTTATAAATGTGATCGTCTGATGAAGGCCAAGTTGCATATGCCAAAGAAAGAAACACTCAAAATGTATACCAGCAAAACAGTACAGGTAATCCTCGGGTCAAGTTTGTATGACGTGATTTTAAAGGCCTACTGAAATGCGATGTTCTTATTTAAACGGGGATAGCAGGTCCATTCTATGTCTCATACTTGATCATTTCGCGATATTGCCATATTTTTGCTGAAAGGATTTAGTAGAGAACATCGACGATAAAGCTCGCAACTTTTGGTCGCTGATAAAAAAAGCCTTGCCTGTACCGGAAGTAGCAGACGATATGCGCGTGACGTCACCGGTTGTGGAGCTCCTCACATCTGCACATTGTTTACAATCATGGCCACCAGCAGCGAGAGCAATTCGGACCGAAAAAGCGACGATTTCCCCATTAATTTGAGCGAGGATGAAAGATTTGTGGATGAGGAAAGTGAGAGTGAAGGACTAGAGGGCAGTGGGAGCGATTCAGATAGGGAAGATGCTGTGAGAGGCGGGTGGGACCTGATATTCAGCTGGGAATGACTAAAACAGTAAATAAACACAAGACATATATATATACTCTATTAGCCACAACACAACCAGGCTTATATTTAATATGCCACAAATTAATCCCGCATAACAAACACCTCCCCCCTCCCGTCCATATAACCCGCCAATACAACTCAAACACCTGCACAACACACTCAATCCCACAGCCCAAAGTACCGTTCACTTCCCCAAAGTTCATACAGCACATATATTTCCCCAAAGTCTCCAAAGTTACGTACGTGACATGCACATAGCGGCACGCACGTACGGGCAAGCGATCAAATGTTTGGAAGCGTACTCACGGTACCGCGTCTGCGCATCCAACTCAAAGTCCTCCTGGTAAGAGTCTCTGTTGTCCCAGTTCTCCACAGGCCAATGGTAAAGCTTGACTGTCATCTTTCGGGAATGTAAACAATGAAACACCGGCTGTGTTTGTGTTGCTGCAGCCGGCCGCAATACACCGCTTCCCACCTACAGCTTTCTTCTTTGCTGTCTCCATTGTTCATTGAACAAATTGCAAAAGATTCACCAACACAGATGTCCAGAATACTGTGGAATTTTGCGATGAAAACAGACGACTTAATAGCTGGCCACCATGCTGTCCCAAAATGTCCTCTACAATCCGTGACGTCACGCGCAAGCGTCATCATACCGAAACGTTTTCAGCAGGATATTTTGACGCAAAATTTAAAATTGCACTTTAGTAAGCTAACCCGGCCATATTGGCATGTGTTGCAATGTTAAGATTTCATCATTGATATATAAACTATCAGACTGTGTGGTCGGTAGTAGTGGGTTTCAGTAGGCATTTAAGTGTAAGTCAAAACTCATACTTAAATTAACGAGGGACAAGTCGATCGATCGGCCACCAATTGGTATCCAATTGATTTTCGGGAAAAGGTACGTGATCGGCCATTAAATGTAAATAAATGGGGTAAAACTTTAGTATGGGGAACATATGAATCATTAATTAGTTGCTTATTAACATGCAAAGTAACATATTGGCTCTTAATTAGTCGTTATTAAGTACTTATTATTGCCTTATTCTGCACGGCCTTATTATACAACCAGTAAGCCATTAACTAAGAGTCTTCCCTAACCCTGACCCTATGTCAGTGGTTCTTAACCTTGTTGGAGGTACCGAACCCCACCAGTTTTATAAGCGCATTCACCGAACCCTTCTTTAGTGAAAAGTAAAATGTTTTTTTTTTCTTCTAATTCAAGACAAAGTTATATGTTTTTGGTAAAACTTTAGTATGGGGAACATATTCTAAGTAACAAAGACTTAATTTAGAGTTATTTGGTTAGGGTTAGGGTTAGGGTCAGTGTTAGAGGGTTAGGGTTATAATAAGGCCATGCCGAATAAGGCATTAATAAGTACTTAATAATGACTAGTTAAGAGCCAATATGTTACTAATTTGCATGTAAACAAGCAACTAGTTAATGGTGAATATGTTCCCCACACTAAAGTGTTAACATGTTTTTTTACTGGTGCACAAAATGAACCGTGCATGAACATCACCTTGTTCAAAGAACAAAACCAACACAGTGTATAAACTCACAACAAATTACACACCTGCAAATCAGTCTGACTTCTGCTGTTACCATATACTTAATACGCCGATAGGGAGAAGTTTTTATTTACACGATGAGTCGGGTGTGTCTTGACCTCCGCCGAACCCCTGAGCCCGACTCACCGATCCCCTAGGTTTTGATCGAACCCAGGTTAAGAACCACTGCCCTATGTTAATAAGCAACTAATTAATGGTACATATGTTCCCCATACTAAAGTGTTACCATAAATGGTAAATGGGTTATAGTTGTATAGCGCTTTTCTACCTTCAAGGTACTCAAAGCGCTTTGACACTATTTCCATCACCCATTACACCCATTCACGCACGCATTCACACACTGATGGCGGGAGCTGCCATGCAAGGCCCTAGCCACGACCCATCAGGAGCAAGGGTGAAGTGTCTTACTCAAGGACACAACGGACGTGACGAGGTTGGTAGAAGGTGGGGATCGAATCAGGAACCCTCAGGTTGCTGGCACGGCCACTCTCCCAACCACGCCACACCGTACCCATTAATGCCCGGCTGACAAGCGACTAGCAGCTGATTACGTGTCGCCATACCCAGACTAATAGTAATTACCTCCTATTGCTGGGATGTTACTGACGTCACGTCCCGCCCAATGAATACTGGTGGTGGTCAAGCTAGCTCTGTTCTCAATGGGTACCAGGCACCACTTAGCTTTTCTCGAAGAAAAAATGCCCTATGCTTGTGTTGTTTTCGGCTGTACGTGTTATGTACGACAAGGGGGAAGGAGACGGCACGACACAGGAAGTATCGTTCAACAGGGTTTATTGAGCTTTGATGAGTGAGTGGGGTGTGTACATGCAAGATTATGTGAAGGAATGAACAAGATTGTATTACCAGGAGTTTGTTGTAAGTGTGTGTTGTTTGGAGAGGCAAACAAGTCCAAAGGGGTTGAGCAGAAAGAGGTCCGTGATACAAGCGGGAGGTCCGTGGGGGATGGAGAGAGGCGTCCTGAGGTCCGGGTCCAAAGCGAGGGAAGTCGAGGATCGAGGGAGGCAGTCAGGGTCCAGAAGGAGATCCAGAGAAGTGAGGCGCACAGCTCACTTCCAAGGCGACAGAGGATACTGTGGGAACAGGGAAACGACAGGGACAAGTCAGCACAAGGAGCAAGGGAATATGGAGAGCAGACACAGGAGAGGAACCAGAGCTTACTGCAAACAGAGAACTACGTTCCGGCGCTGGATCGTTGGTTGCGTTGGTCCTTATACTGTCGAGCCTCATCAGATCCAGGTGTGCCGATTGCAGATTGCCACGCAGCCGTGTAGGTGTGTGGCCGCAGTGTGAGCGGGGCGTACAGGGGCGTGTCTGGCTGTGCTCTCAGAGGAGCTTCTTGCTGCGGAGGGAATGACAGTATGAGCATGCGCCGTAACAGTACAAACCGTTCAAAAGGACTAATGTGTTAGGATCCCGCATGGCTGCGGCGGTTGTGACCCCAAGATGCAGGAAACAGGAGAACTATGTGCAGGTAAGAGTCTTTATTGTACTCAAAACAAGGAGGAGCAGTCATGCATCCAAAAGGTCCTCAACATAATTAATCCTCGAGCACTGAGGAACAGGCGAGGCAGGCATAAATAGTCGCCTGATTGGCAACTGCAACCAGGTGTCCCGGGCTGCCAATCAGGGACAGGTGAGGGAAACGAGCGCTCAGAGGAGATGTGCAGGAAATGGAAATCAAATAAGAGCGCTGACAGGAAATAAACACAAACAGAAGTGAAGTGACAGATCGTCATAAAGCGTTTTCTTCGAGAGGTTATCAAAAAAAGGCGGAAAAAGTGCAAGATCTCCGGAAACGACGACGAGAAAAGTAGCACACACTCCAGTCCAAGGCAACAGAGTCTAAGGATGCACAAGTTTGTAAAGTGTATGGTCAGTAATGGGTTGTTATGCAGTTTGCGACATGTGCCTATTTGCATAACTTTAAAGGGGAACTCCGCTTTTTTGGGGAATTTTGTCCATCGTTCACAATCATTATGAAAGATGTGTTTATTAATGCATTCTAACTTGTAAATAAAAGTCAGTTTACAGCAGAGCCAATGGGAGGTGCTCTTTTCCGCCCATAAAACCTAATAACAAACAATCCAAAAAGCGCCAACAATACTCCATTTACATTTTGTGACTTGAATATTAGCCAAGTAGTAGTGATATTGTTATTATAAGCGCTAACGTAAACAACGCAGTCGGCATCCTAATGACAGCAGACCATGTACAGTACGTGACGTTTCATTATGTCTGTTAGCGCTCATAAAGTCTGCAGTAAGTAATGATCAGTGACGAAGAGGGAAAAAAAGCGACCATCGTGATGTGTTTTTGAAATGAATGCGCAGTGTATGGTTAAAATGAGCAAAATATATAAACATAAAATGTTATTACAACATTACACATTTTTGCTTATTTTTCTAAATACCTATTTGCATTACGGACGTCAGCGAAGACAATCCATAAATTAGCTGCACCATTTTATAAGCCGCAGGGTTTAAAGCGTAGGAAAAAGAAGCGAATTGTAGTCCAGAATTTACGGTATACACTAAATACTGGTATATAAGGTCAGTATGTATTGTTAATGAGTATGATTATTATTATATCTGTCTGATGGGGCAGGACATTGTAAGCTTTCGCTTTGTCCTACTTCTTTTCGGACATACACCATGTTCCTTTAGGGAAAAAAAAAAAAGTCACATTCTTAATATTACTATTGCTTTTTTAGATGAAAAAAAATTAAGAAAAATATAGAAAAGCGATAGAACTAGACACAGATATGTTGGTACTAACAACTAATAACAAAAAAATGGCAGATTTGTATTTAAATATAGGTATAACGATTAAAAAAAAAGTATATACATGCCTCATTGCCAACGATTAAAAAGAATACATGTGTTATGCATAATGAAGTATTATACAATGATACCGCCGCAACCACGCCCTTCAGCCACAAATAGATTGCTGTTCTATGGCAATTGGCATAATACAGTATGTGAAAAGTATCTCTTCTTTATGTCGCCAACTATGCCGGGTGGCAGTGAAGCAGCTGCAGTGGCTCGTTATCATCATCTCCCTCATCATTATGCACATCCTCATCAAAAATCAAAATGTACATTCAGCCTGACTTACAGATCATTGAGAAGACTTGTTTTTGCAATCAGCCGTTACATTAGCTGGGGTTTGTGGGTAAAGTCAGGTGTTGAGGATCAGGGTCTACTCTTATGAGGGAGCTGGGGTTATCTGGTCAGCCTCTTTAGCCATGGTGTGATAATCCCTGGTGACCTTGGCGGCTGCCTCACTGGAGGTATTTGCGCAGTGCTGCATGAATATGCACGGGACTGACGGGCTCTCAGCTCGTCTTAGAATCCGAGGTGGTCTGTCTCTTCCAATCTGCCTGTATAGCGCTTCATGTCCCTTGTCTCTGCCTTGTCCCGTCGCTCTTTTCTCTTATTATTAGAAGTGGGAGGCAGTTGAGGTCATCGTGAAAACAATACCATCAAACATCATTTCATATATTCCACTGATCTGTGTTACTGTCTGTATGGTTCCAATCCTTTAGGGCAGGGGTGTCTAAACCTTTCGACTTGGGGGTCGGGTCGCATTGGGCTAAAAAAAATTGGTTGAGGGCCGAAAGCTGACTGCATGTAAAGTGTGTATGTTTATATATATATATATATATATATATATATATATATATATATATATATATATATATATATATATATTAGGGCTGCAACTAACGATTAATTTGATAATTGATTAATCTGTCGATTATTACTTCGATTAATCGATTAATAATCAAATAAGAGACAAACTACATTTCTATCCTTTCCAGTATTTTATTGGGGAAGAAAACAACATACTGGCACCATACTTATTTAGATTTTTGTTTCTCAGCTGTTTGTAAATGTTGCAGTTTATAAATAAAGGTTTATTTAAAAAAAAAAAAAACATTAACATTTTTTTTTTTTTTTTTTTTAAAAGCCTCTGCGTATCCAACGAATCGATGACTAAATTAATCGGCAACTATTTTTATAATCGATTAGTTGTTGCAACCCTAATATAGATATATATATAGACATATATATATATATATATATATATATATATATATATATATAATTGGATATTAAGAGTATTAAAGTTTTGTAATCAATCAGAAATGTCAAGCAGCTAAAATGCGCCAAACATGG
The DNA here is from genome assembly GCF_033978685.3 of Nerophis lumbriciformis. Lineage (NCBI taxonomy): Eukaryota > Metazoa > Chordata > Actinopteri > Syngnathiformes > Syngnathidae > Nerophis > Nerophis lumbriciformis. Next base: position 14,346,040 of record NC_084570.2, on the reverse strand, counting down.
ATAAGTGTGGTGTGTTTTTCATTTTTCCCATCATGCTTTGAAATGGATGTAGTTTAGATTATTTTATGCAGATTTGACTTTTTTTTATATATATATAATATCCACACAGTTCAATGACCATGTCTGTTGACATTTTGTGTTGGTTTATTTTTTTTATTTTTTATTTTTGCACCATGACGGGGGAAGGTTGTTTGCATTGGGTCATATCAATAAATGCTGCACATTCAGAGCATATCATAAGGTCATTGACCAAGAAAAACCCACATTGTCCACTAGATTGGCGACAACATTTTTAGAATGAATGCAAACTCCCATGATTCCTTATCAAACTTATGACGTCTCGCGGGCCAAATTGAAAACGTCGGCGGGCCGCAGTTTGGACTCCACTGCTTTAGGGTTTTCTGAAGTCAAAATTGCGGAATTTGTCCTTTTCCTGATCAAATACAAGGAAGGAACCAGAGGTGTTTCTGTCTGCCAAGGGACCAAACGTAAAGTATCAGCCAGCGGAGATCATTTTTTAGTTAGCATTGGACGATTGCATCAAAATGGGCCGATACTGATTCGTAGCCGATCTATCGGCACGTCCCTATTCCTGCATCTTTATCCAAGCCAGCACCTAAGTTTTCTTGTGCCTTCTAAACCGTTCTAAATGCAATATTCATTTTGCAGTGTTCCAATGGTGACACCTAATAAAAAAAAACTCCCCCCAAATAGTAATATCGATAATGTCACACACTCCCCATACTGTATAGCTACATAATTGCTGCATTTGAAGTCTTGATAAATTATTAATTCATACATACATACGTGCACGCACAAGTAGATACTAGGGCTGGGTGATATATCGAGTTTGTAAGATGTATCGATATAGTTCTAAAAAAGATATGAATTAAGAAAATATCGTAATATCGATATAATTTATTTCACGTTAAAATGACCATTCAGCGCTTATTTGTTGTGTTCCTTGTTCTCCCCCTCCATGGGCTACTAAACCCCTCTCCTTCTTCCTTCCAAGACGTGCTTGCACGTATAAGAACATCCATGATTGGTTGGTTGTTTACTATGATGAGTCACGATTGGTTAGGGACAGGCCAATCAGAGGCAAGATAGGGCGGGTCATCGAACCATTTGCCTGCCTGCAAATGTATTTTTTTTATCTGAGTTTGATACATTTTGTATTATTTGAACAGCTATGTTATTTATTTTACGTAGAAATAATATTTAGTTTGTTATGTAATTATGTGCTACTTAAACAGTTTATTTTCCTGTGCTGTTAATACCCATCTTGACTAACTGGGTTAATAAAAGTACCACTGACTGTTTACACTACAGTTGTCATTTACTTCAATTTCACTGAATATCGCTCAAAAATGAATATCTTTATATGCATACTTTCACCGAAAAATATATCGAGATATATATCGAATTTAAGAAAAAATATATCAGGATATACTTTTTCGTCCATATCGCCCAGCCCTAGTAGAGACACTCGCACATACACACACATATACAGTACATACACACACACATACAGTACATACACACATATATACAGTACATTCACACACATATACAGTACATACATACACATATACAGTACATACACACACATATACAGTACATACATATACAGTACATACACACACATATAGAGTACATTCACACACATATACAGTACATACATACACCTATACAGTACATACACACACATGTACAAACATATACAGTACATACATACACATATACAGTACATACATACACATATACAATACATACATACACATATACAGTACATACATACACGTATACAGTACATCCCCACACACAAGCGGTACATACATCCCCACGCACATTCACTGTAACGTTGTTTCCCCCAGGAGAAACTGGGTAACACATTGCACACTGATAAAGCTTAACCTATTTTTACTTTTACTGCAACAATCTACAAGGTTAATATAGTTTGTTTCTCTTTCTTCCCCTCCATTTATCTGCTTTCTTGTGTTTTTCAAGTTATCATCACATACAGGTAAAAGCCAGTAAATTAGAATATTTTGAAAAACTTGATTTATTTCAGTAATTGCATTCAAAAGGTGTAACTTGTACATTATATTTATTCATTGCACACAGACTGATGCATTCAAATGTTTATTTCATTTAATTTCGATGATTTGAAGTGGCAACAAATGAAAATCCAAAATTCCGTGTGTCACAAAATTAGAATATTACTTAAGGCTAATACAAAAAAGGGATTTTTAGAAATGTTGGCCAACTGAAAAGTATGAAAATGAAAAATATGAGCATGTACAATACTCAGTACTTGGTTGGAGCTCCTTTTGCCTCAATTACTGCGTTAATGCGGCGTGGCATGGAGTCGATGCGTTTCTGGCACTGCTCAGGTGTTATGAGAGCCCAGGTTGCTCTGATAGTGGCCTTCAACTCTTCTGCGTTTTTGGGTCTGGCATTCTGCATCTTCCTTTTCACAATACCCCACAGATTTTCTATGGGGCTAAGGTCAGGGGAGTTGGCGGGCCAATTTAGAACAGAAATACCATGATCCGTAAACCAGGCACGGGTAGATTTTGCGCTGTGTGCAGGCGCCAAGTCCTGTTGGAACTTGAAATCTCCATCTCCATAGAGCAAGTCAGCAGCAGTAAGCATGAAGTGCTCTAAAACTTGCTGGTAGACGGCTGCGTTGACCCTGGATCTCAGGAAACAGAGTGGACCGACACCAGCAGATGACATGGCACCCCAAACCATCACTGATGGTGGAAACTTTACACTAGACTTCAGGCAACGTGGATCCTGTGCCTCTCCTGTCTTCCTCCAGACTCTGGGACCTCGATTTCCAAAGGAAATGCAAAATTTGCATGGTTGGGTGATGGTTTGGGGTGCCATGTCATCTGCTGGTGTCGGTCCACTCTGTTTCCTGAGATCCAGGGTCAACGCAGCCGTCTACCAGCAAGTTTTAGAGCACTTCATGCTTCCTGCTGCTGACCTGCTCTATGGAGATGGAGATTTCAAGTTCCAACAGGACTTGGCGCCTGCACACAGCGCAAAATCTACCCGTGCCTGGTTTACGGACTATGGTATTTCTGTTCTAAATTGGCCCGCCAACTCCCCTGACCTTAGCCCCATAGAAAATCTGTGGGGTATTGTGAAAAGGAAGATGCAGAATGCCAGACCCAAAAACGCAGAAGAGTTGAAGGCCACTATCAGAGCAACCTGGGCTCTCATAACACCTGAGCAGTGCCAGAAACTCATCGACTCCATGCCACGCCGCATTAACGCAGTAATTGAGGCAAAAAGGAGCTCCAACCAAGTATTGAGTATTGTACATGCTCATATTTTTCATTTTCATACTTTTCAGTTGACCAACATTTCTAAAAATCCCTTTTTTGTATTAGCCTTAAGTAATATTCTAATTTTGTGACACACGGAATTTTGGATTTTCATTTGTTGCCACTTCAAATCATCAAAATTAAATGAAATAAACATTTGAATGCATCAGTCTGTGTGCAATGAATAAATATAATGTACAAGTTACACCTTTTGAATGCAATTACTGAAATAAATCAAGTTTTTCAAAATATTCTAATTTACTGGCTTTTACCTGTATGTGTACTGTTGCATTTGAAACAATTATATTGTTGATAATAGAGGTAATTATTGTTATTAGTCATTATCAATAGTGCTATTTATATCTGTGTTTGTATTGCTCCATTTGTAGTGTAATAATGCTCATTGTCATTTCTGTGTTATTATTTACTTCACTAACTGCTTCTTTGCTATCACCTTTACCATCATATTTGTACATATCCTATTTGCTGATGTTGTTGTTGTCTCTGTCTTATCCCACTCTTGTCCCCGCAATTTCCCCCTGTCTTCCTTTTTTCCCTCTTTCTATCCCCTCCTGCTCCGGTCCGGCTGCACCAAATAATAATATAAATCCATTTAATAAAGTCAAATACAAGTAAGGCAACAAGAGAAGTATCCCACACTTCTCTTTTCTAGAGTAAATATGTAAAGCAGATAGGGTTGTCGAGATACCAATATTTTGGTACCGGTACCAAAATGTATTTTGATACTTTTCTATACTTTTCTAAATAAAGGTGACCACGGCTTTATTTTAACAAAATATCTAAGGAACATTAAACATATGTTTCCTATTGCAATCGAATAATCAATCAATCAATCAATGTTTATTTATATAGCCCTAAATCACAAGTGTCTCAAAGGGCTGCGCAAGCCACAACGACAATCGCGGTACAGAGTCCACATAAGGGCAAGGAAAAACTCACCCCAGTGGGACGTCGATGTGAATGACTATGAGAAACCTTGGAAAGGACCGCATATGTGGGTAACCCCCCCCCCCCCCCTCCCACCACCCTCCTCCACCCTCCCCAATTGTGTCCTTAAATAAAATAGTGAACATACAAGACAACTTGTCTTTTAGTAGTAAGTAAACAAACAAAGACTCCTAGACATATGCAGTAACATTTATTGTCATTTATCATTCTATTATATTGTCAAAATTATAAAGGACAAGCTGTAAAAATTGATTTCTAATCCACTTGTTCATTTACTGTTTATCTGGATATTTTCTGTTTTAACATGTTCTATCTACACTTCTGTTAAAATGTAATAATCACTTATTCTTCTGTTGTGGATGATACCACATATTTAGGTATCAATCCGATACCAAGTAGTTACAGGATCATACATTGGTCATATTCAAAGTCCTGACATATTTCCTGAGTCTATAAACATAATATATTTTTTTTAAAAGGGAAAAAGTTTGTTCAGACGATAAAAAATATAGATGTAATCATAGTAGCATCGACTAGATACGCTGTTTGGTATCATTACAGTGGATGTTAGGTGCAGATCCACCCATGGCATTTGTTTACATTCAGGACCGCTATTTTTTGTTAGAGTTGACGGCGGTGAGCTATCGTATCCTCCTACGGTGTGTAGTGAAGCATGTTTAGCTATTCCTCGTCCTGCAGGGATGATACTTGTAAGAAACTTACTTTATTTGTCGCCATGGAGGTGAGGATTAGTGATTTAGAAGTAGCTAAAACACTGCCGCCGCTAGCTAGTGAGCCATGTCTTAAAGCACCTCTTCCTGAGGGCATTACAGTGTTATGACCTCACCTTTATATTGAGTTTTTAGGCCAAAATGCGTCCGTTCTCCCTTTTCTGTCTACACACTGTCTGTTTGTAAGTACTCAGTGATTGTGCGCTGCCGAACGTGCTCCTCTGCTCGTAAAACCATCAATGTCATGATGTGACGACGGCACGTGTCATGGCTGTTAAGAAAAAAGAAAAAAAAAGGAGCTGGGGAGCCGGTACTTTTTAAACAGAGAATAGTACCGTTTTTGATTCATTAGTACCGGTATACTGTACAACCCTAAAAGCAGATACGGACATCTACATCAACGATTTGATTTGATCTGAGTGGCTGGACAGGATATAGATGACGGCCCATAAAAGAGTTGTTTCCAAATCTTCGACTTGAAGCAAAATATTTTGTTTTAATTTGGATCAGGAAAATGCATCAGCCAGCTTGTGTGTGTGTTTGGCTTTAATATAGTTTTGTAAACTCCGAACGACCTCACCAGATTGGGCTCAGCTCCTAATTGCTTCCATAGTTTTCAGTTTTTTTCTGACCTACATACAAGCAACGTGAAAATACAGTTGAGATAAAATGATTTCCTTTTTTTTAATGTTTGCCCTCAAAGTTTGTTGGAGATGTTTTGTAATGTTTTTTTGATTCCAATCGAGACTTAATAATTAATTCTTAAACGCTCACAGCTTCACACGGCACAAAAAACAGCATTATATTCATGTGTGTGTGTGTGTGTGTGTGTGTGTGTGTGTGTGTGTGTGTGTGTGTGTACTTACAATTTGTTGACCTGCTTTTTCCTGCAGTATGGTGTAAAATTGGAATACTAATTGGAATTGAAAATTAGAATAATAATAATAAGAAGACCAGAATAACAGCATACTAATAGTATATGATATGATGTACTGTAGTCCCCAATAGGGATGTTTCCATATGAAAATGTGGTATCAGGGTTATTTGACCCAGATTATCATGGTTCTCGGTATTGTTGAATGTGCTCAAAGTATTTATACTGTACCATCTAAAATAAACATTGCTAGAAAGTCCACTATTTTGCATGTTTCTTATGCTTCACTGATAAGTGTTCTGGCGGGCGTTGTGGCGTCATACTCTGTTCAGCAGTCCTTGAATGCACCTTTCTGTCGTATCAGTTTATCTAAGTTTAGATAGGGGTACGTCAATTCTTAATGGTGAAAGATGGTAATGTACAGTAGGGAAGGGATTCACATGGTATTGTTCCTGGGTGGATCTGGCGTGAGAGGTTTAATCAGCTTTGCAATGCAGTCTGCTGAAAATGACGGAACGCGCAACTCTACATAGCGACTGATGCTGTGGTCAAAGTTGGAATTGCCACAAAACACATTTTAAGATATTTGACACTCTAATGCCAAAATACCACTGCTAAAGTGGATAGTGCAACCCACCCCACCTCCAATTCATCACGTTTCATGTGACGGGTAAACTGTGGTATGTCGTCTTTTGATGGTGAAAGATGGTAATGTACAGTAGGGAAGGGATTCACACAGCCCCGTTACTGGGTGGATTTGGCGTGAGAGGTTTAATCATTTTTGCAATGCTGTCTGCTGAAAATGACGGAAAGCGCCACTCTACATAGCGACTGATGCTGTGGTCAAAGTTGGAATTGCCACAAAACACGTGTGAACGACTCTTGCTGTTGTCCGGGTTTGCAGGACCACCAAGGAAGGACATTCTGATGAGCACGTTTAGACTTCTTTAGTATTTCAATAAGAAAAGTCAGTGTCGGTCGCTTTTCAGCTCCGGCTCCACCTGTTCGCTCTTCCGCTTGCTTTCCAGCCGCGAGAGTCGTCGTCTCCCTTGCGCTCTGTCTCTTTCTCCTCGCTCCTTCACTCCAGCTGCGTGCGTCGCCGTGGGCTCTTTGTCGCTCTCGTTCAGCATCCGCTTCTCGTTGGCTCCTTCTCTCATCTCCGCCTCTCTCCCTCATGTTTACGTCTGTCGCCCTTTTATACGATGCGAGAGGATAATTACATTGTTTCCAGCTGCGCGCTCCACGCACCTTATAATGATTGCGGCGTCTCTCCCGGCAAGCCCGCCTCGCTGCTCGCTCGCCGTCCACGCCTCCTCGCCGCCATCTTGGAGCGGGCTCCGGTGTGCCCTGCCTTGCTGTTGGACTGTCGGCCACGCCTCCTCAACGCCATCTCGGAGTCGGCCCCGGCAGGGCATGCCTCGCTGTCGGTCTGCTGGCCCCGCCTCCCCGCACACGTTTTAAGATATTCCACACTTTAATACCAAAATACCACTGCTGAAGTGGATAGTGCACCCCTCCCCCCTTCCAATTCGTCACGTTTCATGTGTCAGGTAAACTGGTACGTCGTCTCTTAATGGTGAAAGATGGTAATGTACAGTAGGGAAGGGGTTCACACGGGCCCGTTCCTGGGTGGATCTGGCATGAGAGGTTTAATCATTTTTGCAATGCAGTCTGCTGAAAATGACGGAAAGCGCCACTCTACGTAGCGACTGATACTGTGGTCAAAGTTGGAATTGCCACAAAACACGTTTTAAGATATTCAACACTCTAATGCCAAAATACCACTGCTATAGTGGATAGTGCACCCGCCCCACATCCAATTCGTCACGTTTCATGTGTCAGGTAAACTGTTGTACGTCGTCTCTTAATGGTGAAAGATGGTAATGTACAGTAGGGAAAGGATTCACACGGGCCCGTTCCTCGATGGATCTGGCATGAGAGGTTTAATCATTTTTGCAATGCAGTCTGCTGAAAATGACGGAAAGCGCCACTCTACGTAGCGACTGATGCTGTGGTCAAAGTTGGAATTGCCACAAAACACGTTTTAAGATATTCGACACTCTAATGGCAACATACCACTGCTAAAGTGGATAGTGCACCCCCCACCACCCCACCCACCTCCAATTTGTCATGTTTCATGTGTCAAGTAAACTGTGGTACGTCGTTTCTTAATGGTGAAAGATGGTAATGTACAGTAGGGAAGGGATTCACACAGTCCCGTTACTGGGTGGATCTGGCGTGAGAGGTTTAATCATTTTTGCAATGCTGTCTGCTGAAAATGACGGAAAGTGACACTCTAAATAGCGACTGATTGTGGTCAGAGTTGGAATTGCCACACAACATATTTTTAGATATTCAACACTCTAATGCCAACATACCACTGCTAAAATGTATACTGCACCTGCCCCACCTCCAATGTGTCACGTTTCATGTGTCAGGTAAACTGTGGTACGTCGTCTCTTAATGGTGAAAAATTGTAATGTACAGTAGGGAAGGGATTCACATGGGCCCGTTCCTGGGTGGATCTGGCATGAGAGGTTTAATCATTTTTGCGATGCAGTCTGCTGAAAATGACGGAAAGCGCCACTCTACGTAGCGACTGATGCTGTGGTCAAAGTTGGAATTGCCACAAAACACGTTTTAAGATATTCGACACTCTAATGCCAAAATACCACTGCTAAAGTGGATAGTGCAACCCACCCCACCTCCAATTCGTCACGTTTCATGTGTCAGGTAAACTGTGGTACGTCTTCTCTTAATGGTGAAAAATGGTCATGTACAGTAGGGAAGGGATTCACATGGGCCCGTTCCTGGGTGGATCTGGCGTGAGAGGTTCAATAATTTTTGCAATGCAGTCTGCTGAAAATGACGGAAAGTGCCACTCTACGTAGCGACTGACGCTGTGGTCAAAGTTGGAATTGCCACGAAACACGTTTTAAGATATTCGAAACTATAATGCCAAAATACCTCTGTTAAAGTGGATAGTGCACCCCTCCCCCCTTCCAATTTGTCACGTTTCATGTGTCAGGTAAAATGTGGTACGTCGTCTCTTAATGGTGAAAGATGGTAATGTACAGTAGGGAAGGGATTCACACGGACCCATTCCTGGGTGGATCTGGCGTGAGAGGTTCAATAATTTTTGCAATGCAGTCTGCTGAAAATGACGGAAAGCGCCACTCTACGTAGCGACTGATGGAAAGTTGGAATTGCCACAAAACACGTTTTAAGATATTCGACACTCTAATGCCAAAATACCACTGCTAAAATGTATAGTGCACCCGCCCCACCTCCAATTCGTCACGTTTCATGTGTCAGGTAAAATGTGGTATGTCGTCTCTTATTGGTGAAAGATGGTAATGTACAGTAGGGAAGGGATTCACACGGGCCCATTCCTGGGTGGCTCTGGCGTGAGAGGTTTAATCAGCTTTGCAATGCAGTCTGCTGAAAATGATGGAAAGCGCCACTCTACTTAGCGACTGATGCTGTGGTCAAAGTTGGAATTGCCACAAAACACATTTTAAGATATTTGACACTCTAATGCCAAAATACCACTGCTAAAGTGGATAGTGCAACCGCCCCACATCCGATTCGTCACGTTTCATGTGTCAGGTAAACTGTGGTACGTCGTCTCTTAATGGTGAAAGATGGTAATGTACAGTAGGGAAGGGATTCACACGGGCCCATTCCTGGGTGGATCTGGCGTGAGAGGTTCAATAATTTTTGCAATGCAGTCTGCTGAAAATGACGGAAAGCGCCACTCTACGTAGCGACTGATGGAAAGTTGGAATTGCCACAAAACACGTTTTAAGATATTCGACACTCTAATGCCAACATACCACTGTTAAAATGTATAGTGCACCAGCCCCACCTCCAATTCGTCACGTTTCATGTGTCAGGTAAAATGTGGTACGTCGTCTCTTAATGGTGAAAGATGGTAATGTCCAGTAGGGAAGGGATTCACACGGGCCCATTCCTGGGTGGCTCTGGCGTGAGAGGTTTAATCAGCTTTGCAATGCAGTCTGCTGAAAATGACGGAAAGCGCCACTCTACGTAGCGACTGATGCTGTGGTCAAAGTTGGAATTGCCACAAAACACATTTTAAGATATTCGACACTCTAATGCCAAAATACCACTGTTAAAATGTATAGTGCACCAGCCCCACCTCCAATTCGTCACGTTTCATGTGTCAGGTAAACTGTGACAAATGGGGCCATATGACTACCCTTCCTACTGTATCTTGGATTAATGTTTGTATTTAAGCTAGAGAACTTGTGTGGTTATAAAACCGTGGCGAGCAATCAGGGTTTTTCGATCATTTCAATTTACCACAATACGAAGGTCCCCGGGTTCGATCCTGGGGTCTTTCTGTGTGGAGTTTGCATGTTCTCCCTTTGACTGCGTGGGTTCCCTCCGGGTACTCCGGCTTCCTCCCACCTCCAAAGACATGCACCTGGGGATAAGTTGATTGGCAACACTAAATCGGCCCTAGTGTGTGAATGTGAGTGTGAATGTTGTCTGTCTATCTGTGTTGGCCCTGCGATGAGGTGGCGACTTGTCCAGGGTGTACCCCGCCTTCCGGCCGAATGCAGCTGAGGTAGGCTCCAGCACCCCCCGTGACCCCGAGAGGGATAAGCGGTAGAAAAATGATGGATGGATCATTAATACCGTTTGTGGTTATTTCTAGTGCCCATTCTACCTCACACACTGATGAATATGGTTCCCTGTCACTGTTCCTAGAATAAAATTGGATTCTGTCTGCATGTTAAAAAAAAATAGCATGACTTCCTTCATTTTTTTCCGGACTGAAACAAAATAAACACCCCTGGTGCAGAAATGTGAGAGGCAACAACGTTTCTCCCTCATATCAGGGGGGGTATCGTCGTGTCTGTAATTGAATTGTGGCGGGAAGCAGGTTGGTAATCAGAGTACAGCAGGTAGTTTTTCTCCTGCCGTGTTTGACAATCATTCGCTTTAATGACTACACTGTTGTCGCGGGCCAGGAGGTTTCCCTCCATTGCTCGGCACCCGTGTGGCCTGTGTTTGCGTCTGCAGGGAATTTATGGCTCCGCAGTATTATGAGGATTTCTAGTCTTTTATTTCTCATTTTAAAGACGAGCGTTTACACAACACCGTTTTTCCACCGAAAAAAATATTTTGTATTTTTGTCTACATGACAGGACGTTTATGGAAACTAAGCATATACTCACACAAGGTCATGTGTAGAGATGTCCGATAATATCTGCCTGCCGATATTATCGGCCGATAAATGCGTTAAAATGTAATATCGGAAATTATCGGTATCGTTTTTTTTTTTATCAGTATGTTTTTTTGTTTTGTTTTTTTATTAAATTAACATAAAAAACACAAGATACAATTACAATTAGTGCACCAACCCAAAAAACCTCCCTCCCCCATTTACACTCATTCCCACTCATTCACACAAAAGGGTTGTTTCTTTCTGTTATTAATATTCTGGTTCATACATTATATATCAATACAGTCTGCAAGGGATACAGTCTGCAAGGGATACAGTCCGTAAGCACACATGATTGTGCGTGCTGCTGGTCCACTAATAGTACTAACCTTTAACAGCTAATTTTACTCATTTTCATTAATTACTAGTTTCAATGTAACTGTTTTTATATGGTTTTACTTTCTTTTTTTATTCAAGAAAATGTTTTTCATTTATTTATCTTATTTTATTAATTTTTTTAAAAAGTACTTTATCTTCACCATACCTGGTAGTCCAAATTAGGCATAATAATGTGTTAATTCCACGACTACATATATCGGTTGATATCGGTATTGGTAATTAAAGAGTTGGACATTATCGGAATATCGGATATCGGCAAAAAGCCATTATCAGACATCCCTAGTCATGTGTGATCCCCCTCTCTCTCTCGCCTGGACCCCGTTGGCCTGCGCTCACACAGAGCATTCTAACAACTGCAATTTCCTTGACTTTGTGGATTATTTCCAGTCATTCTTCCAGTAAGCTATTGGGGTTTATGAACAACATACCAAAAAAAAAAAAAATACTTTAGCATGGTTTCCCCTTAATGTGTGGCATTTCTATTACTGCCACATTGTGAAAACAAGATTTTTTTTTTTTACTTGAAAACAAATTAAAATAATAAAATGTATCGAAATCACACAAAGTCTGACGCTATGTTTATCTTTTATTACCAATCTTATGATAACAAACGACACAATTCCAACAGGTTTTACGACAAACACTTAGTCTCTTCCAATCACATTTCAGGCACAGACAGTGTGTTCGGAAACATAGGAAAAATTGGCATCAAATCAAAGTCAGGCGAACATAAAACATTAGCTCGTCCTTACAGTATGAATTGATATACAGTCGTTGTCAAAAGTTTACATACACTTGTAAAGAACATAATGTCATGGCTGTCTTGACTTTCCAATAATTTCTTTAACACTTATTTGTTTGTGATAGAGTGATTGGAGTACATACTTGTTGGTCACAAAAAATATTCATGAAGTTTGGTTGTTTTATGAATTTATATGGGTCTACTGAAAATGTGAGCAAATCTGCTGGGTCAAAGGTATACGTACAGCAATGTTAATATTTGGTTACATGTCCCTTGGCAAGTTTCACTGCAATAAGGCGCTTTTGGTAGCCATCCACAAGCTTCTGGTTGAATGTTTGACCACTCCTCTTGACAAAATTGGTGCAGTTCAGCTAAATGTGTTGGTTTTCTGACGTGGACTTGTTTCTTCAGCATTGTCCACACGTTTAAGTCAGGACTTTGGGAAGGCCATTCTACAACCTTAATTCTAGCCTGATTTAGCCATTCCTTTACCACTGTATTATTGAAATACATTTTGGTACCGGTACCAAAATATTGGTATCGGGACAACCCTAGTGCTAACACAATGCATTACCTGCACGCCATCTCTTGTCTCTGCATCTTGGGGTCACACCAGAATAAAACAGTGGTTAATATGATGCTAGAGAATGAATTGTATAACACTTGCGTGGATTTAAGTTCTTTGAAGAACACTGTAGTACTAAAATGTGCTGAACCAAATAAATATCATGCATATATTCAAACAAGAACTACTTGGGGCGGTACAGCTCGGTTTGTACAGTGGCCGTGCCAGCAACTTGAGGGTTCCAGGTTCGATCCCCGCTTCCGCCATCCTAGTCACTGCTGTTGTGCCCTTGGGCAAGACACATTACCCACCTGCTCCCAGTGCCACCCACACTGGTTTAAAGGCCTACTGAAACCCACTACTACCGACCACGCAGTCTGATAGTTTACATATCAATGATGAAATCTTAACATTGCAACACATGCCAATACGGCCGGGTTAGCTTACTAAAGTGCAATTTTAAATTTTGCGCGAAATAGCCTGCTGAAAACGTATCGGTATGATGACGCCTGCGCGTGACGTCACGGATTGTAGAGGACATTTTGGGACAGCATGGTGGCCAGCTATTAAGTCGTCTGTTTTCATTGCAAAATTCCACAGTATTCTGGACATCTGTGTTGGTGAATCTTTTGCAATTTGTTCAATGAACAATGGAGACAGCAAAGAAGAAAGCTGTAGGTGGGAAGCGGTGCATTGTGGCAGGTGTTGTGCCGGATAACGCACCCCCGCTGTAGAATGCACCCCTTGACTGTTGTGCCGGATAACACAGCCGGTGTTTCATTGTTTACATTCCCAAAAGATGACAGTCAAGCTTTACCATTGGCCTGTGGAGAACTGGGACAACAGAGACTCTTACCAGGAGGACTTTGAGTTGGATGCGCAGACGCGGTACCGTGAGTACGCTTCCAAACATTAGATCGCTTGCCCGTACGTGCGTGCCGCTATGTGCATGTCACGTACGTAACTTTGGGGACTTTGGGGAAATATATGTGCTGTATGAACTTTGGGGAGGTGAACGGTACTTTGGGCTGTGGGATTGAGTGTGTTGTGCAGGTGTTTGAGTTGTATTGGCGGGTTATATGGACGGGAGGGTGGAGGTGTTTGTTATGCGGGATTAATTTGTGGCATATTAAATATAAGCCTGGTTGTGTTGTGGCTAATAGAGTATATATATGTCTTGTGTTTATTTACTGTTTTAGTCATTCCCAGCTGAATATCAGGTCCCACCCGCCTCTCACAGCATCTTCCCTATCTGAATCGCTCCCACTGCCCTCTAGTCCTTCACTCTCACTTTCCTCATCCACAAATCTTTCATCCTCGCTCAAATTAATGGGGAAATCGTCGCTTTCTCGGTCCGAATCGCTCTCGCTGCTGGTGGCCATGATTGTAAACAATGTGCGGATGTGAGGAGCTCCACAACTGGTGACGTCACGCTACTCGTCTGCTACTTCCGGTACAGGCAAGGCTTTTTTATCAGCGACCAAAAGTTGCGAACTTTATCGTCGATGTTCTCTACTAAATCCTTTCAGCAAAAATATGGCAATATCGCGAAATGATCAAGCATGACACATAGAATGGACCTGCTATCCCCGTTTAAATAAGAAAATCGCATTTCAGTAGGCCTTTAAATGTAACTTAGATATTGGGTTTCACTATGTAAAATTGCTTTGAGTCACTAGAGAAAAGCGCTATATAAATATAATTCACTTCACTTCATCCAACAGAGCATCATTCCACATCTGCTGAATCACCTTCAGGGATTCAAAGCGGCCTGGGTCGTAACCCATGTGCCGGTGGTGATGTTCTTCCTTCCTTTGAACTGCGGCCATCACCTTCCATTTTTCTTTGCCAGAATTGAACACCTTGCATATATTGAACGGGCACATGGGGTCGGCGGGGGAGAAGTACAAAGGCAGAGAACCGGGAACGAGACGAGGTCCCATAGTTAACAGCGTTGAGACCAAAAAAAGCAGGTCAGAGTTGACATCTGTGAGCAGACGCCCATCAGGGCGCCGCTGGCTGCTGGCGTTGTTGCATATTCTCATCATCTTATCATCTCTCAGGCGGCTCTCCATCCATCTGCAACGGCGCTATTTTCCGCCCGACCCTCATTTCGTGAGCTCGCTGGAGCGTGACGCCCAAATGGTGTGTTGGTGTCTGTAGTGGGCCGACGAGGGTCTGACTCACCGACTTAGCGCGCCCACGCCGCCATGATACGGCGCGGGAGAACAGGCAAGAGGGTGGGTGGAGAGGTCGGCGGGGTCGGCCTCAGTCACGGGTGTTTTGTTGCTGTGTGGGTGAGACGGCATGCGCGCGTGGTCATGTCTGCAATGCAGCACTTCCTGTTGTTTACATGGTGGGTTTCAGCGCCTCCCAGGGCGCTCGGTTAGATGAGCGGATTACTGGCATTGTGGGAATGCGGGAAGATAATTTTCTGATTATGCAGCGCTCTCTCTGGGGGAGAAACCACAACAAGATGAGTTTTACATCTTGTTTATCCAATGTATCTCTGAAGCAGGCATTAGCAGGGAGGAAGTGTATTGCTAGTGGATTATTTTAATGTTTTTTTCCCCCTCTGGTCAAATCACTTTTGCTTCAATTTGTGTTCATTTATCCTTTACATCAGGGGTCTTTAATGACCTCCTACCTCTATAGAATTGTCCTTTAAATTAAACTGATCCTTAAAGGCCTACTGAAATGAAATGTTTTTATTTAAAGGGGAACATTATCACAATTTCAGAATTGTTAAAACCATTAAACATCAGTTCCCAGTGGCTTATTATATTTTTCGAAGTTTTTTTAAAAATGTTACCCATCACGCAATATCCCTAAAAAAAAAGCTTCAAAGTGCCTGATTTTAACCACCCGTCCATTTTCCTGTCACGTCACATAGTGAAGCCAACACAAACAAACATGGCGGAAAGAACAGCAAGCTATAGCAACATTAGCTCGGATTCAGACTCGGATTTCAGCGGCTTAAGCGGTTCAACAGATTACGCAGGTATTGAAACGGATGAGGCAGGTAGCGAAAACGAAATTGGAGAAGAAACTGAAGCTATTGAGCCATATCGGTTTGAACCGTATGCAAGCGAAACCGACGAAAACGACACGACAGCCAGCGACACGGGAGAAAGCGAGGACGAATTCGGCGATCGCCTTCTAACCAACGATTGGTATGTGTTTGTTTGGTATTAAAGGAAACTAACAACTATGAACTAGGTTTACAGCATATGAAATACATTTGGCAACAACATGCACTTTGAGAGTGCAGACAGCCCAATTTTCATCAATTAATATATTCTGTAGACATACCCTCATGTCAGCAGGCCAGAGAAGCTAGGGTCGATATTCTTCTCTTGATCATCTTCGGGACGGTGTGAGCCAAGACATCCAGGGGGGTTTAGCTCGCTCGTCTGCGGGAACAAACTGCCGCCATTGCTCGCCGTGCTACCGAGGTCCTTTGTCCTTGAATTGCTCACACACTCCGGCAGATTCAATGGGGGTCTGGCGGCAGATTTCTTTGACTTTATCGTTGGAAATGCATCTGCTTTGAGTGTCGCGGGATATCCACACATTCTTGCCATCTCTGTCGTAGCATAGCTTTCGTCGGTAAAGTGTGCGGAACAAACGTCCAATTTCTTGCCACTTTCGCATCTTTGGGCCACTGGTGCAACTTGAATCCGTCCCTGTTGGTGTTGTTACACCCTCCGACAACACACCGACGAGGCATGATGTCTCCAAGGTACGGAAAACAGTCGAAAAAACGGAAAATATCAGAGCTGATTTGACTCGGTGTTTGAGAAAATGGCGGATTGCTTCCCGATGTGACGTCACGCTCCAAGAGCGAATATTAGAAAGGCGTTTAATTCGCCAAAATTCACCCATTTAGAGTTCGGAAATCGGTTAAAAAAATATATGGTCTTTTTTCTGCAACATCAAGGTATATATTGACGCTTACATAGGTCTGGTGATAATGTTCCCCTTTAAACGGGGATAGCAGATCCATTCTATGTGTCATACTTGATTATTTCGCGATATTGCCATATTTTTGCTGAAAGGATTTAGTAGAGAACATCGACGATAAAGTTTGCAACTTTTGGTCGCTGATTAAAAAAAAGCCTTGCCTGTACCGGAAGTAGCGTGACGTCACTAGTTGAAAGTCTCCACAAATTTCCCCATTGTTTACACCAGCAGCGAGAGCGATTCGGACCGAGAAAGCGACGATTACCCCATTAACTTGAGCGAGGATGAAAGATTTGTGAATGAGTAACATGAGAGTGAAGGACTAGGACGTATCTTTTTTCGCTCTGACCGTAACTTAGGTATAAGGGCTCATTCGATTCCACACTCTCTCCTTTTTCTATTGTGGATCACAGATTTGTATTTTAAACCACCTCGGATACTATATCCTCTTGAAAATGAGAGTCGAGAATGCGAAATGGACATTCACAGTGACTTTTATCTCCACGACAATACATCGGTGAAGCACTTTAGCTACGGAGCTAACGTGATAGCATCGGGCTTAACTGCAGATAGAAACAAAATAAATAAACCCCTGACTGGAAGGATAGACATAAAATCAACAATACTATTAAACCATGGACCTGTAACTACACGGTTAATGCTTTCTAGCCTGGCAAAGCTTGACAATGCTGTTGCTAACATTGAAGCTAACTTAGCTATGGACCTCGACAGAGCTATGCTAAAAACATTAGCTCTCCACCTACGCCAACCCTCATCTGCTCATCAACACCGAAGCTCACCTGCGTTCCAGCGATCGGCGGAGCGACGAAGGACTTCACCCGATCATCGATGCGGTCGGCGGCTAGCGTCGGATAGTGCGTCTGCTATCCAAGTCAAAGTCCTCCTGGTTGTGTTGCTGTAGCCAGACGCTAATACACCGATCGCACCTACAGGTTTCTTCTTTGCAGTCTCCATTGTTCATTAACGGGGAAAATTATCACCAGACCTATGTAAGAGTCAATATATACCTTGATGTTGCAGAAAAAAGACTATATATATTTTTTTAACAGATTTCCGAACTCTAAATGGGTGAATTTTGGCGAATTAAACGCCTTTCTATTATTCGCTTTCGGAGCGATGACGTTGTGACGTCACATCGGGAAGCAATCCGCCATTTTCTCAAACACATTACAAACACCGAGTCAAATCAGCTCTGTTATTTTCCGTTTTTAGACTGTTTTCCGTACCTTGGAGACATCATGCCTCGTCGGTGTGTTGTCGGAGGGTGTAACAACACGAACAGGGACGGATTCAAGTTGCACCAGTGGCCCAAAGATGCGAAAGTGGCAAGAAATTGGATGTTTGTTCCGCACACTTTACCGACGAAAGCTATGCTACTACGACAGAGATGGCAAGAATGTGTGGATATCCTGCGACACTCAAAGCAGATGCATTTCCAACTGGACTGGACAGATCAGCTTTCAGGAAAAGAGAGCGGATGAGGGTATGTCTACAGAATATATTAATTGATGACAATTGGGCTGTCTGCACTCTCAAAGTGCATGTTGTTGCCAAATGTATTTCATATGCTGTAAACCTAGTTCATAGTTGTTAGTTTCCTTTAATGCCAAACAAACACATACCAATCGTTGGTTAGAAGGCGATCGCCGAATTCGTCCTCGCTTTCTGTCGTGTCGTTTTCGTCGGTTTCGCTTGCATACGGTTCAAACCGATATGGCTCAATAGCTTCAGTTTCTTCTTCAATTTCGTTTTCGCTACCTGCCTCCACACTACAACCATCCGTTTCAATACATGCGTAATCTGTTGAATCGCTTAAGCCGCTGAAATCCGAGTCTGAATCCGAGCTAATGTCGCTATACCTTGCTATTCTATGCGCCATGTTTGTTTGTATTGGCATCACTATGTGACGTCACAGGAAAATGGACGGGTGTATATAACGATGGTTAAAATCAGGCACTTTGAAGCTTTTTTTAGGGATATTGCGTGATGGGTAAAATTTTGAAAAAAACTTCGAAAAATAAAAAGCACTGGGAACTGATTTTTAATGGTTTTAACCCTTCTGAAATTGTGATAATGTTCCCCTTTAAACAAATTGCAAAAGATTCACCAACACAGATGTCCAGAATACTGTGGAATTTAGCTATGAAAAGAAACGATTTAAGCTGGCAACCGACCTATTCCAAAATGTCTGTTTCAACTATTGACGTCACGTGCATACGTCATCATACATAGACGTTTTCAACCGGAAGTTTCCCGGTAAATTTAAAATTGCACTTTAGTAAGCTAACCCGGCCGTATTGGCATGTGTTACAATGTTAAGATTTCATGATTGATATATAAACTATCAGACTGCGTGGTCGGTAGTAGTGGGTTTCAGTAGGCCTTTAAGGTACACTGGAACCTCGAGTTCCAAAGTTAATCGGTTCTTGAACGGGGTTCGTAAATCGAAAAGAAGCACATTTCTCCATGAGAAACAATATAAATATGAATAATGGGTTTCATTCTGGACTAGTGTTGTAACGATACCAATATTTTGGTACCAGTAGTAAAAAAATGTCGGTACTTTTTGGTACTTTTCTAAATAAAGGGGACCACAAAAAATTGCATTATTGGCTTTATTTTAACAAAAAATCTTAAGGTACATCAAACATATGTTTCTTATTGCAGTTAAGTCCTTAAATAAAATAGTGAACAAACAAGACAACTTGTCTTTTAGTAGTAAGTAAACAAACAAAGGCTCCTAATTAGTCTGCTGACATATGCAGTAACATATTGTGTCATTTATCATTCTTTTTTTTTGTCAACATTATTAAGGACAAGTGGTAGACAATAAAATTATTAATCTAATTGTTCATTTACTGTTAATATCTGCTTACTTTCTCTTTTAACATGTTCTATCTACACTTCTGGTAAAATGTAATAATCACTTATTCTGTTGTTTGATACTTTACATTAGTTTTGGATGAGACCACACATTTGGGTATCAATCCGTAGGGATGATGTTTGATAAGAAATTATCGAGTTCGAGCCTATTATCGAATCCTCTTATCGAACCAATTCCTTATCGACTCTCTTATCGAGTCCAGATAAGTTGTTATATATGGAAAAAAACACAATATTTGGTTTAACAAATCACTTCACATTCTCTACTGCTCGCTACTATAGTATTACCATATCTGAGTTATTGTGCAGAAATGTGGGGAAATAACTACAAATGTGCGCTACATTCGTTAACTGTGTTACAAAAAAGATCAATTAGACTGATACATATTGAACATACAAACACTTTATTTATTGAGTCAAAAATATTAAAGTTCGATGATTTGGTAAAATTGCAAACAGCTAAAATGATGTGGAATTAAATGATGGAATGGATGAAGTCCATCCATCCATCCATCTTCTTCCGCTTATCCGAGGTCGGGTCGCGGGGGCAGCAGCCTAAGCAGGGAAGCCCAGACTTTCCTCTCCCCAGCCACTTCGTCCAGCTCCTCCCGGGGGATCCCGAGGCGTTCCCAGGCCAGCCGGGAGACATAGTCTTCCCAACGTGTCCTGGGTCTTCCCCGTGGCCTCCTACCGGTTGGACGTGCCCTAAACACCTCCCGAGGGAGGCGTTCGGGTGGCGTCCTGAACAGATTCCCGAACCACCTCATCTGGCTCCTCTCGATGTGGAGGAGCAGTGGCTTTACTTTAAGCTCCCCCCGGATGGCAGAGCTTCTCACCCTATCTCTAAGGGAGAGCCCCGCAACCCGGCGGAGGAAACTCATTTCAGCCGCCTGTACCCGTGATCTTGTCCTTTCGGTCATAACCCAAAGCTCATGACCATAGGTGAGGATGGGAACGTAGATCGACCGGTAAATTGAGAGCTTTGCCTTCCGGCTCAGCTCCTTCTTCACCACAACGGATCGATACAGCGTCCGCATTGCTGAAGATGCCGCACCGATCCGCCTGTCGATCTCACAATCCACTTTTCCCTCACTCGTGAACAAGACTCCTAGGTACTTGAACTCCTCCACTTGGGGCAGGGTCTCGTCCCCAACCCGGAGATGGCATTCCACCCTTTTCCGGGTGAGAACCATGGACTCGGACTTGGAGGTGCTGATTCTCATCCCAGTCGCTTCATACTCGGCTGCGAACCGATCCAGTGAGAGCTGAAGATCCTGGCCAGATGAAGCCATCAGGACCACATCATCTGCAAAAAGCAGAGACCTAATCCTGCAGCCACCAAACTGGATCTCCTCAACGCCTTGACTTCGCCTAGAAATTCTGTCCATAAAAGTTATGAACAGAATCGGTCACAAAGGGCAGCCCTGGCGGAGACCAACCCTCACTGGAAACGTGTCCGACTTACTGCCGGCAATGCGGACCAAGCTCTGACACTGATCGTACAGGGAGCGGACAGCCACAATCAGACAGTCCGATACCCCATACTCTCTGAGCACTCCCCACAGGACTTCCCGAGGGACACGGTCAAATGCCTTCTCCAAGTCCACAAAGCACATGTAGACTGGTTGGGCAAACTCCCATGCACCCTCAAGGACCCTGCCGAGAGTATAGAGCTGGTCCACAGTTCCACGACCAGGACGAAAACCACACTGTTCCTCCTGAATCCGAGGTTCGACTATTCATCCAAGTTAAACATCAGTACAATGTTTAACTGGGATGAAGTAAAGAAGTTAAACATTGTACTGATATGATCCAGTTTAAGAGGTTGTTCAAATTAATAGTGCTTACAAATTACAAAGAAGAAGAATTATGAGAAATACTTTCAACTTTACTCCTCCACTTGCCCCAAGTGGAGGAGTTCAAGTACCTCGGAGTCTTGTTCACTAGTGAGGGAAGAGTGGATCGTGAGATCGACAGGCGGATCGGTGCGGCGTCTTCAGTAATGCGGACGCTGTATCGATCCGTTGTGGTGAAGAAGTAGCTGAGCCGGAAGGCAAAGCTCTCAATTTACCGGTCGATCTACGTTCCCATCCTCACCTATGGTCATGAGCTTTGGGTTATGACCGAAAGGACAAGATCAAGGGTACAAGCGGCCGAAATGAGTTTCCTCCGCCGGGTGGCGGGGCTCTCCCTTAGAGATAGGGTGAGAAGCTCTGCCATCCGGGGGGAGCTCAAAGTAAAGCCGCTACTCCTCCACATCGAGAGGAGCCAGATGAGGTGGTTCGGGCATCTGGTCAGGATGCCACCCGAACGCCTACCTAGGGAGGTGTTTAGGGCACGTCCGACCGGTAGGAGGCCGCGGGGAAGACCCAGGACACGTTGGGAAGACTATGTCTCCCGGCTGGCCTGGGAACGCCTCGGGGTCCCACAGGAAGAGCTGGACGAAGTGGCTGGGGAGAGGGAAGTCTGGGCTTCCCTGCTTAGGCTGCTGCCCCCGCGACCCGACCTCGGCTAAGCGGAAGAAGATGGATGGATGGATGGACTTTCAACTTTATTGAAAATAAGATATTCTTCATCTCAGTATTTTAATAATGACTGAATTAATTAATTACATATTACAAAACTGTTGTATATATTAATTCACAGCTATTTTATTATAAAAAGGTCAGTAAATGATGTATATATTTGTAAACGCTATGAAGTGGGAAAGGGGTAGGATTAAATAAGCTTTACTTCTTTCTACTCCTGTAAAGTGAAATAATATGAAACTGTGATGTATTATGATGTGGTCGGATCATGTTTAGTTTAGTTATGTTCTGTTAGTTTTGGACTTCCTTAGTTGTTTTGTGCACTTCGGGGGTTTGTTTTAGTCACCATGGTTACTTATGATTTTCACCTGCCTGTTTCTCATCAGAGACTCTATTTAAGCCTGCCTTTTCCGGTCACTCGTCATGGCTTCATTGTTTGCATTTGCAACAGTTACGTTGGCATTCTGGTTTTCGAGCTCATGATTCCTGTGCTAAAGTTACCTTAGCTTCTAGTATTCCTGTGCTAAGTAAATTTTTGCTTTAGCTTCTCGTGCGAACGGCACGCTTTCCTTTTGTTTCGTTCCTGTCTGTTGTAATGTGCATGATTTATGAGAAATAAATCATCTCCTACCTGCACGCTTTCGTCCGGAGCCGTCAGTTTTGAGGCCCGGGAACTAACCGCAGCACGCTGCACCCCACCGTGACGAATGACTGAGCTACGTGACGTCATTTCTTGTGATGTCACACGGGGCATTTCTTGTCGGGACAGCAGTCGTTCCCAGGGATTCGAATAAAGAACCAACTCTTTCTCTTTACTATAGTGGTCTCAATAACGGGTACCGGTTCTCAAAAAGGGATTCGAGGACTCGGTTCTTTTCTTATCGAACAACCGGGAAAACCGGTTTCGAGCATCATCCCTATCAATCCGATACCAATTAGTTACAGGATCATACATTGGTCATATTCAAAGTCCTCATGTGTCCAGGGACATATTTCCTGAGTTTATAAATATAATATGATTTTTTTTTTTAAACTAAAGATGTTGTGATGCCAAAAAATATCGACATAATCAACGTAGTATCGACTAGATACATTCCTGTACTTGGTATCATTACAATGGATGTTAGGTGTAGATCCATTCATGGCGTTTGTTTACATTTTGATGCAGGTGAGCTACGGTGTGTAGTGAAGCATGTTTAGCTATTCCTCGTCCTGCAGGGTTGCAGGTTCGCTCCCCGCCTCTTACCATCCAAATCGCTGCCATTGTGTCCTTGGGCAGGACACTTCACCCTTGCCCCCAGTGCCGCTCACACTGGTGAATGAATGATGAATGATGGGTGGTGGTCGGAGGGGCCGTAGGCGCAAACTGGCAGCCACGCTTCCGTCAGTCTACCCCAGGGCAGCTGTGGCTACGAAAGTAGCTTACCACCACCAGGTGTGAATGAATGATGGGTTGTGAAGCGCTTTGAGTATCTAGAAAATTGCTATATAAATCTAAATCATTATTATTATTATTACCTGTTTCCAAACTGTCTGTAACACGGCAGTAAAACGGCTGATCAAACAAAACAGAAGTCATTGTCATGACACGGTTCTCAGGTTCCATTTTTGTTTTGTTCAGAACGTGTTAATTTTGTCTGTAGAATGTGTCGCCGGCCAATAAAAACAGATTTTGGACACCCGCGGCCTATGAGCATTGAATTAAAACCAGTGTGTTTATTTAATCCAATGTTAAAGTATTATTTGTTTATTGCCTCATTATATCCCCTTTAGAGTGATAAAGTAGAACAAGCAAACGTATGTCATGCTCGGCTGTCCTTGGAAGTGCTGTATTGTGATGGATCACTCCATTGCAATGAGGGGAACAGCATCTTTGTCATCGCCATGGCAGCACCACATCGCCCACATCAGTGGTTGCTAATACTGGTAGAGGATCGCTGACAGCTCTTGTGTTGTGTTCGTACTCGCGGTAGAGCTTGTACTAACTAACCTTGCAAACAACCATTCACCATCTTGTTTTCCTCTCTGGAATTTAGGTCAAAGTACCCAAGCTTGAAACGACGCCGCTTTGTTATATGAAAGAATCGAATAAATAAATAATGAAATGAGGATAGTCAGCTGAGGGTGCAGACACATCTCCCCTTCCATGTGTACTCAAAATCAATGACCGGAAGCCACTCCCTGGAGGCCACGTCCAATCAGGGAGGGCCAAATCTGTTCCGAATATACAAATAACAACAGGCAAGCAATGTTTATTTCATGAATAGAGGGAACACTGTTTTATTTTTCACCCACATATAAGTGCTTGCATACAAATGGGAGCCTTCGAGGCTGTAAGGAAAGAGGTGGTGGGAGTAAGGGAGCCCACTGCATGGAAAGCGTCAATAAGAGCAAAGTGCATGGCAATAGGGAAGCTACGGATTTCTATCTAAAAGTCACAATCGGGAAATTTTATGAAATGTACAATATTATATTTATTTTTAGTAGGGATTTATTTTTAAAGCATTTATCAGCCGATAAATGCTATAAAAAGTAATATCGGAAATGATCGGTATCGGTTTCAAAATTATCGGTATCGGTATCAAAAAGTAAAATGTATGACTTTTTAAAATGCTGCTGTGTACACAGACGTAGGGAGAAGTACAGAGCATCAATAAACCTTAAAGGTACTTCCTTTGCGTGCCGGCCCAATCACATAATATCTACGGCTTTTCACACACACACACAAGTGAATGCCATGCATACTTGGTCAACAACCATACAGGTCACACTGAGGGTAGCCGTATAAACTTTAACACTGTTACAAATATGCTCCACACTGTGAACCCACACCAAACAAGAATGATAAACACATTTCGGGAGAACACCCGCACCGTAACACAACATAAACAAAACAGAACAAATACCCAGAACCCCTTGCGGCGCTAACTCTTCCGGGACACTACAATATACACCCCCCGCTACTCCCTACCCCGACCCCGCCCACCTCAACCTCCTCATGCTCACTCAGGGAGAGCATGTCCCAAATTCCAAGCTGCTGTTTTGAGGCATGTTAAAATAAAATAATGCACTTTGTGACTTCAATAATAAATATGGCAGTGCCATGTTGGCATGTTTTTCCATAACTTGAGTTGATTTATTTTGGAAAACCTTGTTACATTGTTTAATGCAACCAGCGGGGCATCACAACAAAATTATGCATAATAATGTGTTAATTCCACGACTGTATATATCGGTATTGGTTGATATCGGAATCGGTAATTAAGAGTTGGACAATATCGGGATATCGGCAAAAAAGCCATTATCGGACATCTCTAATTTTTAGTGTGCAGATCCTAAATTAAGGCCTAGGTTAGGGTATTTCAAGCATACAAATGGTGAAATTAACAAAAAAATATGAACACTACAGTAATATTGGCCACTAGACTAGACCAAACCAATTGGAGCGCACTGTTCAGTATCGTGGCCACTGATTGGCTCAGCATAAAGCAGCACCCAGTCCAGCCTTTTATAAGTTCTAAGGTGACTGTATGGTTGTTATGGTGTGTTCCATTTGTACGAGAAAATCAGATTTCTGAGTTGTGAGTGGTAATTTTAACGGGAACGCCCCTCGAGGTCAGATTTCTGACTCTCAACACCCCTGAGTTGCTTTCAAAGATTCTCTAATACCGGTTATTATCACTTCTGATTAGTTTTTGTCGCAGTAAATCAGCCATATACGATGTACTGTTGAATGTTTACATATGGTAACGTTACTTTAGCGTAAACAAAATGTATTTTATGTGTTATACGTTTTACATTGCTAGCAATAGCATCTGTGTTTCCTCTTCATCTACTATGTTTGAAGGTTGCAGAAAGAGTTCATATTTTCCCTTAAGTTGTTTATATTCAGACAAGGTAAGCGCAAAAATAGCTTTCGTAGATGTGGCCATCGTGATTTCCGACCTCGTAACTGTAACGCTCACAACTGGCTGTGACCTCATTCCCAGCTCCGACTTACAACTTCCGACGTAAATGGAACGCACCATTATTTTTTATGTCTAGAAACTTTATATAATGTTTAAAAAAACATTTTGAATGGAGTAAACTTTTTTTTCTTCTCTGGTTATGAAACTATAATAACATTCATAATTAATAATTCTTACTTTGCAGAAATTAATTTACCATGGTCGCAATAAACGAGGGTTTACTGTCGTCGAGTAATCTAGCAAAATAGTTGTTCGAATAATTGAGTAATCGGATAAAACACACTTCATATCCTCAATGCGTATTTTTGGGAACAAAACAAAACAAAAATGTTCTGATGAACTTTATTCCTTGTTATTATCAATTCACATAATCAACATCAAAATTGCACTTTTAACATGAAAACCTCAAGATATAAGTATTTATAAAAGAAATCGTTTAAAAAATATTTAAAAATAGCATAAAACCATTAATAAATGAAAAAGGATTAAATAAAAAACCGAACCAAACAAAAATGTGAATTTACCTTTTTATTAGTGTTGTTTCAAGTTAGCTTAGTGGTTATCTTATCAATTAGCATGCCTGCCCCTGGTTTGCTCTCAGTGTGTAACATGTTTAGCCTCGTCCTCCAGTGACGATGTTACTTAAGATACTGAGAAATGCAGCACGTTTTCTGCAATGAAGACGATTTATATTAGCTTTGGAGAACGGCTCCACACTGTGTATGGAGATAGATAATTAGCCGATTGCCGCTTGTCAACTGGGGGACTAAAAATAAATACACTGTCAGCCAGATGGACTCAGTGTTTGTGATTGGCATTAAAAGTCATTAATCAGCAATGGCGATCAAGTACGTTTTCGCAAAAATTGTCCGATACTGATCGGTGGCCACTTGATCAGCACATCGTTAGTACTTTTGTGAAATGCAAGATCCATTTGACAGTGCTTTCACCATGTTTTCTGTCTTTTTCAATTTGAAATGATCGCAAAACTTTTAACAGATTCAGGCATTTTCTTTGGGTCCTTTGCTCTCTTTCCAACTTTGCTGTTGTTTTTCTTTGAGCCATCGCCACTCTCCTCTGTTTTACGCCACACAGACCATTAAAGGAATTGTGAAAACAACAAAATAAAAGATTGTTTTTCAAATCAGAGTTATTGATTCAATCAAATAATCTTTGCAGGCTTACAGTGCTTAAAGGGGAACATTATCACCGACCTATGTAAGCGTCAATATATACCTTGATGTTGCAGAAAAAAGACCATATATTTTTTTAACCGATTTCCGAACTCTAAATGGGTGAATTTTGGCGAATTAAACGCCTTTCTAATATTCACTCTCGGAGCGTGACGTCACATCGGGAAGCAATCCGCCATTTTCTCAAACACCGAGTCAAATCAGCTCTGTTATTTTCCGTTTTTTCGACTGTTTTCCGTACCTTGGAGACATCATGCCTCGTCGGTGTGTTGTCGGAGGGTGTAACAACACCAACAGGGACGGATTCAAGTTGCACCAGTGGCCCAAAGATGCGAAAGTGGCAAGAAATTGGACGTTTGTTCCGCACACTTTACCGACGAAAGCTATGCTACGACAGAGATGGCAAGAATGTGTGGATATCCTGCGACACTCAAAGCAGATGCATTTCCAACGATAAAGTCAAAGAAATCTGCCGCCAGACCCCCATTGAATCTGCCGGAGTGTGTGAGCAATTCAGGGACAAAGCACCTCTGTAGCACGGCAAGCAATGGCGGCAGTTTGTTCCCGCAGACGAGCGAGCTAAACCCCCTATCGACCCTAGCTTCCCTGGCCTGCTGACATCAACTCCAAAACTGGACAGATCAGCTTTCAGGAAAAGAGCGCGGATGAGGGTATGTCTACAGAATATATTAATTGATGAAAATTGGGCTGTCTGCACTCTCAAAGTACATGTTGTTGCCAAATGTATTTCATATGCTGTAAACCTAGTTCATAGTTGTTAGTTTCCTTTAATGCCAAACAAACACATACCAATCGTTGGTGGAATTCGTCCTCGCTTTCTCCCGTGTCGCTGGCTGTCGTGTTGTTTTCGTCGTTTTCGCTTGCATACGGTTCAAACCGATATGGCTCAATAGCTTCAGTTTCTTCTTCAATTTCGTTTTCGCTACCTGCCTCCACACTACAACCATCCGTTTCAATACATTCGTAATCTTTTGAATCGCTTAAGCCGCTGAAATCCGAGTTTGAATCCGAGCTAATGTCGCTATAGCTTTCTGTTCTTTCCGCCATGTTTGTTTGTGTTGGCTTCACTATGTGACGTCACAGGAAAATGGACGGGTGTATATAACGATGGTTAAAATCAGGCACTTTGAAGGTTTTTTTTAGGAATATTGCGTGATGGGTAAAATTTTGAAAAAAACTTAAAAAATATAATAAGCCACTGGGAACTGATTTTTAATGGTTTTAACCGTTCTGAAATTGTGATAATGTTCCCCTTTAAGACCTCAACATGGGTTATTGGTACCCCATTTTTTAAGGTTTCTCTCGAGCTGACCTTACTGAATCATGGTTTGTTTTATGGTGAACAACTGAACAGTGTGTGTAAGTACTTTCTGAGCATGTTCAGCAATTAATTTATATTAATAACCGTGACCATTTTGGCCACAATAACTGTGCTATTAAAGTTTCATATCATTAAAGCTGTACTTTCATAAGAGAAGAAGTGACAGAACATTGGATGCCGCTCGCGAGTTTTTACCGCTAAGAGCACTCAGACTATATATGCTCTCAAGCTGTTGCATGCTCTAATTACTATCTTCAATCATACCTCCACACGAAGCCAAATCCATCCAACTTGCTGCCAGAGAAATGCCACTCTGCATATAATTGTATTAACTCGTTTTTTGTATAATAAAACATTCTGTCGGGACATGCCTTTGTTTCAAGCGCGCTATGGCTGGATCTCACGCACCCTAAAAGCGACTAGAAGTGGCGATACCAGATGGTCACTACACAAGGTGACAACTCTACGACCTCCAGTTACCAGCACCTCACCCAGCAGGCACAAGACATTAAAAACAACGTTGAGAACTTGTTGAATTAGGTCCTGATGTTGAGCAACTCAAACATAACGTTGAAACAACACACTTTTTGGCGATGTTAATCAATGTTGCGTTCTGATGTTTATTTGACCATTGAATTCGGGTAATTTCCCAAGCAAAATTCTACCACACAAATATAACGTTAAAACAACATACTTTTTGACAACGTTTATTCAATGTCAGGTTGTGACGTTGATTTGACCGTTGAAATGTGGTCATTTCCCAACCAACAACGTGGATCCAACGTTAGACATCAACGTTGTCTAAATTTACAAATCCAACTATTTTGCAATGTTGTTTAAAAGTTAGTTTTAAAGGACGTGTTTATAATCAACTTTGTATCAATGTCTTGTGCCTGCTGGGTATGTCATGTCACTTCTGCTCTTATATAGGGGCCCCTCAATTTCTCAACTAAAGCATTAGGGGTGTGGGAAAAAATCGATTCGAATTCGAATCGCGATTCTCACGTTGTGCGATTCAGAATCTATTCTCATTTTTAAAAAATCTATTTTTCTTGTTGATTTTTTTACTTTTTTTTTCTTTTTTTTTCAATCCAACAAAACAATACACAGCAATACCATAACAATGCAATCCAATTCCAAAACCTAATCCGACACAGCAACACTCAGAACTGCAATAAACAGAGCAATTGAGAGGAGACACAAACACGACACAGAACAATCCAAAAGTAGTGAAACAAAAATGAATATTATATCAACAACAGTATCAATATTAGTTACAATTTCAACATAACCGTGAATAAAAATCCCTCATTGACATTATCATTAGACATTTATAAAAAAAAGAACAATAGTGTCAAAAAATGCATAATAAAGAAGGAAAAAAACATATATAAGTGGCACTGGAGTATAAGATGCATTTTTTTGGGAAATTTATTTGATAAAACCCATCACCAAGAATAGACATTTGAAAGGCAATTTAAAATAAATAAAGAATAGTGAACAACAGGCTGAATAAGTGTACGTTATATGAGGCATAAATAACCAACTGAGAACGTGCCTGGTATGTTAACGTAACATATTATGGTAAGAGTCATTCAAATAACTATAACATATAGAACATGCTATACGTTTACCAAACAATCTGTCACTCCTAATCGCTAAATCCCATGAAATCTTATACGTCTAGTCTCTTACGTGAATGAGCTAAATAATATTATTTGATATTTTACGGTAATGTGTTAATAATTTCACACATACTGTAAGTCGCTCCTGAGTATAAGTCGCACCCCCGGCCAAACTATGAAAAAAACTGCGACTTATAGTCCGAAAAATACGGTACATATATATATATATATATACATACACATACATATATATTTATATATATGTACATATACTCACTCTAGTATCGATCATATATTGATCCTACCCATGATATTGACTCTTCTGATGTATGGCTATAAGCACTTATTTCCTGTATTTTTTTTCAAGCTAGCTGTGTAGCTTAGCAACTAGTTTAGCAATTAGCATGCCTTCTTGTGTGCTCCTGCTTGCTCTCACTCGGTGTGTAACATGATTAGCTTACAGTGATAATGTTACTTGTAAGAAATGTAAGTACGGTATTGTGTTAATAATTACACACATAAGTCACTCCTGAGTATAAGTTGCACCCCCGGCCAAACTATGAAAAAAACTGCGACTGATAGTCCGAAAAATACGGTACACTATGTTTTTTCATTTACAGGATTTTTTTTTTTTCCATTTACTGTGCATGTTTGTTTTGTTTACAGGTTGTTTTTTTTATTTGTTTTTTGTTTTTTCATCTACAGTACTGTACAGTAGATGTTTTTTCATTTCTTATATATGTTTTAAGTCTGTAAAACCCTAACCACACACTTTATAAACTTTTCTCAGACAGACATTGGCATTTTCTCACATTTCTCTCGTTTAAACACTCTCAAAGTTCAAACCTTCTTGGATTTAAAAAAAATAAGTACAGTACACTACTGTATTAAAGAATGAAACCAAAGATCAAAACCTGTTTTTTTTAGGGCTCAAGGATTTCTTGACCTATAAATAAGCCCGGGTTTTATCATAAAGCCCGCAGCATTTCCACACATAACCAGAGTCACACAATCTTTTTGGGCCTTAAATCCTGCACTTTCGGCTTCGTCCTGCATTATAAAGGTGCGAGAGGGCATTCGTTTCCAAAATAAGCCTGTCTCACCCATATTAAAAACTTGTTCAGTATTATATCCCCTGCTGTACTGTACAGGACACATTGCATTGAAGAAGATTGATTGACAATGGTCTACAGTCCCTTAGCGAATCAGGATGCATAACACAATAAGCATTCATACGCTGTAAAAAAAAAAAAAAAGCATGCGACACTGTAAATAAATACACACACACAAAAAATCTGTGTAACAGCGAGGCTGTGTAATGTGAACCGTGTTGTAGCGAGGGAACACTGCATGTGAGAAGTGGACCAGGGGAACTATTTAATGAGCGTTCCTCATAAATCAAACCTAAAAGCCAGGCTGGACAAACGGTCCCTTCTTTGCTCAAGGGCACAGACTAATTGCACAGAGTTTGTTTACATGCGGTGTCCATGCGCTTGACTCCCTTGATGTCCGTGTGGAAATCAAAGGCACTAATGTAGGTTCTGTGATCTAATGGTGAAAGACGGCAACAGACAGTCACATCTGCTTTTCAACCCAGCTGACACGTAAATCTCTGTGACCCATTGTGCATGGAATCAGATTTTTTTTAATGTGAATGAATGGAATGCAATAGTCAGATGGCAATAGGAAATTATACCAACACACAAAAAACATATTAGCATAGTTCCCTCCATAATCTGGCTAAATCCCCTTTGTCAAAAGTCTGACAATTTTGAGGCTCTGTTGGACCAAAACAGAAATTGACATCTTTCTTACAGATTTGTTTTGATTTTGATTTGTTGAAACGTTTCTTTTTTTCTGTTAAATTACACAGAATACAAATATGTATATTGTATTCTGCATGACAAAAGTATGCTCGTGTGCAGAGGTCTTCAACAGGGGGTCCGTGATCTCTGGTCGGTCCTGCTGAGGTACTGTGGAGGGCCTGTGAAATGTTTTAATGTTTTAAATATTTGTTTCTAGTCCCCCAAAAATGTTTTCACCTATTTAAGATACACATGAAGAAGGCAATACCTCCGCTACAACTATAAATAGGAAAATTTGTCTATAAAACCTCTGCATAACAGTGTATCCGCATTAACATGAAAGAAAAGCGAAATAAATATACATCAACTTTTTTTGCTGCAGCTGTTACATATACTGTAATATTGTACAAACCCTGTTTCCATATGAGTTGGGAAATTGTGTTAGATGTAAATATAAACGGAATGCAATGATTTGCAAATCCTTTTCAACCCATATTCAATTGAATATGCTACAAAGACAAGATATTTGAAGTTCAAACTCATAAACTTTATTTTTTTTTTGCAAATAATAAATAACTTAGAATTTCATGGCTGCAACACGTGCCAAAGTAGTTGGGAAAGGGCATGTTCACCACTGTGTTACATCACCTTTCCTTTTAACAACACTCAGTAAACGTTTGGGAACTGAGGAGACACATTTTTTAAGCTTCTCAAGTGGAATTCTTTCCCATTCTTGCTTGATGTACAGCTTAAGTTGTTCAACAGTACGGGGGTCTCCGTTGTGGTATTTTAGGCTTCATAATGCGCCACACATTTTCAATGGGAGACAGGTCTGGACTACAGGCAGGCCAGTCTAGTACCCGCACTCTTTTACTATGAAGCCACGTTGATGTAACAGGTGGCTTGGCATTGTCTTGCTGAAATAAGCAGGGGCAACATATGTTGCTCCAAAACCTGTATGTACCTTTCAGCATTAATGGCGCCTTCACAGATGTGTAAGTTACCCATGTCTTGGGCACTAATACACCCCCATACCATCACAGATGTTGGCTTTTCAACTTTGCGCCTATAACAATCCAGATGGTTCTTTTCCTCTTTGGTCTGTAGGACACGACGTCCACAGTTTCCAAAAATAATTTGAAATGTGGACTCGTCAGACCACAGAACACTTTTCCACTTTGTATCAGTCCATCTTAGATGAGCTCAGGCCCAGCGAAGCCGACGGCGTTTCTGGGTGTTGTTGATAAACGGTTTTCGCCTTGCATAGGAGAGTTTTAACTTGCACTTACAGATGTAGCGACCAACTGTAGTTACTGACAGTGGTTTTCTGACGTGTTCCTGAGCTTATGTGGTGATATCCTTTACGCACTGATGTCACTTGTTGATGCAGTACAGCCTGAGGGATCGAAGGTCACGGGCTTAGCTGCTTACGTGCAGTGATTTCTCCAGATTCTCTGAACCCTTTGATGATATTACGGACCGTAGACGCTGAAATCCCTAAATTCCTTGCAATAGCTGGTTGAGAAAGGTTTTTCTTAAACTGTTCAACAACTTGCTCACGCATTTGTTGACAAAGTGGTGACCCTCGCCCCATCCTTGTTTGTGAAAGACTGAGCATTTCATGGAATCTACTTTTATACCCAATCATGGCACCAACTTGTTCCCAATTTGCCTGTTCACCTGTGGGATGTTCCAAATAAGTGTTTGATGAGCATTCCTCAACTTTATCTGTATTTATTGCCACCTTTCCGAACTTCTTTGTCACGTGTTGCTGGCATCAAATTCTAAAGTTAATGATTATTTGCAAAAAAAAAAATGTTTATCAGTTTGAACATCAAATATGTTGTCTTTGTAGCATATTCAACTGAATATGGGTTGAAAATGATTTGCAAATCATTGTATTCTGTTTATATTTACATCTAACACAATTTCCCAACTCATGGAAACGGGGTTTGTACATGGTAATTGGGATTTGTTATATATTGTATATATTATATAATAATATAATGTAATATATCAGTATATGTTATATACTTTATATATAATATGTAAATATTAGATATATGTTACCTTTTATATTGCTACTATGGTACATTTTTAGTCTACTTAATACCTGCATTATTCTTTCCATCCTTTGTAACTGAGGTACTGTGTGGAACAATTTCCCTTGTGGATCAATAAAGTTTGCCTAGGTCTAAGTCTAACAGTGTTTTAGTGTGTAACATAAAAAAATACAAAAATTAATAAATCCTTATTTAAACTTTAAACATTTTTGGACTGACTTGAACCATATAATACTGGAAAATAAAATAAAATACTAAATTCAAATGGACCAACAACATCTAAAACACTTTAATCTACAAAACAAAAATTAATAAATAAATAAATAAACAATTTGTGATTATTTTTTTTTCGTCCTAAAACAGAGGAAGTCAGGAATAGTGGCTACAATTAGCACGTTTTGTAGTGCACAGCATTTCTGAAGCACGATACTGATAAAGCATGTTCCCCTGGCATCACACCGTGCTCCCTTCCCACCTCCCCCAAGAAGGCTGGATATAGTTGAAGACCCCTGCTGTGGTGTGATGATGATAATAGTGCAGGGAACTGGCTGTAAAAATGCAAGTGAATGTGATTCGAACCCTTAATCTCGTGAAGCTGAGGCTAACATGCTAGCCACTCGTTAGTCGGGCATCTCTAAATTAGGACATATGAAACTATTTTAAACTATCTCTGCCAGTTGCTGTCTTACCTTTAACTTTAAAGTGTTTATCATCTACCAACCGATTCACAAGATCTTGATCAGTAAGCCGGTGAATGCAGACTTTTTATTGTCATGGCAACAGCGAGACTCACATAGGGCAAGCACCTTAGCTGCAGGGCTCGTCATTGGGCACACACTGGCATTTAATGTTTTCTAAATTAGTTTCAATGGTACCTAAAAGACAAATAGTCTTTTAGGTACCACCGAATTAATGAAGGTGTTTATTATTTATGTGGCGAAACAGAGAGTTTGGACGTCCTGTTCTCTGATCAACTGAACTAATTCTCTCATTGTCACACAGTGGAAGTACACGGCTACTAAAAGCATTTTAAAGGCTACCACAGTATATAGGCTCATATTTTAGGGAACCAAGGTAAACATTATTTTCTTTCCAGGCAGGGCCTCCAAAGCGTGCATGCATACATATACCGTTTTTTTTTTTAATTCATTGTTGATATAAACTTGTCAGCTTTTTGTCATTTCATGATGCCTTTATTTCTATTTGTACCTTTTGATAGAGGAAAGTATTTTTTATTATTATTTATTTTTCACATTATGTGCATGTAGATGCTGTATCGGGACGGTTTCATTAAGAGGTTGAGCAGAAATACGTCATATAGGAATTAACTATACACAATAAAACATTAACAAAATGATGTGTCAAATGGTTTTGAAAGTAATACCTTTGTGACATGAAAAAAACACAAGTAATGTTAAAAAAAAAAACATGGCGTTTACTTTTTGATATCAAAATAAAACAAATCAGTTTGGCTAATAAAGTCTAATAAACAAAATGTGTTCTTCTCCAACGCCCCCTTGTGGTTTAGTACAACAGTTTGGCCAACAACAACAAAAAAACAGTAGTGACCGCGTGTTTCCTCACCTCATTAACTCTCAGTCACAGCAGCTGATGGAGGCTGTATTGTCAAAATGAAAGCAACGTCATATAGTTTTTCTCCTTCGCTGTATACTTTTAGTGTGGGGACAAGTGTCTCCAATATTGTCCACACCTGTCTCCATCTAACAGCAGTGCACTCTTAAACACACGGCGGGAAGCGAGGGAAAATGTCTGGAGCGTCCCGGAAGAGTTGGTGCTGCAAGGAATTCTGGGAATGTAGTCTGTTGCGTTTATGTTGTGTTGCGGTACAAATACTCCCCCAAAATGTAATTGGCATTGTTGTTTAGTGTGGTTTCACCATATGGCACATGTTTATGACAGTGTTGCCGTTGTTTATACGGCCACCCTTAGTGTGACATGTAGGTCTTTTGACTATATACCATGATGCGAAATTAACCTGTTAGTCCGTCATGACTAAAGAACCACATGACGCTAGTGCGCATGCGCCTAAATCCGTGTAAACTATGGGACGGCGTGGCGAAGTTGGTTGAGTGGCCGTGCCAGCAATCTGAGGGTTGCTGGTTACTGGGGTTCAATCCCCACCTTCTACCATCCTCGTCACGTCCGTTGTGTCCTTGGGCAATACACTTCACCCTTGCTCCTGATGGGTGCTGGTTAGCGCCTTGCATGGCAGCTCCCGCCATCAGTGTGTGAATGTGTGTGTGAATGGGTGAATGTGGAAATACTGTCCAAGCGCTTTGAGTACCTTGAAGGTAGAAAAGCGCGATACAAGTATAACCCATTTATCATTTGTTTATCATTTATCATGCATGAATAAATGACGGGGGTTCTGTATATTATAAAGTAAACTCATCATTATGCCGTCGACCATTATATCCCTCGTCCATTACCAAGTAAAAAGTCACGGCAAGCTGTTGCCGCACATGTTGGTAAATTTTTATGGGCATTACGGCAAATGAGAGGGTGGTCGCGGTAATTGTTGTGGTTAAATTCGAGCCCTGCATGTGTAACACAAACAAGCACATTGGCGCCTGAAGTCTGCCACACAGTGACATACTTGCCAACCTTGAGACCTCCGAATTCAGGAGATTGGGGGGGGTTTGAGGTGTGGGGGGGTGGGCGGGGTTGAGGTGGGCAAGGTTGGGGGGGGGGGGGTGTTTGGTGGTAGCGGGGTTGTATATGGTAGCCCGGAAGAGTTAGGGATACAAGGGATTCTGGGTATTTGTTCTGTTGTGTTTATGTTGTGTTACGGTGCGGATGTTCTCCCGAAATGTGTTTGTCATCCGTGTTTGGTGTGGGTTCACAGTGTAGCGCATATTTGTAACAGTGTTAAAGTTGTTTATACGGCCACCCTCAGTGTGACCTGAATGGCTGTTGATCAAGTCACTTACGTGTGTCTGCAGAAGTCTCATACAACATGTGACTGGGCCGGCACGCTGTTTGTATGGAGAAAAAGCGGACGCGACGACGGTTTGTAGAGGACGCTAAAGACAGTGCCATCACGGCACGCCCTTAATATTGTTGTCCGGGTGAAAATCGGGAGAATAGTTGCCCCGGGAGATTATCGGGAGGGGCACTGAAATTCGGGAGTCTCCCGGAAAAATCGGGAGGGTTGGTAAGTATGCACAGTGATGACTCTTCAGTCGGTTGGCTTTGGTAAATTAATGAGAAATCGGGGCTCAAGTAGCGCAATTTGTCAAGAGCATTTTTATTTTGAAGAAAGAGTGGGACACAAAGGCAGGAAAACACATCTGTACACATGGTAGGCACACAGGAATATACAAAGAAAAGAAGGTTTTGACTTAATGAGAATGCCGTGTGAGCCGCTCCTTGGCGCTGGACTATAGGAAGAGAGGCATTAACGAAATGTCTGAGCGTTACCCAGTCTTGTTTTATCAAAAGTAAATGTGACAAGAGACTGAGGCACCTGTTGCCATGCAGCGCGGGTTACCATGGCGATTACTCCAATTAAACCCGCGCCAGCTTGGTAACATTGCAAAATACACCCT
The DNA here is from genome assembly GCF_033978685.3 of Nerophis lumbriciformis. Lineage (NCBI taxonomy): Eukaryota > Metazoa > Chordata > Actinopteri > Syngnathiformes > Syngnathidae > Nerophis > Nerophis lumbriciformis. Next base: position 14,308,268 of record NC_084570.2, on the reverse strand, counting down.
AATCTGTACTATTGACGTCTCAGCCGTCTTATCAGTAGTTAAGTCGGGCCGCCAGCTTCTTCTCTTCCCTAAGATTGAGAAATATGTCAGGAATAATTATCTGCTGGGTAAAAAAGTTGGATTCCAAACCTTTTGTATCATTTTGACATGCACACAAAGGGGTTTATTAAGAGGACATTTGCTAAGGCTTGACAAGACATTTGAGTACAAGCTACCTGTACTTCGGGTTGGACATTGATGGGAGCCGGGTCTTACATTCCGATTCTATCGTCTAAATCAGTGGTTCTCAACCTTTTTTCAGTGATGTACCCCCTATGAAAAAATGTTTAATTCAAGTACCCCCTAATCAGAGCAAAGCATTTTTGGTTGAAAAAAAAAGAGATAAAGAAGTAAAATACAGCACTATGTCATCAGTTTCTGATTTATTAAATTGTATAACAGTGCAAAATATTGCTCATTTGTAGTGGTCTTTCTTGAACTATTTGGGAAAAAAAGATATAAAAATAACTAAAAACTTGTTGAAAAATAAACAAGTGATTCAATTATAAATAAATATTTCTGCACATAGAAGTAATCATCAACTTAAAGTGCCCTCTTTGGGGATTGTAATAGAGATCCATCTGGATTCATGAACTGAATTCTAAACATTTCTTCACAAAAAAATTAATCTTTAACATCAATATTTATGGAACATGTCCACAAAAAATCTAGCTGTCAACACTGAATATTGCATTGTTGCATTTCTTTGCACAGTTCTTTTTGACAGACATTTTAGTGAGGGTCAAACCATCATGGCATGGGGGAAACTCTGGGTTTATGGTAATGAATGGAATAGCCTACTTGATTTGATGTTCAGTTTATGAACTTACATTCATATTTTGTTGAAGTATTATTCAAAAAATATATTTATAAAGGATTTTTGAATTGTTGCTATTTTTAGAATATTTAAAAAAAAATCTTACGTACCCCTTGGCATACATTCAAGTACGCCCAGGGGTACCCGTACCCCCATTTGAGAACCACTGGTCTAAATGTTTAAAACGTCTTTTTTTTTCCCCCCGATGCTCAGTCCGCCGACTGGAAGAATTCAAAAGATTGATATTTATATATTGGTTGAAAATAGCACCGTGACAATTGGACATGTTTGACCCTGCCTCTTAAATGAATCACAATGGAGAATTGTTTAGAACTAAAAAGAAAAAACAAATTCGGAACCCCAATCGTCCAAATCCAAACGATGCTCAACTTTACTTGGACGGTATGTTTGAAGCCACTGATAGTCCAGTGGGTGAGTTCCCACTTAATGACAGTATGCATGTGAGTTTGCCCAAAGTCTGCTTGAATAAGCTCCAGCTCAGCTCAGCCAGCACATGACAAGTGGTAGACCATGGACTGATGAATGGATACATGTACTGTTGCTTTTGCATTGTTTGGTAGTAGTGCTCTAATATACAAAACCCAAAACCAGTGAAGTTGGCACCTTGTGTAAATGGTAAATAAAAACAGAATACAATGATTTGCAAATCCTTTTCATCCTATATTCAATTGAATAGACTGTAAAGGCAAGATACTTAACGTTCAAACTGGAAAATGTTATTTTTTGCAAATATTAGCTCATTTGGAATTTAATGCCTGCAACATGTTTAAAAAAGCTGGCACAAGTGGCAAAAAAGACTGAAAAAGTTGAGGAATGCTCATCAAACACTTATATACAGGTAAAAGCCAGTAAATTAGAATATTTTGAAAAACTTGATTTATTTCAGTAATTGCATTCAAAAGGTGTAACTTGTACATTATATTTATTCATTGCACACAGACTGATGCATTCAAATGTTTATTTCATTTAATTTTGATGATTTGAAGTGGCAACAAATGAAAATCCAAAATTCCGTGTGTCACAAAATTAGAATATTACTTAAGGCTAATACAAAAAAGGGATTTTTAGAAATGTTGGCCAACTGAAAAGTATGAAAATGAAAAATATGAGCATGTACAATACTCAATACTTGGTTGGAGCTCCTTTTGCCTCAATTACTGCGTTAATGCGGCGTGGCATGGAGTCGATGAGTTTCTGGCACTGCTCAGGTGTTATGAGAGCCCAGGTTGCTCTGATAGTGGCCTTCAACTCTTCTGCGTTTTTGGGTCTGGCATTCTGCATCTTCCTTTTCACAATACCCCACAGATTTTCTATGGGGCTAAGGTCAGGGGAGTTGGCGGGCCAATTTAGAAAAGAAATACCATGGTCCGTAAACCAGGCACGGGTAGATTTTGCGCTGTGTGCAGGCGCCAAGTCCTGTTGGAACTTGAAATCTCCATCTCCATAGAGCAGGTCAGCAGCAGGAAGCATGAAGTGCTCTAAAACTTGCTGGTAGACGGCTGCGTTGACCCTGGACCTCAGGAAACAGAGTGGACCGACACCAGCAGATGACATGGCACCCCAAACCATCACTGATGGTGTAAACTTTACACTAGACTTCAGGCAACGTGGATCCTGTGCCTCTCCTGTCTTCCTCCAGACTCTGGGACCTCGATTTCCAAAGGAAATGCAACATTTGCATGGTTGGGTGATGGTTTGGGGTGCCATGTCATCTGCTGGTGTCGGTCCACTCTGTTTCCTGAGATCCAGGGTCAACGCAGCCGTCTACCAGCAAGTTTTAGAGCACTTCATGCTTCCTGCTGCTGACCTGCTCTATGGAGATGGAGATTTCAAGTTCCAACAGGACTTGGCGCCTGCACACAGCGCAAAATCTACCCGTGCCTGGTTTACGGACCATGGTATTTCTGTTCTAAATTGGCCCGCCAACTCCCCTGACCTTAGCCCCATAGAAAATCTGTGGGGTATTGTGAAAAGGAAGATGCAGAATGCCAGACCCAAAAACGCAGAAGAGTTGAAGGCCACTATCAGAGCAACCTGGGCTCTCATAACACCTGAGCAGTGCCAGAAACTCATCGACTCCATGCCACGCCGCATTAACGCAGTAATTGAGGCAAAAGGAGCTCCAACCAAGTATTGAGTATTGTACATGCTCATATTTTTCATTTTCATACTTTTCAGTTGGCCAACATTTCTAAAAATCCCTTTTTTGTATTAGCCTTAAGTAATATTCTAATTTTGTGACACACGGAATTTTGGATTTTCATTTGTTGCCACTTCAAATCATCAAAATTAAATGAAATAAACATTTGAATGCATCAGTCTGTGTGCAATGAATAAATATAATGTACAAGGTACACCTTTTGAATGCAATTACTGAAATAAATCAAGTTTTTCAAAATATTCTAATTTACTGGCTTTTACCTGTATATATAACATTCCACAGGTGAACAGGCTAATTGGGTATAAAAACAGCTTACATGAAATGCTCAGTCATTCACAAACAAGGATGGGGCGAGGGTCACCACTTTGTGAACAAATGCGTGAGCAAATTGTCAAACAGTTTAGGAACAATATTTCTCAACGAGCTATTGCAAGGAATTTAGGGATTTCACCATCTACGGTCCATAATATTATCAAAAGGTTCAGAGAATCTGGAGAAATCGCTGCACGTAAGCAGCAAGGCCGTGACGTTCGATCCCTCAGGCGGTACTGTATCAAAAACCGTCATCAGTGTGTAAAGGATATCACCACATGGGCTCAGGAACACTTCAGAGAACCACTGTCAGTAACTACATTTTGTCGCTACATCTGTAAGTGCAAGTATGCAAAGCGAAAGCCATTTATCAACAACACCCAGAAACGCCGCCGGCTTCGCTGGGCCCGAGCTCGTCTAAGATGGACTGATGCAAAGAGGAAACGTGTTCTGTGTTCTGATGAGTCCACATTTCAAATTGCTTTTGGAAACTGTGGATGTCGTGTCCTCCGGAACAAAGAGGAAAAGAACCGTCCGGATTGTTATAGGCGCAAAGTTGACAAACCAGCATCTGTAAGGGTATGGAAGTGTATTAGTGCCCAAGGCATGGGTCACTTACACATCTGTGAAGGCACCATTAATGCTGAAAGGTACATACAGGTTTTGGAGCACCATATGTTGTCATCCAAGCAACGCTATCATGGACGCCCCTGCTTATTTCAGCAAGACAATGCCAAGCCACGTGTTACAACAGTGTGGCTTCATAGAAAAAGACGGCGGGTACTAGACTGGCCTGCTTGTAGTCCAGACCTGTCTCCCATTGAAAATGTGTGGCGAAATATGAAGCCTAAAATACCACAACAGAGACCCCCGGACTGTTGAACAACTTAAGCTGTACATCAAGCAAGAATGGGAATTAATTCCACCTGAAAATTTTAAAAAATTGGTGTCCTCAGTTCCCAAATGAGTGTTGTTAAAAGGAAAGGCCATGTAACACAGTGGTAAAAATTCCCCTGTGCCAACTTTTTTGCAATGTGTTGCTGCCATTAAATTCTAAGTTAATGATTTTTTGCAAAAAAAAAAAAAAAAATTCTCAGTTCGAACATTAAATATCTTGTCTTTGCAGTCTATTCAATTGAATATAATGTGAAAAGGGTTTGCAAATCATTGTAATCTGTTTTTAGTTACGATTTACACAACGTGCCACTTGTTTGGGGTTTTGTAGTATCATGTATTTCTATGTACCACTAGTAGTATACGTCAAGTAGCAATGTTAAAGGACCTCTCGGGACCATACATGAACATGGTTTGTTTCTTCCTACCCCCTACACATGTTGTCCTTCATTTGTTCTGCCTTCATGAGCTGTACCATTGTTAGAATATGATTTTGCCAATATCAAATCCCTTAATCCCTCTTTGTATGTTCTTGTCTTGCAGTGGAAGGATGCACAGATTGGTCCGTGGACTATCTGAAGTACAAAGTGCTCCTGGGCGAACCCGTTCGGATTAAGTGTGCTTTATTCTATGGATATATCCGGGCCAACTATACGCATGCTCAGAGCTCAGGACTCAGCCTGATGTGGTACAAAAGTGCGGGACATGGTGACTTTGAGGAGCCCATCAGTTTTGATGGCACACGTATGAGCAAGGAGGAGGACGCCATATGGTTCCGGCCAGCTGAGATGGAGGACGTGGGCTACTATTCCTGCGTACTAAGGTACACGTCCACACTGTCGTGTCAAGTCATGTCTGAATCTTCCAGTAATCCATTACTTTCAATACTCGTCTTGCTTACTTGCTGGTTCTAGTCCTTCATAAAATACTAATATAACGAGAAATACTGCTAAAAATGTACAAAAAAAGGACATGTGCATCTTTTTTGTAAGAATTGTGGAGGTTTTAAGATATTGTTAGCTGGAGGTGATCTAATCGGGGTTTTATGCTGCCGATTTCGATATTAATCAACCAAGAGTGACATCGGCCAATACCGATAATACGGCCGTCCGTCCATTTTCTACCGCTTGTCCCTATCGGGGTTGCGGAGGGTGCGGGGGGTGCATTCTATGTGTCATACTTGATCATTTTGCGATATTGCCATATTTTTGCTGAAAGGATTTAGTAGAGAACATCGACGATAAAGTTCGCAACTTTTGGTCGCTGATAAAAAAGCCTTGCCTGTACCGGAAGTAGCAGACGAGTAGCGTGACGTCACAGGTTGTGGAGCTCCTCACATCTGCACATTGTTTACAATCATGGCCACCAGCAGCGAGAGCGATTCGGACCGAGAAAGCGACGATTTCCCCATTAATTTGAGCGAGGATGAAAGATTTGTGGATGAGGAAAGTGAGAGTGAAGGACTAGAGGGCAGTGGGAGCGATTCAGATAGGGAAGATGCTGTGAGAGGGGGTGGGACCTGATATTCAGCTGGGAATGACTAAAACAGTAAATAAACACAAGACATATATATTCTCTATTAGCCACAACACAACCAGGCTTATATTTAATATGCCACAAATTAATCCCGCATAACAAACACCTCCCCCCTCCCGTCCATATAACCCGCCAATACAACTCAAACACCTGCACAACACACTCAATCCCACAGCCCAAAGTACCGTTCACCTCCTCAAAGTTCATACAGCACATATATTTCCCCAATGTCCCCAAAGTTACGTACGTGACATGCACATAGCGGCACGCACGTACAGGCAAGCGATCAAATGTTTGGAAGCCGCAGCTGCATGCATACTCACGGTACCGCGTCTGCTCATCCAACTCAAAGTCCTCCCGGTAAGAGTCTCTGTTGTCCCAGTTCTCCACAGGCCAATGGTAAAGCTTGACTGTCATCTTTCTGGAATGTAAACAATGAAACACCGGCTGTGTTTGTGTTGCTGCAGCCGGCCTCAATACACCGCTTCCCACCTACAGCTTTCTTCTTTGCTGTCTCCATTGTTCATTGAACAAATTGCAAAAGATTCACCAACACATATGTCCAGAATACTGTGGAATTTTGCGATGAAAACAGACGACTTAATGATGTCCCGAAATGTCCTCTACAATCCGTGACGTCACGCGCTGACGTCATCATACCGAGACGTTTTCAGCAGGATATTTCGCGCAAAATTTAAAATTGCACTTTAGTAAGCTAACCCGGCCGTATTGGCATGTGTTGCAATGTTAAGATTTCATCATTGATATATAAACTATCAGACTGCGTGGTCGGTAGTAGTGGGTTTCAGTAGGCATTTAAACATACCTGTGCACGTGCTCTCGTCACCTTGTGTGTTTGCTCGCATGCATTTAAGCCAGTCAGGCCTCTGTCATCCCCTTTCACAAACACACAAGCATGCGTCCGACATGTCAGTCCTTTGTTCCCACGAGACCAGCTGCAACTGGCAGGAACTTAGGAAGCCTCCAATTTGTAAGTAGAGGCAGGCCAACGCACACACACACACACATGTGCACACTTGACATTCTGAGCATGCACGCTTGTCTCTTTGGCTCTCTTGCACCCACTCCCTGAGACACACACACACACACACACACACGGGCAGATCCGTTGCCACATAACGAGGGAGCGCATACATCACGTATAGTAAAAGAACGCCGAGCAGATGAGCAGTGCTGTGTGTCAAATCGAGGTCAGCACTCAGCTGTTTCAGATGTTATACCCCGAGGAGCATTGTCGTATGCGAGGCAAAACCATCTGCAGTGGCAAAGTCTGTCACCTAATGCAGAGTGGCAGAGAACACACACACACACACACACACACATATATACACTCGTCACTCATCAGCTCTGCTACAACAGTCTCGATTAGCGACACACAGAATCAGTGGACCGGTCAGCGTTGAAAGTCTGTGACGTGGAGTTGAAAAACGTGTTAGCAGAATAACTCAAAAACTACTTGACTGATTAGACATGCGATTCAATAATCTGCCACATCTAGGATCCATACGCCCGCCTTTAAAACAAGGGTTTTTAGACGTGACGGCAGTCTTTTCCCTGGTTTCTCGCTACAAAAAGAATGGGAAATTGAACTTGACATGGCCAGCGGGAAAAATCTAAAAGCCCAAGAAGAGTCTTTGGCTATTTCATACTAGGGATGTCCGATAATATCGAACTGCCGATATTATCGGCCGATAAATGCTTTAAAATGTAAAAAAAAAAAAAAAAAAAAAAAAAAAATTTAATATCGGAAATTATCGGTATCAGTTTCAAAATTATCGGTATCGGTTTTTAAAAAAGGAAAATGTATCACTTATTAAAACGCCACTGTGTACACGGACGTAGGGAGAAGTACAGAGCGCCAATAAACCTTAAAGGCACCGCCTTTGCGTGCCGGCCCAGTCACATAATATCTACAGCTTTTCACACACACAAGTGAATGCCAAGCATACTTGGTCAACAGCCATACAGGTCACACTGAGGGTGGCCGTATAAACAACTTTAACACTGTTACAAATATGCGCCACACTGTGAACCCACACCAAACAAGAATGACAAACACATTTCGGGAGAACATCCGCACTGTAACACAACATAAACACAACAGAACAAATACCCAGAACCCCTTGCAGCACTAACTCTTCCGGGACGCTACAATATACACCCCCCGACATCATGGCAGATTTGATACTCGGTGGTTTCTGCGTTCTTCCTAAACATCCAAACTAGGGTTGTACGGTATACCGGTATTAGTATAGTATCGCGGTACTAATGAATCAAAAACGGTACTATGCTCTGTTTGAAAAGTACCGGTTCCCAGGGCATGACGGCACGTCGTCATGACATTGCTGGTTTTGCGAGCAGCGGAGCATGTTCAGCAGCGCACAATCACGGAGTACTTACAAGCAGACACAGTGTGTAGACAGGTGTGTACTGTAATCTACTTACTAACATACTTGCCAACCCTCCCGAATTTTCTGGGAGACTCCCCCGAATTTCTCCCGATTTCCAGCCGTACTTAAGGCACGCCCTCTCCAGGTCCGTCGTCACGTCCTCTTGGCCAACCAAAAAGTAACCACAGAACACCGTATAGTGTTCTGTGGTTACTTTTTGGTTGGCCAACGGTTTACGTTGTATTGCGCACCCTGACGGCAAGTGTGGGAGTCGGTTCTGAAGTCTGAAGTAAAGAGACGTAACTTTGTCACCTCGCCTGGTTATTGACTCCAACCCAGAATATAACACTGCCCATACCTATGCTCCTCCAAAGGCTGTGTTACTGCTGCAAAGCATTGCACTTTCAAATACAACAATGAGTAGAGAGGAGTGTAAATAACGCTGACACTGAAATTCAAGTATTTATTTTATTTATATATATATATATATATATATATATATAATAAAATACATATATATACACACCCCGTTTCCATATGAGTTGGGAAATTGTGTTAGATGTAAATATAAACCGAATACAATGATTTGCAAATCCTTTTCAACCCATATTCAATTGAATGCACTACAAAGACAAGATATTTGATGTTCAAACTCATAAACTTTTTTTTTTTTTTGCAAATAATAATTAACTTAGAATTTCATGGCTGCAACATGTGCCAAAGTAGTTGGGAAAGGGCATGTTCACCACTGTGTTACATCACCTTTTCTTTTAACAATACTCAGTTAACATTTGGGAACTGAGGAGACACATTTTTTAAGCTTCTCAGGTGGAATTCTTTCCCATTCTTGCTTGATGTACAGCTTAAGTTGTTCAACAGTCCGGGGGTCTCCGTTGTGGTATTTTAGGCTTCATAATGCGCCACACATTTTCAATGGGAGACAGGTCTGGACTACAGGCAGGCCAGTCTAGTACCCGCACTCTTTTACTCTGAAGCCACGTTGATGTAACACGTGGCTTGGCATTGTCTTGCTGAAATAAGCAGGGGCGTCCATGGTAACGTTGCTTGGATGGCAACATATGTTGCTCCAAAACCTGTATGTACCTTTCAGCATTAATGGTGCCTTCACAGTTGTGTAAGTTACCCATGTCTTGGGCACTAATACACCCCCATACCATCACAGATGCTGGCTTTTCAACTTTGCGCCTATAACAATCCGGATAGTTATTTTCCTCTTTGGTCCGGAAGACACGACGTCCACAGTTTCCAAAAATAATTTGAAATGTGGACTCGTCAGACCACAGAGCACTTTTCCACTTTGTATCAGCCCATCTTAGATGAGCTCAGGCCCAGCGAAGCCGACGGCGTTTCTGAGTGTTGTTGATAAACGGTTTTCGCCTTGCATAGGAGAGTTTTAACTTGCACTTACAGATGTAGCGACCAACTGTAGTTACTGACAGTGAAGTGTTCCTGAGCCCATGTGGTGATATCCTTTACACACTGATGTCGCTTGTTGATGCAGTACAGCCTGAGGGATCGAAAGTCACAGGCTTAGCTGCTTACTTGCAGTGATTTCTCCAGATCCCTTTGATGATATTACGGACCGTAGATGGTGAAATCCCTAAATTCCTTGCAATAGCTGGTTGAGAAAGGTTTTTCTTAAACTGTTCAACAATTTGCTCACGCATTTGTTGACAAAGTGGTGACCCTCACCCCATCCTTGTTTGTTGAATGACTGAGCAGTTCATGGAATCTACTTTTATACCCAATCATGGCACCCACCTGTTCCCAATTTGCCTGTTCACCTGTGGTAAGTGTTTGATGAGCATTCCTCAACTTTATCAGTATTTAATGCCACCTTTCTCAACTTCTTTGTCACGTGTTGCTGGCATCAAATTCTAAAGTTAATGATTATTTGCAAAAAAAAAAAAAAAAAAATGTTTATCAGTTTGAACATCAAATATGTTGTCTTTGTAGCATATTCAACTGAATATGGGTTGAAAAGGATTTGCAAATCATTGTATTCCGTTTATATTTACATCTAACACAATTTCCCAACTCATATGGAAACGGGGTTTGTATATATATAGCTAGAATTCACTGAAAGTCAAGTATTTTATAATAATACTTGAATTTCAGTGAATCCTACCTATAAATATACTCCTTACCCCCCCACCCCCCGCCCAATCATGCCCATTATGAGTGTATGCAAACATTTAGGTAGTGCGCTCTTAACCAGGATGCTTAGCTGTCCATTATTTTCTATTCTAGCGGTTGTTAGAGGTTTAAATGGATTGCTTGACTGCACCTCACCTATCAGTTATCCTAATGCCCCTCTTAAAACTGCGATTTCTCATTCACAAATAGGTGCGCACACCTGTTCGGCAAGATTAGCAAAGCAAAGACCGCACCGCCTCCTGGCAGGTGGATAATGTTTAACCCCATGACCGCTTGAATTTATGCCGGCATGCTGTTGTCCACGTGCGGCGTTAATGGCCTCCCTGCATGTCCCGCAATGTCCGTGTTGTCACCAGCAGAGAACCACGGGAAGAAAATATAATGAAGGCTTAAACGTATCGGTGTAAGGAAAAATGCGGCTAACCTTGCACATCTGGCCACACTGACATTCCACCACATGGGCCGTATTAGTATTCACCGGCAGAGGTGGCAGGTAATCTCTCATGGAAATGACAGGCATAATGGGCAGCCTGGAACACTCAGTCATTCAGCTCCAGCCCCGGCCAATTGATCCCAACCAACTGTCAAGGCTTATAAGAAACGGCAGACTAAATTAGGGACGGTTTGTGCCAGCTCAGATTGGTGATGATGTGGAGCCTAAAGATTCTGTTTGTGTTGTCACCTTGCTGGTGTTTGATTGAGCCTTTCAAAAAAAAGGACTGTAGAGATATAAAGTTAAAGTACCAATGATTGTCACACACACACTAGATGTGGCGAAATTATTCTCTGCATTTGACCCATCACCCTTGATAACCCCCTGGGAGGTGAGGGGAGCAGTGGGCAGCAGCGGTGGCCGCGCCCGGGAATCATCTTTGGTGATTTAACCCCCAATTCCAACCCTTGAGCTGAGTGTCAAGCAGGGAGGTAATGGGTCCCATTTTTATAGTCTTTGGTATGACTCGGCCGGGGTTTGAACTCACAACCTACCGATCCCTAGGCGGACACTCTAACCACTAGGCCACTGAGTAGGTTATATGTGAAGGATTTTACAATCGTCACTAGTAGGTTGGTCGGAGATTCTGACAACCTTAGGCAAACATATCACAGTTTCACAATTTAGTAAGTAAGTACCGTATTTTTGAGAGTATAAGTCGCACCGGAGTATAAGTCGCACGTGCCAAAAATGCATAATAAAGAAGGAAAAAAACATATAAGTCGCACTGGAGTATAAGTCGCATTTTGGGGGAAATGTATTTGATAAAACCCAACACCAAGAATAGACATTTGAAAGGCAATTTAAATTAAATAAAGAATAGTGAACAACAGGCTGAATAAGTGTACGTTATATGAGGCATAAATAACCAACTGAGAACGTGCCTGGTATGTTAACGTAACATATTATGGTAAGAGTCATTCAAATAACTATAACATATAGAACATGCTATACGTTTACCAAACAATCTGTCACTCCTAATCGCTAAATCCCATGAAATCTTATACGTCTAGTCTCTTACGTGAATGAGCTAAAAAATATTATTTGATATTTTACGGTAATGTGTTAATAATTTCACACATAAGTCGTTCCTGAGTATAAGTCGCACCCCCGGCCAAACTATGAAAAAAATTGCGACTTATAGTCCGAAAAATACGGTAAGTACATTTTATTTATAACGCGCTTTTCACAGATAAAATCGCAAAGCCCGGTTGCCGGTGGGGCGGGGGCGGTCTTCCCGTCCGGTTGCGGGGAGTCTCTGGGTCCCTCGGGCGGGGCGTCTCGCCTTTCTGCCCGTGTGGGGTGTGGTCTCTCGCTGGCTTGGGGTCTGGCTGTCCCCTGCTTTTCTCGTGCCCTGTCCTCTGCCGGGTGCGTCTGTCTGCGGCCTGCTGCTGGCCCTTGTGGGCGGTACGGTGGGTCGGGCTCTGGGGTTCCTGTCGCTGGCCGGCTTGGCTGCGTGGGGGCGGTGGTCCCTGGTTCCCTGGGCACCACGCCTCCTGTTTGTGGGTTGGGCTCTCGGGGGTGATGGGGCCGTGCTCTGGCTCCCACGCACTCTGGGAGTCGAATGTATTGTACATGCAAATTCACATATGCTCACATACGTACATAGGTACCTACGCTCCCACATACATACACAAATACAGTACATATTTACCTACCTAATGTTCGTACATCCACACGCACATTCAATATACAGACATACACATACACATACTGTACATATACATTCACTGTACAAACACATATACACATTCTGTACATATACATTCATTGTACAAACACATATACACATTCTGTACATATACAAGTACATATGCATACTTACACTCATGCACATAATCACGTTTCATCAAACATATATTAACGTTGTTGCCCTAGGGTAAACTGGGTGTAACACATGGCACACTGACAAAGCTTAACCTATTGTGACTATAACAATCTACAAGGTTAATGTAGGTTGCTTCTCTTTCTCCCCCTCCATTTTTCTGCATTCTTTCGTATCTCAAGTTATCATTACGTATATGTATTGTTGCATTTAAACAACTGTATTGTTGATAATAAAGGTAAATTATTGGTATTGTTCATTATCAATAGCGCTATTTCTATTGGTATTTGTATTGATCCATTTGTAGTGTAATAATGCTCATTGTCATTTCTGTATTATTTTTTATTTTTCGCTAATTGCTTATTTGCTATTACTTTTACCATCATATTTGTACATGTCATATTTGCTGATGTTGCTCTATTGTTGTTGTTGTTGTTGTTTGCTGTTGTTGTTTTTGTCTCTCTGTCTAATCCCCCTCCTGTCCCCACAATTTCCCCCTCTGTCTTCTTTTTTTTTTTCTCTTTCTATCCCCTCCTGCTCCGGCCCGGCTGCACTAAATGATAATATAAATACATTTAATAAAGTCAAATACAAATAAGGCAACAAGAGAAGTATCCTACACTTCTCTTTTGTAAAGTAAATCTGAACAGCCGACATGGGCATCTACATCAACTATATGATTTGCCTGAGAAGCTGGACAGGACATAAAAAAAAAAAATAATAATAATAATAATAATAATAATAACTATAACATATAGAACATGCTATACGTTTACCAAACAATCTGTCACTCCTAATCGCTAAATCCCACAAAGTCTTATACGTCTAGTCTCTTACCGTGAATGAGCTAAAAAATATTATTTGATATTTTACGGTAATGTGTTAATAATTTCACACATAAGTCGTTCCTGAGTATAAGTCGCACCCCCGGCCAAACTATGAAAAAAATTGCGACTTATAGTCCGAAAAATACGGTAAGTACATTTTATTTATAACGCGCTTTTCACAGATAAAATCGCAAAGCATAGCTAAAGTAAAACAACAATTAAATGTATCATTTTGTATCCTTTTTATGATTTTGCCTCTGTTGTTTTAACTTAGACTTAGACAAACTTGTGGCATTTGGCCACCCATCCAAATGACCAGAATTATGGTGTGGGGTTGTTTTTCAGGAGCTGGGCTTGGCCCCTTAGTTCCATCTTTCGGGAATGTAAACAATGAAACACCGGCTGTGTTTGTGTTGCTGCAGCCGCCCGCAATACACCGCTTCCCACCTACAGCTTTCTTCTTTGCTGTCTCCATTGTCCATCGAATTAATTGCAAAAGATTCACCAACACAGATGTCCAGAATACTGTGGAATTTTGCGATGAAAACAGACGACTTAGTAGCTGGCCACAATGCTGTCCCAAAATGTCCTCTACAACCCGTGACATCACGCGCAGATGTCATCATACCGGAGACGTTTTCAGCAGGATATTTCGCGCGAAATGTAAAATTGCACTTTAGTAAGCTAACCCGGCCGTATTGGCATGTGTTGCAATGTTAAGATTTCATCATTGATATATAAACTATCAGACTGCGTAGTCGGTAGTAGTGGGTTTCAGTAGGCCTTTAAATTTTTGAATTGCAAAGAACCAGATACCATTATATATTTACATAGAAAAAATATATGAACATTGTTTGCGGTTTTGTTTATCAACTTGCCTCTGCTGGTCCACAATGAGTGGAGAAAGTCATACAAGATGCCTGAGTCCTCCTATCTGAAAACAGGCAACGCTGACCTTCTCAGCCTCTTATCTGATGGTGTTTTTATCTTCTCGACAAATGTCAGGAATACCATTCCCCTACCGCAATTACTTTGGCACCACAGCCCCCCAACCTCCGCCGGCCGACTGTAGCTGCAATACAGTAGCTGTCAGTCAACATGTCTGCGCTAGTTGTGGCTCACTGACATACTGTATACTATTTAAGTAACAGGGCTGCCAAGCCTCACGCTTTGAGCACTGAGCAGTGACAGTTACGTAATTTAACCCTTTGTCACTTGACACTTCTCAAAAACAACCGCGGATGACCGAGCTAACCAATCCACCAGTTGCTTGAGACTAAATCTAACCAACCATGAAAGGGACCACACAATATAAACCAATCAGAAGCAGTGTAAGGCGGGTCTTGCCTGGTCTTGGCCAGCCCTTTGTTGTCGAGGGGGCAACCGGCTGTCATTGCTACGATCCGTGAGCGTATCAACTTGAAACTTTTGGCGGTAAGGCATACTCTGATTTGTGACTGGATCGAAATGGAGCAGATAATGGCGGGATATCATCAAGTACTACTAAATTGCCCAAAAAAAGAAAAAGATTAAGAGTTTTGGATGGATAATAGAAGATATAAGTAAAAAACAATCAAATTGATAATACTATACCAATTCCTGGCCTACCACAGCGGATGTACGACATCCCAGACAAGGATATGCAATTATTAAAGAATACAAGCTTAAATCATTATCAGATAGACAAATGTATTGAGTGTAAAGTATTCAAAAATACACCAAAAGTATTTGGCCACCCATCCAAATGATCGGAATAAGGTGTCCTAATCACTTGGCCCAGTGTATAAAATCAAGCACTTAGGCATGGAGACTGTTTCTACAAACATTTGTGAAAGAATGGGCCGCTCTCAGTGATTTCCAGCGTGGAACTGTCATAGGATGCCACCTGTGCAACAAATCCAGTCGTGGAATTTCCTCGTTCCTAAATATTCCAAAGTCAACTGTCGGCTTTATTATAGGAAAATGGAAGAGTTTAGGAACAACAGCAACTCAGCCACCAAGTGGTAGGCCACGTAAACTAACAGAGAGGGGTCAGCGGATGCTGAAGCGCATAGTGCAAAGACTTTCTGCACAGTCAGTTGCTACAGAGCTCCAAACTTCATGTGACTTTCCAATTAGCCCACGTACAGTATGCAGAGAGCTTCAAGGCATTGGTTTCAGCTGCAACTAAGCCATACATCACCAAGTCCAATACAAAGTGTCGGATGCAGTGGTGTAAAGCACGTCGCCACTGGACTCTAGAGCAGTGGAGACGCCTTCTCTGGAGTGATGAATCACGCTTTTCCATCTGGCAATCTGATGGACCAGTCTGGGTTTGGAGGTTGCCAGGAGAATGGTACATTTCGGACTGCATTGTGCCGAGTGTGAAATTTGGTGGAGGAGGAATTATGGTGGGGGGTTGTTTTTCAGGAGTTGGGCTTGGCTCCTTAGTTCCAGTGAAGGGAACTTTGAATGCTCCGGGATACCAAAACATTTTGGACAATTCCATGCTCACAACCTTGTGGGAACAGTTTGGAGCGGGCCCCTTCCTCTTCCAACATGACTGTGCACCAGTGCACAAAGCAAGGTCCATAAAGACATGGATAACAGAATCTGGTGTGGATGAACTTGACTGGCCTGCACAGAGTCCTGACCTGATCCTGATAGAACACCTTTGGAATGAATTAGAACAGAGACTGAGAGCCAGGCCTTCTCGACCAACATCAGCGTGTGACCTCACCAAAGCGCTTTTGGAAGAATGGTGGAAAATTCCTATAAACACACTCCGCAACCTTGTGGACAGCCTTCCCAGAAGAGTTGAAGATGTAATAGCTACAAAAGGTGGACCGACATCATATTGAACCCTATGGGTTAGGAATGGAATGGCACTTCAAGTTCATATGTGAGACTAGGCGGGTGGCCAAATACTAATAAGATACATACAAATGCATCTAAAACTATAAACAATAAAGTAGGACCTTCTTTACTTATGACACAAGAAAACTGTTTTGAATAAAAATAATTAGTGACAAGCTATTGTTGTTTAAAAAAAGCAAAGCAAGTACAGCAGTTGTGTGCTGGAACTAATAGTTAGCATAAAACATATAGCTTCAGAAACAAGACAGGATTAAACAAGTGAAATAGTTCATACCATATTTAGAATAAATACAACTGGAAGTGTGGTAAGGTACAAACCCCGTTTCCATATGAGTTGGGAAATTGTGTTAGATGTAAATATAAACGGAATACAATGATTTGCAAATCATTTTCAACCCATATTTAATTGAATATGCTAAAAAGACAACATATTTGATGTTCAAACTGATAAACCTTTTTTTTTTTTTTGCAAATAATCATTAACTTTAGAATTTGATGCCAGCAACTTGTGACAAAGAAGTTGGGAAAGGTGGCAATAAATACTGATAAAGTTGATGAATGCTCATCAAACACTTATTTGGAACATCCCACAGGTGTGCAGGCTAATTGGGAACAGGTGGGTGTCATGATTGGATATAAAAACAGCTTCCCAAAAAATGCTCAGTCTTTCACAAGAAAGGATGGGACGAGGTACACCCCTTTGTCCACAACTGCGTGAGCAAATAGTCAAACAGTTTAAGAACAACGTTTCTCAAAGTGCAATTGTAAGAAATGTAGGGATTTCAACATCTACGGTCCATGACATCATCAAAAGGTTCAGAGAATCTGGAGAAATCACTGCACGTAAGCGGCATGGCCAGAAACCAACATTGAATGACCGTGACCTTCGATCCCTCAGACGGCACTGTATCAAAAACCGACATCAATCTCTAAAGGATATCACCACATGGGCTCAGGAACACTTCAGAAAACCACTGTCATTAAATACAGTTTGTCGCTACATCTGTAAGTGCAAGTTAAAGCTCTACTATGCAAAGCGAAAGCCATATATCAACAACATCCAGAAACGCCGCCGGCTTCTCTGGGCCCGAGATCATCTAAGATGGACTTATGCAAAGTGGAAAAGTGTTCTGTGGTCTGACGAGTCCACTTTTCAAATTGTTTTTGGAAATATTTGACATTGTGTCATCCGGACTAAAGGGGAAGCGAACCATCCAGACTATTATCGACGCAAAGTTGAAAAGCCAGCATCTGTGATGGTATGGGGGTGCATTAGTGCCCAAGGCATGGGTAATTTACACCTCTGTGAAGGCACCATTAATGCTGAAAGGTACATACAGGTTTTGGAACAACATATGCTGCCATCTAAGCGCCGTCTTTTTCATGGACGCCCCTGCTTATTTCAGCAAGACAATGCCAAGCCACATTCAGCACGTGTTACAACAGCGTGGTTTCGTAAAAAAAGAGTGCGGGTACTTTCCTGGTCCGCCTGCAGTCCAGACCTGTCTCCCATCGAAAATGTGTGGCGCATTATGAAGCGTAAAATACGACAGCGGAGACCCCAGACTGTTAAACAACTGAAGCTCTACATAAAACAAGAATGGGAAAGAATTCCACTTTCAAAGCTTCAACAATTAGTTTCCTCAGTTCCCAATCGTTTATTGAGTGTTGTTAAAAGAAAAGGTGATGTAACACAGTGGTGAACATGCCCTTTCCCAACTACTTTGGCCTCGTGTTGCAGCCATAAAATTCTAAGTTAATTATTATTTGCAAAAAAAAATAAAGTTTATGAGTTTGAACATCAAATATCTTGTCTTTGTAGTGCATTCAATTGAATATGGGTTGAAAAGGATTTGCAAATCATTGTATTCCGTTTATATCTAACACAATTTCCCAACTTAGTTGTGGGTAACGATCTAGCAGATAAGTATGCAAAGCAAGCAACAACTGAAACAGAAATAAACATGGAGATTAATCCCACTAAAGCAGAAGAAAAGAGTATAGTTAACAAAGCACAAAATAAAAGATGGCAGGATAATTAGAATAAAGAAACAAAAGGTAGGCAGTATTACAAAGTGCAGAGGAGTGTAGATTTAATAAAAGGAGGTAATAGAACTAGGGAGGAGGAATATATCATTACTGGAATAAGGTTAGGACATACATAGTTTAATAGTTCACTGAAATTAATATGGAAACATAACCTAGGGCGGTGTGATTATTGTCATAGAGAGAAAATATAGAGGAGGTATAGATATAATAGGGAAATAATGAATAGTAATTAAGTGAAAGAGATTGCATTTGGAACATGTGAAATGTAAAAAGACAGGGTTCAATACATTAAGGTAGTGTTGGCTACCATCTCGATTAACACTCCATTTCAGAAGGTAATGCACACGACAAGATTGCTTGCCAACCGCCATTAAAAGAAAGAAAAAGAAGGCGGGTCCTGGCATCTCTATCTTTTACACATAACAGCGACATTTTAAAACCCACTCAACTTTCCCCTGCTTGCTAAAAGAAGGCAACTACCTAATTATCCTCACTGTTTCTCCTTGAGTTTTCCTGTTAATACGTAGTGTTTTAAGTACTGTATTTGTTGCCGAGCTGTGTAACATTTATTTGCCTCTTCTCTTGGCCAGTTGAAAAAGTGTGAAGTGTGCGTTTGGCGTGTCAGAGTTACAGACTTGTAAATATATATCTAAACCCCCCCTAAAGCAGTGTTTCTCAAAATTCCAAATGTCAAGGTCTGTATTTAACTCTGACAGTGTACAAATGGAACCAAATAAAAGGGTTTCCCCTAGATTTCCAAGATACCTGTGAAGGTGGGGGCATGGTCGTCATGACGTCATCACATAATTTTCTAGATAGATATTATTTTCTATAAAAAGACTCAAAAAATGTATACATACCTTTAAAACAAATCTATTATTATTAATTAGTATTAACATATATGTTAATACTAATTTCAATTGCTGCTGTTTATTGTACAACGTACTTTGAGAATTGTTCTAATGTCTAGAGACTTTTAATTACTTTTTTAATAAAAACGACTAGCAACAAATCTAGCATCTTTTTCTGGTGTTAATCTAGATAGTACTTGTGTTAGACACACTTGTTCTGTCCCTCGATGTCCTTGATGAAAGAGGCATGACGTCACACTTGCTTCGCTCTGCTGCTCCAGTTGGGCTTTCTCTCCTTAAAAGCCACCACTGTCCTCATAATATTTTCACGTTTTGTATATCGCTGTCTGCTGTATATCTGGGATGACGTTCACATCACAGACATGCTGACAATGTTCAAAAAAACATAAATCAACGTTACAATAGGCCTAAAGGACAACATTTTAAACAAACACTTTTGGGAATAGAATGTGATTTGTGACAAGCTCTGAGTATTTTTCAAAACCTCAATTTGTTGGGCTTTTACACCTACAGAAAGTGATAATCAAAGAAAACACCGTGGCTAAGGTAGTACGATTAGTTCAGGGGTAGGGAACCTATGGCTCTAGAGCCAGATGTGGCTCTTTTGATGACTGCATCCGGCTCTCAGATAAATCTTAGCTGACATTGCTTAACATGATAAGTAATGAATAATTCCGCTGGTAATCACAGTGTTAAAAATAATGTTAAAAATACAAAACATTCTCATGGATTTTAATCCATTCACCCATTTTCTACCGCACCTGTTCAAGAAGTCGCATTATTGGTAAGAAGTATTTTATTTATTATTGGTTAGCTTCAGAATAACAATGTTATTAAAAAGAATAAGAGACTTATTGTACTCTAAAAATGTTGGTATTACTTAAAAATGCATGCATTTACCGTATTTTTCGGAGTATAAGTCGCACCGGAGTATAAGTCGCACCTGCCGACAATGCATAATAACAAAGGAAAAAAAAACAGTGACATGCGGTCACTGGAGGCGGGGCCTCACCTGCCATCATGGAAAGAAAAAAAATGTAAAAAGAAAAAAAAAAAAATGTAATTGTTATATCTATTCAGTGATTATACTATAAAGTTATTTTCTATTTAACTTCACCAGTTTTATATTATTTTTATTCAAAATCGCCGAATTTTCACATTTGCCGTTCAAATACCGAGAAGAGACGGTGCGGTGATCAGCAGCCAGTTGAGGCACGTCACTCAGTTGTGCCTCAACATGGATTGCGGACTCGGCTAACTGCTGGCCTGCTGTGCAGTGAGACCGTATTGCTATATGAATTATATTATACATTTCCATAGTTTAGTTAGCTGAGGTATATAATGTACAGTGTATTTTGTCAACAACTGTATGTGTGTAACGTATTTCTTGTGCTGAGCAATCATAAAACTGCTGCGAAGACGCACTGTGTGAGGCTCGCAGTAATCCCGCCTCCTGGTGCCGGTTAATGCACCTCCGCCGCAGAGTGCACCCCCCGACGGGAACGCCACACCAACCAAAGCCCACACCCAAACCCTCCACGTGCAAGACCGAATCCACCCAAAAAAAGTCACTTAACAAGAAGCCAAAAAGTGCAAAAACAACAATACACGCGCCGGAGGAGCCGTGAACAACTGCAGGGACACAACATTAGGTACACCTGCAGACTGCAGCACGGATTTCATATTTCATTCATTCACAACTTCTCCAACACGAACACCACTGTTCCCGCACTTATAAGTAAAGGTAAGACCATAATAACGTTTTTTTAATTAAATGTGCTTTTTTGTGTGCTACAGTTTGTATGTGTAAAGTTGAAGTTTAGTTAAAGTACCAATGATTGTCACACACACACTAGGTGTGGTGAAATTTGTCCTCTGCATTTGACCCATCCCTTGATCACCCCCTGGGAGGTGAGGGGAGCAGTGGGCAGCAGCGGCGCCGCGCCCGAGAATCATTTTTGGTGATTTAACCCCCAATTCCAACCCTTGATGCTCAGTGCCAAGCAGGGAAGAATGCTGGTATGAGCTTTTAAAGATAACCCGTTAACTGCTGCCAATCAAATGGTGAATAAGATACTCTTTAGGGTTCATATGTTTGTAAATCTGACTGTGATGAAGTCAGTGCCTCACCAGCCATCAACCTCACCGCACGTCACTGAAAAAAACATATATAAGTCGCACTGGAGCCCGGCCAAACTATGAAAAAAACTGTGACTTATAGTCCGAAAAATACGGTAGTTGTATTCAGTGTTAAAAAATATAATATGGCTCTCACGGAAATACATTTTAAAATCTTTGGCTTTCATGGCTCTCTCAGCCAAAAAGGTTCCCGACCCCTGGACTAGTTGGACTTTTCATACTTATGGACATTATTTCACAAACCCTTGTCAGGACATGACATGTTCAACCACCATTGAAAACTTGGAAGGTACAATAAAATCTCTCCACATCAAAGTACACTTGGAGGGGTCCGGAACATCCCAAATGTATCCAAAATTGAGCCCGTGCAGTACTATTTGGGCACATTTAAGATATTTTTGGGCCACTGGGACTTTTACTGGGAAGTAATTTTGGCGCAGCTTGGGACCTTTTTTGGTTTAGTCTTAGTTGGTGGAACCCTGGCACCATTGGGAGTGAGATGGCCCTTTAAAATGGATTCCTGGGACTTTTAGGGGTTTAATCCTTTCTGGGGAGCCTGACCTTGGACTTTCCTGTATACAAGTAAATAGGCTCAAATCCCTTTGGGGCCAATCCTGGTGAAAAATTGCCCCTAAAATTAAAAACATTAAAACTGCACGATCTTGTTGACCTGCTATTGTGACGTACAAAGCTCATAACCACATGCTGCCTCGGTGTCTACAGGAGAGGTTCAAACCTAGGGAGAGTGCCTATGACCTCAGAGGTTCAGCTGTCTTTCAGAAAGCAAACATAAGAACGAGCTTAAAAAGTAGATGTGTTTCTGTCAGGGGGGTTCAACTGTGGAACAGCTTGGTTGATTCCTAAAAATGTTCCAGTTCTATTCACACGTTTAAAAAAACACTTTAAGACCAATGTCTTGGAAAAATATATCACTCTTGAATCAACACAGTAGTTAATACTATGATCAATGTTAATTAAAAACTAAATGTGGAATACAAATAATAATGGAAGTATAATTGTTTGTATATAGTATATAATTGGTGCAAAGGTTTAACACGTGTACAAGGATATTTCACATGCCTTTACTGTGTATATAATTGAACAGTATTTATGTTGTGTACAATGTGTATTTATAATATGTTGTGAAAAGGACATTTCATAATTTTTGGAAGCTCATCTTGTATTTTACTTTGTTTATAAGGTTAGGCGCAATAAGTGTTCAACTTCAGCCTAAACCCTTTCGGTCTGCAACATTTTTAATTTATGAACGTACAACTGTTTGTTTATGTAAAACTGTTTGTTTATTTTGTTGACCATTGACCGAAGAAATAGTAATAAACTAAACTAAACTAAAACCCCATTGTAAAAGTGCCCCGAAAAAGCCGAGGAAGTTGTTCTTTGCATCATGCTCCTTAAACCGCATGCATCATTTTGAGAAGATTTAGAAAATTGTCTATGGGAATTTGTATCATTAATTCATAAAACACTCGCACGGTTCAGACAAGGTTGTCACATGTTCGTGAGTTTGAGGTCAGGTTTGAAGTTCTTCCACACAAACTTTCTTGCTGGTGCGCAACTTCCCGAAATTGTTCTCACAAATGTGGAAGAATAGAATTGATCAGATAATATGTTGATTATGAGTCAGAAGTAGTGTTGTAACGATACAAATATGTTTGTACCGGTACCGGTCCTAAAATTATTTCGGTACTGTTCGGTACTTTTCTAAATAAAGGGCAACACAAAAAATAGCATTATTGGCTTTATTTTAACTAAAAAAATATTACGGTACATTAAACATGACTTTCTTATTGCAGTTAAGTCCTTAAATAAAATAGTGAACATACTAGACAACTTGTCTTTTAGTAGTAGATGTGTTGCTGTCGTCAGGAAGTAGTCTTTGCCATTAAATTGAATGTGAAGTTGAGCTGTTTTGATTGTAATGTGCATCTTAGTATTAGTTTTTGTAGTTTTGATTGCCAAATTTGGAAGTTGTCATGTGAAATCGCAAACACTAATTAGTAGCATGTGTGTGGCATATGCATTGTAAGTTAGCATCGAGCGAGCACATTTTGAATAGTGGAGCCCTACTTTTGAACGCATGCTTGCTTTGTTGTTATGGACAATTGTAACATTACCTAGAGGCGGTCTGCTACAAATATGTCCGTTTGCCCACCCAGTGCTGGGTCTGCAACCGGACTTGGCGTCACATGCAAACAAAGGTATCGAAATATGGTGCCGTTTCATTTTAGGTGAATCAAATTTGGTCGGTACCTAAAATAAATGCCTGATTCGGTACCTATCCGTAAACTTGTAGCATTAAACTGGTGAACAATTAGAAATGCAGTTGAGTGCATTCCTCCATAAATTATATGTATTATTAAAAATTCACAGATTAGCCAATAAAACTAGTCATTTTTACAGAGATTTTGCAACCCTAGATTTAATGGTCACTGGTAACCTCACCAATGCACGCACACACACACACACACACACACACGCACACACACACACACACACACACACACACACACACACACACACACACACACACACACATTCTTGTATTGTTACCTTCTTGAGACCTCTGGAAAATGCCTACCTCTTTAGGACCACCCTTTGTAGATATATAAAGGTTTGTATTTACAACATTAATAATATATACGTACTATGCAAATATAAAAAATGCTAAGCTTTTAGTTAATATTTTATTTTACTTTATTTTTGGTTTGTAATTGGTTTTTAATATTCTCTATATACATATACTATTTTTTTTTATTATTATTAATTTTGGCCAAAGGGGGCGCATTTCAATTTCTTACACACACTTGTTTTTACATATGTTGACCAGAGGGGGAGCATTTCAAATGTTTACACACACTTGTTATTTCGTATGTTGAACAGAGGGGGAGCACTTTTAAAACCGACACACACTTGTTCATCCTACGGTCACATATGGGACGGGGGTTGTCTTACGTCAGCACCGGAAGTCGTAAAATCAGCAGTTCACCTGGCGGGTTTTTTCGGGGATGAATAGGGAAGTCCTTCTTTAGCTGCCGTCTTGTTGTTGTTGCCTTTGCACCTGTTAATGTTTACCTTTGTATGCACATTAAATCAACAAAAAATCCTGACTTTGGAGCAATGTTCACAGACTCTAGTATTTGGCTCTCTATTAAAGACAATGGTTTTCCGTATTGGGACCATGATTTCGGTCCTAACTTGTTCACCGGTCCTGATATGGAAGGTACTTTTCCTTGTTGATCCCTCAAGAAGGGTAGAAATACAAGAACACACACACACACACACACACACACACACACACACACACACACACAGACACTTTACTTCTCTTGCATTGTGTGTGCTTTCACTGGACTTGCAGCATATTGCATTCCAAGTCCTCTACCTGCCCTCCAGCTGTACACAGTCTCTGTCAACCTGGCACCTCTCACGCTTGATGTATGCAGGATACTATCTATCATTGCCATGACATTGGATATCCCCTTCAGTGTGACGCATTTGACGGACTCGCTCACCTGTTAATGCCACGGTATCGTCACACTTGTTATCACCATATCTGCAGCACAGGTCTCTGAGTGCACGGAACACTCATAGAGTGCCACGTGCAGTCTGGAGTTTGCTTCTTTGAATGGGGTTCATGGATTTGCCACTAGTCCAAAGATCACCCGGCACAAAAAGCTCCATGATTGAAGTAAATTGTTGAAAATACTTGTAAGGTTCAGTTCAAAACATTTTTGTAGGAAATTCCTAGAAACGCACAAGTGCTCTTGTTGGATAGAGGAACTTCGGCCCCTTCTACACTAAGCCGACTAAGGTTACCCAGGCTATATCCCACCTAACCTTATCCTTGTCCACACACACAATGCCACTGTTTAAGACCCCTTCTGTTCGCCGCCACAATGCGACCTAGTACGCATGCAAGAAAAACAATGCCCGTGTCATAGTCACCTCTGACCTGGAAGTGTATTCTTACCCTGTGTTTCAATGTAGACTATTGCCACATTTCTTTTAACAGTAAACCTTGCTTGCCTTCCATCAGCAACTGTTAGACTATTGTAGTGAATCACACCTGAGCCATCATACATGGATCATATCTTTAATGGACATGTGAAAGTAATCGATGTGATAAAGAACATTTTACAACAATCATAGATATCTGGTCAGGACACTGTGCTTGTAGGCTGAACTTGACGGCCGCAACCACTTCATGGCTTCACAGTAGTTATGGAGTACAAAACTATACGTTGAGTAATCACTCGACATACATCGCGGAACATAACTGATAGTCTGCTTTGCCAGTCTAAATGCATTCGCTGTTTTCCGTAGTACTCCTTCGTCCACGAGAGCCCGCATTCTCGTTGTCAGGTTTTTGGTACATCACTTGTCAATAGTGCGCAAATAATAGGTTATATATATTATAAATCGATTCGAATTCGAATCACGATTCTCACGTTGTGCGATTCAGAATCGATTCTCATTTTTAAAAAATCTTTTTTTTTTTTTTAAATGTATTTATTTATTTATTTATTTATTTTTGTTTATTTTATTTTTTTATTTTTTTGGTATTTTTTAATAAATCAATCCAACAAAACAATACACAGCAATACCATAACAATGCAATCCAATTCCAATACCAAACCCGACCCAGCAACACTCAGAACTGCAATAAACAGAGCAATTGAGAGGAGACACAAACATGACACAGAACCAACCAAAAGTAGTGAAACAAAAATGAATATTATCAACAACAGTATCAATATTAGTAACAATTTCAACATAGCAGTGATTAAAAATCCCTCATTGACATTATCATTAGACATTTATTAAAAAAGAACAATAGTGTCACAGTGGCTTACACTTGCATCGCATCTCATAAGCTTGACAACACACTGTGTCCAATATTTTCACAAAGATAAAATAAGTCATATTTTTGGTTCATTTAATAGTTAAAACAAATTTACATTATTGCAATCAGTTGATAAAACATTGTCCTTTACAATTATACAAGCTTTTTACAAAAATCTACTACTCTGCTTGCATGTCAGCAGACTGGGGTAGATCCTGCTGAAATCCTATGTATTGAATGAATAGAGAATCCTTTTGAATCGGGAAAATGTCGTTTTTTGAATCGAGAATCGCGTTGAAGTGAAAAAAATAGATTTTGAATCGAATTGTGACCCCAAGAATCGATATTGAATCGAATCGTGGTACACCCAAAAATTCACAGCCCTACTATATATATATATATATATATATATATATATATATATATATATATATATATCAATTCATGTGTTATGTTTGTGTGGTTTGCATTTGATGTCAGTTTTTCCCATGTTTGCAAACGCAGCGTCCGTGCCTGAAAGGTTATTGGAGAAGAATGAGGAAGTGTTGTTGTGTGTCTGAGGAAGTGCAGACTCACGAGACGAAAGTGTTTGCACGGAACGTAAAACCTGTTGGAATTGTGCCATTTATTATCATAAGATTGGTAATAAAAGTTAAAAATAGCGTTGACTTTGTGTAATTTCTTCTGGGGGATGCAATGTATTATATCACTTAATTTGTTTTCAAGTAAAAAAAAAACGCAACCTTATTTTTAAGTTGTGGCGGTAATGAAAATACAGTGGCAGCGCGCCATATTCAATTCCAGACAGTCACAATGGCCCACGTCTTGTTTACATCCAGTTCCGGTAGCGCGGTTTTCGGTGATCAAAGTCTTTTTTCCAGTGGTCAAGTTTTTGGTACATCCCTTGTCAATAGTGATCTCCTGCTGGCCCCACTATGGACTGGACTCTCACACTATTATGTTAGATCCACTATGGACTGGACTCTCACACTATTATGTTAGATCCACTATGGACTGGACTCTCACAATATTATGCTAGATCCACTCGACGTCCATTGCACCGGTCGCCCAGGGGGGGATCCCCACATCTGCGGTCCCCTCCAAGGTTTCTCATCGTAATCCCATTGGGTTGAGTTTTTTCTTGCCCTGATGCGGGATCTGAGCCGAGGATGTCGTTGTGGCTTGTGCAGCCCTTTGAGACACTCGTGATTTAGGGCTATATAAGTAAAGTTTGATTGATTTATTGATTGATAGTGCACAAATAAT
The DNA here is from genome assembly GCF_033978685.3 of Nerophis lumbriciformis. Lineage (NCBI taxonomy): Eukaryota > Metazoa > Chordata > Actinopteri > Syngnathiformes > Syngnathidae > Nerophis > Nerophis lumbriciformis. The sequence goes on along the minus strand of NC_084570.2, from coordinate 14,280,708 downwards.
AGGCTATATTTATCAATTCATGTGTTATGTTTGTGTGGTTTGCGTTTGATGTCAGTTTTTCCCATGTTTGCAAACGCAACGTCCGTGCCTGAAAGGTGATTGGAGAAGAATGAGGAAGTGTTGTGTGACTGAGGAAGCGCAGACGAAAGTGTTTGCACGGGACGTAAAACCTGTTGGAATTGTGCCATTTATTATCATAAGATTGGTAATAAAAGTTAAAAATAGCGTTGACTTTGGGTGATTTCTTTTGGGGGATAAAATGTATTGTATCACTTTAATTTGTTTTCAAGTAAAAAAAACAACAACGTTATTTTCAAGTACCGTGACAGCGCGCCATATTCAATTACATTAAGGGGAAACCTTGTACAATAATAGTGAAGGGAGACGTCAGCTTTCTGGAAATGTGACCCACAAAACAAGTTAGTTGAATATCCCTGCCATGGATGATTCAGGTGGAGCAAATGACACACTCCTCCCTCTCTACCAGCGAGCGAGTTTATCAGGGCTGCTCGGAATATTCAACACGGAAGCGAGTGGGCCCAGGGGATCTTATTTGCTCAGGTGTCCATCTGCTCCAAGTTGTCTGGGATAATCTCCACATCATGTCACATTTGCATTTGCATGAGAAAAGCACAGTGACTGTAAGCGTCCGGCACTGGCCGGTTGCAAGGGTGCAAGATTCTCTACAGACCAGTGTGTTTGCTAATCCGCCACGCAGCTAATGCCACACAATTATGTAAGGATTTACCATGTTTGTTATTGTTTGTTGGTTCAGCTCAATTTGTGCATCCAGCTTTAGTTGGGAAATTAGCTGTAAGATTTTGCTAAACACCGCCAATTTGTTTTGTCTTTTAGCCGCAGGGGGATTTGCTGCAGTCCAACTCAGCTTGTCATGTGTCTTATTAGCGGGTTTAGGCAAAGAAAAGGTGCACCCATTGATCCACTGATCATTAGGGATCCTCCTTTGGCTTTGTTCCCCCTGCCTGACGCAGCAAAAGTATCACAGAGAATTGCCGTGTTTATTGATTTCAACGTTCTGTGAAGAATTACTCAAGCAGCAGATGAAAATCAACTGCATCCCCCATGGATTCTTGCAAATGTTGAGCACAGGGGTTTTTCCCTCATCCCCCAAAAAATGATTTTCTGAAGCACATTTGATCAGATTATCTGCTCACCCTTTTTACTTTGTCACCACTAGAACTAAATATATACAGTCGGGGTCAAAAGTTTGCATACACTTGTAAAGAACATAATGTCATGGCTGTCTTGAGTTTCCAATCATTTTTACAACTCTTATTTTTTTGTGATAGAGTGATTGGAGCACATACTTGTTGGTCACAAAAAACATTCATCAAGTTTGGTTCTTTTATGAATTTATTACGGGTCTATTGAAAATGTGACCAAATCTGCTGGGTCAAAAGTATACATACAGCAATGTTACTATTTGATTACATGTCCCTTGACAAGTTTCACTGCAATAAGGCGCTTTTGGTAGCCATCCACAAGCTTCTGGTTGAATTTTCGACCACTCCATCCATCCATCCATCTTCTTCCGGTTATCCGAGGTCGGGTCGCGGGGGCAGCAGCCTAAGCAGGGAAGCCCAGACTTCCCTCTCCCCAGCCACTTCGTCCAGCTCCTCCCGGAGGATCCCGAGGCGTTCCCAGGCCAGCCGGGAGACATAGTCTTCCCAACGTGTCCTGGGTCTTCCCCGTGGCCTCCTACCGGTCGGACGTGCCTGAAACACCTCCCGAGGGAGGCGTTCGGGTGGCATCCTGACCAGATGCCCGAACGACCTCATCTGGCTCCTCTCGATGTGGAGGAGCACTCCTCTTGACAAAATTGGTGCAGTTCAGCTAAATTTGTTGGTTTTCTGACATGGACTTGTTTCTTCAGCATTGTCCACACGTCAGAACTTTGGGAAGGCCATTCTAAAAACCTTAAATCTAGCCTGATTTAGTCATTCCTTTACCACTTTTGACATGTGTTTGGGGTCATTGTCCTGTTGGAACACCCGACTGCGCCCAAGACCCAACCTCCGGGCTGATGATTTTAGGTTGTCCTGAAGAATTTGGAGATAATCCTCCTTTTTCATTGTTCCATTTACTCTCTGTAAAGCACCAGTTCCATTGGCAGCAAAACAGGCCCAGAGCATAATACTGCCACCACCATGCTTGACGGTAGGATTGGTGTTCCTTGGTATGTGTCCTGGGCATGACGTTAAAGTGCATCCGGCAGTGGAGGATCCTCTATGGCAGGGGTGTCAAACTCAAATACAGAGTGGGCCAAAATTTAAAACTGAACAAAGCCTCGGACCAATGTTGAACAAATTAACCTTTAACGTACTCTACGAGCTATCGTCACGTCCGCTTTTCATCCAATCTAACAACGTGCCGGCCCAGTCACAAGAAAATGTGCGGCTTCTCTACGCACACACGAGCGAATCCAACGCATACTTCATCAACAGCGATACAGGTTACACTGAGGGTGCCAGTATAAAAAACTTCAACACTGTTAGAAATATACACCACACTGTGAATCTACACCAAACAAGAATGACAAACACATTTCGGGAGAACATCCGCACCGTAACACAACATAAACACAACAGAACAAATACCCAGAATCCTTTGCAGCACTAACTCTTCCGGGACGCTACAAAGTACGCCCCCGCTATCACCAAACCTCCCCCCCACACACACACACCTTGTAGTGTCCCGGAAGAGTTAGGGCTGCAAAGGGTTCTGGTTTGGTGTGGATTCACAGTGTGGCGTATATTTCTAACACTGTTAACGTTTTTTATTCGGCTACCCTCAGTGTAACCTGTATCACTGTTGATGAAGTATGCGTTGCATTCTAATGTGTGTGCGTGCAGAAGCCGCACATGTTATGTGACTGGGCCAGCACTCGTTTGGCTGGCTGGCTGCCTGGCAGGAAGACTCCCGGGAGGATCGGCGGGCCAGCTTTAGTGTTAATTTGATATCGCCTCAAGGGCCAAGTGAAATTACACGGTGGTCCAAATTTGGCCCGCGGGCCAGAGTTTGACACCCATGCTCTATGGGGTCTTGGGGCACTAGGAGGTTAACCCCTTTACTACTGTTACCCCATTTGGCCCTTGACAAAGGCCTAGTACCTGACTGCCCCCTAGCCAGGGATACGGTGAAGACCTCAACGGCAGAGCAGGCGGAAGACGGTAGATTTAGGAACTACCACAACGGCTGCGATGGCGGAAGAAGGCTGCAGCAGAAAAGGGTCCCCAGTCGTCTTGGACTCAATGCCACTGGATCCTGACCCGATTCTGTCAAAGATCATGTGGTGACTGTCTGTGCACCAGTCTCCCCACGTTAAACAAAGCCACGCACAGGCATCCTCCATAAAGGGATACACCCCTACCAGGAAGATTGTCATACTCGTTCGAGTGACCGCCGATGATGATGTTGTTCCTTGGATTAAAGGCCTCACCTTTTCTCCTCCAAACATATTGCTGGTTTTGTGGCCAAACAGCTAATTTTTTGTTTCATCCGACATCGCATGTACAAAGATAATACCTTCTGGAGGAAAGTTCTGTGGTCAGAATTTAAATTTTGTCTTCAAATATAAGTTAGCTTAGCAGGTTTGGTAAATATGATTTCCTTCCTTTTCCTCCTTAACGCCTACTGGCGCTGTCCACTTTGAAAACCGCCGGTTTTGCATCATTCCTAATGATAACATTTGATTAAAATCCCATACAGTGGTTCATACATACAACAACATATGAGATTATATTTCAATTTTAGTTGCACCTGTGCAATGTTCCCTCTAAATTGCGCACTGCTCAAGCGTCCTCTGCACACGGCAAATCTGTGCCACGCACAAAATCAAATAAAAAAATAAGCGCATAACAATTTTCGACACACGGACACGACAGAGAAAACCGTTTTCGTCATCATTGTTCAAATATTGTAACGTCTGTCGAGACGCTTTGAGGACATGAATTCCATCGATCACTTTACTCAGCAAAACTCTTTATTGTCGGCCATAAACACATCACCAAAACATTAGTAAAAAAAATGATATCTAGCAAAAGTGGTCATTTTCTGCAGTACAAACCAGACCAAAAGCAACTTTGTTATATCAACAGCAGCCGCTCGCTCTTTCTCACTTGCGCCAACACATGCACATATGGCACTTAGCCAGTGATGCGTTTACAGCCACACAAAAAGTCGGACAACTCCAACACCACACATAAAGGTCGTTACACTATGATTTGCCAATCAAATGTGTGCTTATTCTAGTGTCATTTATAAGGAATCATAATTTATAAATATTAATCATGAAATGCTGTTAGTATATTAAATAAATACTAATAAAAATATATTTTTTACAAACAGGAAGTTGCAGGAATGTACACATGATCCCCTGCTTACATCTCATTGTGCAACATGTGAATGTTTTAATGGGAACTAAATGCAATGTTTGAAAGGGGTACAAATTATTTCCAAGGCAGGACCTCCACCCAGACAAACAATACAATTACACAGTTCATGAAAAACAATATTTTTTGTTATTGTCATTGTAAGTGGGCCTAAACACTTATATTAGAAAATAACCTCATGGAAATGACTGCTGTCATTTGATTATAATAATAAGAGAATGTTGTCTGTCTATTTGTGTTGGCCCTGCGATGAGGTGGCGACTTGTCCAGGGTGTACACCGCTTTCCGCCCGAATGCAGCTGAGATAGGCTACAGAACCCCCCGCGACCCCGAAAGGGACAAGCGGTAGAAAAATGGATGGATGGATGGAGATTGAACTTGTTATTTAGTCAGGTTTGGGACAGGTGTGATGCTGGTGTAGCCACAGTGTGCACGTCTGATGGGAGTTTTTGCGTTTGCTCACACACATGAAAAATTAGAGGGAACTTTGCACCTGTGTATCTTCCTCAGTAACACCTTAGTATTTGTGTCACTTATGCCAGATGTAAAGGGTAATTATGCTGCTTTCCATTAACCTCGGAAGTTAGAGCTGGGAATGAACTGCAGACGAACTGCTTTACGGTAGACGAAAACTGTTGTTGTGTGTTGTTACCGCGCTGGGAGGACGTTAATGAAACTGCCTAACAATAAACCCACATAAGAAACCAAGAACTCGCCCTCGATCATTCTACAGTTATAACGTGATTGGGCAGGCACGCTGTTTATATCGTGGGAAAGCGGACGTGAAAACTGCTGTCGACATGTCACTTAGGTCCGCATGGGGCTGGAGGGGGCGTGGCCTCCAGCTCCGCTTGAATTTCGGGAGATTTTCGGGAGAAAATTTGTCTCGGGAGGTTTTCGGGAGAGGCGCTGAATTTCGGGAGTCTCCCTGAAAATCCGGGAGGGTTGGCAAGTATGACTCCGAGCAGCCATCTTTCAAGGCAACTCAGGGGGGAGTGAGGACTCAGCCTTTTCGAGTAGGAAATCAGACGACGGGAGGCATTCAAGTTGAAGTTTCCCATTAGGAACTCGGAAATTCCGACTTCTCGGTAGAAAGCACTATAATTTGATGTCAAGGGAGCTTTAACTTTACCTGAAGCGATGGTTGTTGATCGTGTTCAACGTGTTGCCTTTCTCTTGCCGCCATGTCTGCAAACACGTTTAGCCCATTGGGCAACCTTCCTCCACTGTGGCAGTCTGTGTTTTTACGGGAGAGGAAGCAATCCCAAACATCCCTATTAGTCATTTTAAAGCAAGAGAAAAGTTCAGGAGACTAGATTCCTTCATCCGTCAGAGCTTGCAGAGCTGTGTTCGTCAGAAAGGGTCCTCATATTGCCGCTGCATCCTCCAACAACCTGAAGGGTTTCAACCGTCACTTTTGTTTAATTTTAGTGGTTTTGAAACCGTCACTTTTAAATACCTAAGTATATCTTAAAACTGGTAACCGACCCATGCCTACTTAAGCCTAAGCAATCTTGTAGATGGACATGTACTCCGATGTTCAGTTCAACTAGGCATCTAACGAATAACAGTATTAATTAGACAGGGCGGTAAAATTCCAGACCGCAGGTATTTCTGTTTTAAATTAAAATAAGCGTAAAGCAGTGATTAATAAATGCACTTCGATAAACTCACATACCAGTGATACTGCTCATTTACTGGAGAAGCAAGTTAGTGCGCTAATGACGAGCCAGCTTAAATGCTAACATGAATACAAAAGACGCTGTTTCTCCCTACTACAACGTCATACCCCAATCTTAGCTTGTACAAACACATTGTTGTCTGAGCAATACATATTTATTAAAGATATTTAACTAAAAATAACTCTAAACATTACCACTATATAACAATAATATGTCAACAATATTCAATGTTTCTTCTGCCAAGGAATGTATAAACCCCGTTTCCATATGAGTTAGGAAATTGTTAGATGTAAATATAAACGGAATACAATGATGTGCAAATCCTTTTCAACCCATATTCAATTAAATGCACTACAAAGACAAGATATTTGATGTTCAAACTCATAAACTTAATTTTTTTTTTGCAAATAATAATTAACTTAGAATTTCATGGCTGCAACACGTGCCAAAGTAGTTGGGAAAGGGCATGTTCACCACTGTGTTACATGGCCTTTCCTTTTAACAACACTCAGTAAACGTTTGGGAACTGAGGAGACACATTTTTTAAGCTTCTCAGGTGGAATTCTTTCCCATTCTTGCTTGATGTACAGCTTAAGTTGTTCAACAGTCCGGGGGTCTCCGTTGTGGTATTTTAGGCTTCATAATGCGCCACACATTTTCAATGGGAGACAGGTCTGGACTACAGGCAGGCCAGTCTAGTACCCGCACTCTTTTACTATGAAGCCACGTTGATGTAACACGTGGCTTGGCATTGTCTTGCTGAAATAAGCAGGGGCGTCCATGGTAACGTTGCTTGGATGGCAACATATGTTGCTCCAAAACCTGTATGTACCTTTCAGCATTAATGGCGCCTTCACAGATGTGTAAGTTACCCATGTCTTGGGCACTAATACACCCCCATACCATCCCAGATGCTGGCTTTTCACCTTTGCGCCTATAACAATCCGGATGGTTCTTTTCCTCTTTGGTCCGGAGGACACGACGTCCACGGTTTCCAAAAACAATTTGAAATGTGGACTCGTCAGACCACAGAACACTTTTCCACTTTGTGTCAGTCCATCTTAGATGAGCTCAGGCCCAGCGAAGCCAACGGCGTTTCTGGGTGTTGTTGATAAACGGTTTTCGCCTTGCATCGGAGAGTTTTAACTTCCACTTACAGATGTAGCGACCAACTGTAGTTACTGACAGTGGGTTTCTGAAGTGTTCCTGAGCCCATGTGGTGATATCCTTTACACACTGATGTCGCTTGTTGATGCAGTACAGCCTGAGGGATCGAAGGTCACGGGCTTAGCTGCTTACATGCAGTGATTTCTCCAGATTCTCTGAACCCTTTGATGATATTACGGACCGTAGATGTGAAATCCCTAAATTCCTTGCAATAGCTGGTTGAGAAAGGTTTTTCTGAAACTGTTCAACAATTTGCTCATGCATTTGTTGACAAAGTGGTGACCCTCGCCCCATCCTTGTTTGTGAATGACTGAGCATTTCATGGAATCTACTTTTATACCCAATCATGGCACCCACCTGTTCCCAATTTGCCTGTTCACCTTTGGGATGTTCCAAATAAGTGTTTGATGAGCATTCCTCAACTTTATCAGTATTTATTGCCACCTTTCCCAACTTCTTTGTCACGTCTTGCTGGCATCAAATTCTAAAGTTAATGATTTTTTGCAAAAAAAAAAAAAAAAAAGTTTATCTGTTTGAACATTAAATATGTTGTCTTTGTAGCATATTCAACTGAATTTGGGTTGAAAATGATTTGCAAATCATTGTTTTCCGTTTGTATTTACATCTAACACAAATTCCCAACTCATATGGAAATGGGGTTTGTATATTGTTTCTAGTTTCTAGTAGACAACGGTATTTTACCGACAGCGTGACACGCTAACAGCCAATCAGGTAACACGTATCAACTACGAAGTTTGGTTGCGCCGTCTTTCTGTCTCGTTCTGGATTCTCTGCATGGACTGAGAAGAGAAACTGTGATTACTTGATATACCAACTCAATAACTGACACTTGTCTTTAGTATTGTTGGTTTTAATGTAGACAGTTCGGCAACATCCTGACTCTTCCAATGTGTCCGTTTAATGAGTAACTTCCCTAACTACACTGTGTAGTGTTCAGTAGCTTTTACACTAATGCCATCTAGTGTCTCAAAACTGCAACTACCTTCAAATGCTCTGCAATTATGTTGCTACCTTCGCCGCGCTCATCCTACTTGGCTACTAGACACAATATTCACTGATAAATAGCACCCTTGGTAAGTTGGAAACTGCATTACTCTATTTATTGTCAGGCTTAAATAATATCAACAATTATCGATATCGATCAATATAAAAAAAGGTATATCATGATACAGTTTTCAGCCATATCGCCAGCCCTAGTCCCATGTTTCTGATTCTAATATTACTGCCAGTGCCTCAATGCTTGTACAGTGCATTTGATTATAGCCACAATTTAGACCAAACACTTTTAGATTATAGGCACCAGAAACATGAACGACATTTGTGGGATTTATTGTTATATTTGTAGTAATTCCTTCCCCATTATGTTGCAGGAACTCCACCTACTGCATGAAGGTCTCCATGTCCCTCACCGTGGCAGAAAATGACACAGACCTCTGCTACAACGCCAATATGAGGTTCTTTGAGAAGGCGGAGCTGAGCAAAAGCAAGGACATCACCTGCACTGGCATCGAAGATTACACCCAATCAGGAGTGGAGCCTCAGATCAAGTGGTACAAGGTAAGATATTGTCTAAGTCACAATAAATATACTTTAATTTCGGTCTGTACTGTAAGACAGAGCACAACCAATACCCAAGGCTCCAATATCAGCAAAAATTAACTTCACATCAGGGTTGTACGGTATACCGATATTAGTTTATTACCACAATACTAATTAATAATTTTTGGTACTATACCACCTCTGAAAAGTACCGGTCCGCCACCCCCTGTCGTCGTCGTCACGTCGTGTCATTGCTGGTTTACAAGCAGAGGAGCATGTTCGGCAGCGCACAATCACAGAGTACTTACAAGCAGACACAGTGTGTAGACAAAAAAGGGAGAACAGACGCATTTTGGCTTAAAAACTAACAATTAAGGTGAAGTTATAACACTGAAACACCCTTAGGAAGAGGTGCTTTAAAACATGGCTAGCTAGCTAGCGGCTAAAGTCCAGTCGGCGGTGTTTTAGCTATTTCTAAATCACTAATCCTCGCCTCCATGGCGACAAATAAAGTAAGTTTCTTACAAGTATCATCCCTGCAGGACAAGGAATAGGTAAACATGTTTCACTACACACCGTAGCTCATCGGCATAAAGATGTAAACATCTGTCATTGGTGGATCTACACCTAACATCCACTGTAATGATACCAAGTACAGTAGCGTATCTAGTCGATACTACTATACACTACTATACACTACTATTACGTCTATATTCTTCTTTTGTTTTTTAAAAATCTATATTATGTTTATGAACTCAGGAAATATGTCCCTGGACACATGAGGACTTTGAATATGATCCTGTAACTACTTGGTATCGCATTGATACCCAATTTTGTGGTATCATCCAAAAATAATGTAAAGTTTCAAACAACGGAAGAATAACTTATTATTACATTTTAACAGAAGTGTAGGTAGTAAATGAACAAGTAGATTAATAATTCATTTTCTACCACTTGTCCTTAATAATGTTGACAAAATAATAGAATGGAAAATGACACAATATGTTACTGCATATATCAGCAGCTTAATTAGGAGCCTTTGTTTGTTTACTACTAAAATACAAGTTGTCTTGTATGTTCACTATTTTATTTAAGGACAAACTTGCAATAAGAAACATATGTTTAATGTACCCTAAGATTTTTTTTGTTAAAATAAAGACAATAATGCAATTTGTTGTGGTCCCCTTTATTTAGAAAAGTACCGAAAAGTATCAAAATGATTGTGATTTCCTTTACCAACATATTGGTATCGGGACAACACTACTTCACATTATTAAGCAACTGCAGATGCCTAATAATAGATGACCACAAACTATTTGGATTGCAACAGGAGACCAATCTCATACATAGTATATGTTACAAGTAAATTGCTTGACAACACCGACAAACGATCACGCAGCATAAATCAGCGTCCATCAAAGACGTTACTTACTCATGCATGAATAGGTCCAACATTGGCTTAATGCTTTAAGGGGATTTGCGCTGTTTTTTGGAATGTTGTCTATCAATCCTTACGTGAGACAAGCACACGTTTTTCTTTTTTTATGCATTCTATATCATAAAACAACACTAGCAAAAGTCAGCTAACAATGGAGCGCTCTAAAAAAAACATTCCAAAGCCTCCAACAACATTTAATATACACACTGTAGGTATGTATGTAATGTAGTAACCGCTACATTCATAATAACTAGGGATGTCCGATAATGGCTTTTTGCCGATAGCCGATATTCCGATATTGTCCAACTCTTTAATTACCGATACCGATATCAACCGATACCGATATCAACGGATATATGCAGTCGTGGAATTAACACATTATTATGCCTAATTTGGACAACCAGGTATGGTGAAGATAAGGTACTTTTTTTTTAAATTCATAAAATAAGATAAATAAATTTAAAACATTTTCTTGAATAAAAAAGAAAGTAAAACAATATAAAAACAGTTACATAAAAACTAGTAATTAATGAAAATGAGTAAAATTAACTGTTAAAGGTTAGTACTATTAGTGGACCAGCAGCACGCACAATCATGTGTGCTTACGGACTGTATCCCTTGCAGACTGTATTGATATATATTGCTATATAATGTAGGAACCAGAATATTAATAACAGAAAGAAACAACCATTTTGTGTGAATGAGTGTGAATGGGGGAAGGAGGTTTTTTGTGTTGGTGCACTAATTGTAAGTGTATCTTGTGTTTTTTATGTTGATCTAATAAAAAAAAAATACAATAAAAAAAAAACACACAAAAAAACGATACTGATAAAAAAAAATAAAACGATACCGATAATTTCCGATATTACATTTTAACGCATTTATCGGCCGATAATATCGGCAGGCCGGTATTATCGGACATCTCTATCGAAAATTCTATTAAACACACTCCGTAACCTTGTGGACAGACTTCCCAGAAGAGTTGAAGCTGTAATTATTAGGGATGTCCGATATTATCGGCCGATAAATGCGTTAAAATGTAATATCGGAAATTATCGGTATCGGTTTTTTTATTATCGGTATCGGGGTTTTTTTGTGTTTTTTTTTTTCCGATAATATTGGCCTGCCGATATTATCAGACATCCCTAATAATAACATGTAATATTTACATATTTTGCTCATTTCAAGCATTGAGTGGCGTATTCATTTCCCAAAGGCATTCCAACATGCAAACCTAATACACGTGACAGACTTCATAAGAGCCAACGACGACTACTTTTGGACAAATGATGATCCAGAAGCTTATATTTTTAAGTCTGACTATGCGGAGGCTGAGCTCCAAGTTTTAGAAGCTGTGTGCTACACAGATTAAACTTTAGTGAAACACGAAGCATCATGTTTTGTTTTGCAAAGTGCTGAACAAAATATACAAACTACGAACATAATAAAACTTACTGTACAATGTCTGCTCTCACTGGGATTTGGACTGATGGGATGTTCATATCTTCCCGCTTAGATGAATAATTAACCATCTCTCTCACGAAGACATAAGTAAAAAGTTGCAAACAAGTGTTTTTATATAAGTTGTAAATTGACCAACGTCTCGGTTTATGGCCACAACTTTCTACTATACAAATGACATGCATAATTTATAATCTCAAATTAACTTTCACCAACTCAGGCGATGCAGCAGCTGCAGCTCAGTATGTCAACAACTGCAGCTGCACAAGCTAGTTAGCTCTCTGTGATAAAAAATAGTTTGTCTGCGTCAGCGCTTGTAATAACAATCTCGCTAATACTTGGTTAATATTCAGGTCACGATATGTAAATAGACTATTTTTGGCGGTTTTTGTAGAAGGCTTTATGCGCGGAATAGTGTACTCCCGTTAGATGCATTGTTAGCCACCTCGTACTTGCCATATTTTACGACTTAGAATGCATTAATAAAAAGAAAAACATATGGCTTACAGCTTACAAGTGAATGATAGGCAAAACTCCCCAAAAAGCGCAGTTCTCCGTTTAAGTACCAGTAGAGTGGAAAAATAAATTGACTTTATATGCTTAATTGTGTTTCATTGTAGCCATTAAACCATATCAAATTGTATTTACAATCGGCAAAGTATTGGAAAATACCGACAAAACATCACAAAATGCCACAATTTTAGACGGCCGTTTTGAATATTCCGCTGCAAATGTTTGCGGCAATATCCGTAGTTTTGGGGTGGGATGGCGTCGCGATCAAAAGGCCTCTGCACTCTGAACATATCATCAGATCAGTCGTACTGGAAATATGCAAAAATTAGACAGAGATGTGCTGTTTAACATTTAGCATCCTTACGTAAGACATGAATTAATTTTGTATTTTTTTTATATGCATTCTTAGTCATAAATAAATAAATAATTAAAAGTATGCTAACAATTGAGTCAAAACCCACCAACATTACCCTATTTACATATTGTGACTTGAATTTTGACCAAACATTAGCGATATTGTTATTATAAGCGCTAACGCAGACAAACTATTTTTTTAACGGTGCATTGATAACAGAGATTATGCTGCAGCATTGAACTGTTTTATGTCCTGCTGCTACTGCTCGTCAACATTATATTCTAGATTATAAATCATGCCTCTCATCTGGATAATAGAAGGATTCAACCATGATTCTAGAAGTGAATTTTTTTAATTATATTTTTATATAGCGCTTTTCTCCAGTGACTCAAAGCGCGTTTACATAGTGAAACCCAATATCTAAGTTGCATTTAAAGCAGTGTGGGTGACACTCGGAGCAGGTGGGTCAAGTGTCTTGCCCAAGGACACAACGTCAGTGACTGGGATGGCGGAAGCAGGGATCGAACCTGGAACCCTCAAGTTGCTGGCACGGCCACTCAACCAACCGAGCAGTACCGCCCCAAGTTGTTCATCTGTGACATTCGATTTATACCCAGAGATGGAGACAACCGAAAACGGTGTCTGCAGGTAGCAACTTTTCCTTTTAACCTTTCGTGTGGATTATGATTAATTCTTCATCTAAATGGGAAGTAATAAACATCCTATCACTCGTCATTGCAGTGAAAGCAGACATTGTACAGTAAGCAATCATTTTATTTAGAGATGTCCGATAATATCGGCCGATAAATGCTTTAAAATGTACTATCGGAAATTATCGGTATCTGTTTCAAAAAGTAAAATTTATGACTTTTTAAAACTCCGCTGTACGGAGCGGTACACAGACGTAGGGAGAAGTACAGAGCGCCAATAAACCTTAAAGGCACTGCCTTTGCGTGCCGGCCCAACCACATAATATCTACGGCTCTTCACACACACAAGTGAATGCAAATCATACTTGGTCAACAGCCATACAGGTCACACTGAGGGTGGCCGTATAAACAACGTTAACACTGTTACAAATATGCGCCACACTGTGAACCCACACCAAACAAGAATGACAAACACATTTCGGGAGAACATCCGCACCGTAACACAACAGAACAAATACCCAGAACCCCTTTGCAGCACTAACTCTTCCGGGATGCTACAATATACACCCCCCGCTACCCCTTAGCCCCCTTCCCCCCACACACCTCAACCCCGCCCACCTCAACCTCCTCATGCTCTCTCAGGGAGAGCATGTCCCAAATTCCTGCTGTTTTGAGGCATGTTAAAAAAATAATGCACTTTGTGACTTCAATAATAAATATGGCAATGCCATGTTGGCATTTTTTTTCCATAACTTGAGTTGATTTATTTTGGAAAACCTTCTTACATTGTTAAATGCATCCAGCGGGGCATCACAACAAAATTAGGCATAATAATGTGTTAATTCCACGACTGTATATCTCGGTATCGGTTGATATCGGAATCAGTAATTAAGAGTTGGACAATATCGGGATATCGGCAAAAAAAGCCATTATCGGACATCTCTAGTTTTATTATGTTCATAGTTTGTATTTCTTGTTTAGCACTTTGCGATATATACAATTAGTGTTGTTTTTTGTTGTATTTTACTTTCTATCTAGACTTAGTGAGTGATGTGTAGTATTTTTTAGTATTTTTTTAGTTTTTTTATTACGCTTTACTTCCGTTACTGTATGTAAAAACCTCTACTGCAACAATGTAATTTCCACATTGTGGGATAAATCAAAGTCTATCCTATCCTAGTGTTTCACTAAAGCTGGATCTGTTTGGCACGCCGCTTCTAAAACTTGTAGCTCTTCCTTCTTGTATTTAGGCTAAAAAATACAAGGTTCTGGATCCTAATTTTCCCATAGTAATCGTAATTGGCCTCTAACAAAGTCTGCATGATTATCACTGTTGTTGATGGGGAAGGGATTTCGGGTTACCAAACTCTACGTCATGGATCACGTGATTGACTTGCTCATTATCTCTCAAAATGGCTTGTGAATCTCGGTGAGATTGATACTGTTTTGATCATATCCATTCACTCACATACGTCTTAAGTCCTTTGGTGTCATAAATCAGATAACATTGTGACTTGTGCAGCCCATTGAGACACTTGTGATTAGACTTAGACTGAGACAAACTTTAATGATCCACAAGGGAAATTGTTCCACACAGTAGCTCAGTTACAATGATGGAAAGTGTAAGGATGGAAAGGACAATGCAGGTATAAATAGACTAAATATACCGATATAAAATATAACATATATACGTAATATTTACATAATATATGTACAGTATATTATATATACTGATATATTATATTATGTCTATATCATATATACAATATATAACAATTACCATGTACAATATTACAGTATATGTGACAGCTGCAGCATAAAATAGAGAGTAAATCCAGCAGAAAATAGACATTAAAAACAAAGAAAAGTAGCTAACATAGAAGGTGTCAGGTAATAGACAGATATCTATTGCTGTATGGCGAGTGATTATACAGCTGGATGGAGTGAGGAATGAATTAGGGCTATAAAGGTAAACTTTGATTGATTGATTGATTGATTGATTGATTGACTGATATATATGATAATAGCTTCAATATGGACGCAACTTGTTTTTTTCATTCTACTAGTACTTCAATACATTGGATCCAACCAGTAGCAAACAAAAAAATATGTGACAATGCCGCATGTTGGCTGTTGTCGTGATCCCAAGATGCAGAAAAGGCAGGCGATGTGCAAGCAGAATGTCGTTTAATTAGGAACCAAGCAGAAGAAAAATTACAAAGGTCTCGCAGAAACTCACAAAGAAACAGCACACTACATAATGAGTAAGGACTAAAGGAAGGAACAGGGTGGCACTAAATAGAACTAATTAACAATGAGGAACAGGGTGTGCTGGCAGGACAAAGAACAGAAAGTAAAGGTGCTGTAGAACAGAGACCAAACAGGAAATACTGACAAAACAGAAGCAATAGGACAGGAAGTGATACTAGACACATAACAATTACAAACATGGTCCAAATTGCCTTGACAGTTTTTGCTTTTGTACTCCTTGAACTCCTTGTGCAAAAGGATGTTTAAAAAGTCAAATTTGCTGATGTTAAAGGGGAACATTATCACCAGACCTATGTAAGCGTCAATATATACCTTGATGTTGCAGAAAAAAGACCATATATTTTTTTAACCGATTTCCGAACTCTAAATGGGTGAATTTTGGCGAATTAAACGCCTTTCTATTATTCGCTCTCGGAGCGATGACGTCACAACGTGACAGGAAGCAATCCGCTATTTTCTCACTTTCATCGGTGTGTTGTCGGAGGGTGTAACAACACGAACGGGGACGGATTCAAGTTGCACCAGTGGCCCAAAGATGCGAAAGTGGCAAAAAATTGGACGAAATTTGGTCAAAATACGAGGGTGTGGGGAAAGCTGACGAAATGGTCAGTCGTTTGTTCCGCACACTTTACCGACGAAAGCTATGCTACGACAGAGATGGCAACCGTCCCTTATGCCACCGAAGATGATCAAGAGAAGAATATCGACCCTAGGTTCCCTGGCCTGCTGACATCAACTCCAAAACTGGACAGATCAGCTTTCAGGAAAAGAGAGCGGATGAGGGTATGTCTACAGAATATATTAATTGATGAAAACTTTATTCATTACTCGCGGTTTTACGTAAATTATTATACATAAACTGTGTTTACCAATATTTTAGCTTAAAAACATTAATTTTTTTCAATCATTCGAGTAAATTCGGGTAGTCTTGTGTAATGCAGTATTTTGTGTCTATTTAGGTATGGTTAACCTGAGTGCTAAAATCGTGGAAAAATATATGTTCTTAGCGCCTGAAATGGGCTGTCTGCACTCTCAAAGTGCATGTTGTTGCCAAATGTATTTCATATGCTGTAAACCTAGTTCATAGTTGTTAGTTTCCTTTAATGCCAAACAAACACATACCAATCGTTGGTTAGAAGGCGATCGCCGAATTCGTCCTCGCTTTCTCCCGTGTCGCTGGCTGTCGTGTCGTTTTCGTCGGTTTCGCTTGCATACGGTTCAAACCGATATGGCTCAATAGCTTCAGTTTCTTCTTCAATTTTGTTTTCGCTACCTGCCTTCACACTACAACCATCCGTTTCAATACATGCGTAATCTGTTGAATCGCTTAAGCCGCTGAAATCCAAGTCTGAATCCGAGCTAATGTCGCTATAGCTTGCTGTTCTTTCCGCCATGTTTGTTTGTGTTGGCTTCACTATGTGACGTCACAGGAAAATGGACGGGTGTATATAACGATGGTTAAAATCAGGCATTTTGAAGCTTTTTTTAGGGATATTGCGTGATGGGTAAACATTTTTAAAAAACTTCGAAAAATATAATAAGCCACTGGGAACTGATTTTTAATGGTTTTAACCCTTCTGAAATTGTGATAATGTTCCCCTTTAAACGCTGATTTAGTGAGGCTGAAACGAGGCTTAGGCTAAATAATTATTGGTTTAAGGGGTTATCCGGCTTAGTGTAGACATAGCCTAAATGGACATCGGGAAGTGCCTCTAGGTCACGCGGTTACAATACAAAACAATTTTCAAAGAATATACTTGAATTTCAGTGTTCATTTATTTACACATATACACACACATAACTCTCCTCTCTACTACTTGCCGTAGTTTTGAAGCAATGCATGATGGGAATCCGGATGTTGTGTGTCAGTGTATTAACGTGCCGGCTGGAATAAACACATGCTGAGCAATAGCTCCGTGCCTGTCTACTTTATGGGTTATAGATAAACCTATGGATAACGGAGACATATATAATAGTCTCCTTCTTGTTGTGTGTGCAGTTGCGCACTGAGCTCCAAAAGCCGTAGATGTTATAACGTGACTGGGCCGGCACGTTGTTTATATGGAGGAAAAGTGGATGTGACGACAGGCTGTCCTCACTCAGGTCCGGCTGGAAAACGGGAGAAATTCGGGAGAATGGTTGTCCCGGGAGATTTTCGGGAGAGGCACTGAAATTCGGGAGTCTCCCGGAAAATTCGGGAGGGTTGGCAAGTATGGGCGTCACTTCCTCTCCGAACTCAGTTCGTAAGCGATCAATGAGTCCATACAAAGCTAAGAGCCGGAGATTCAAGAAATACACGGCTCACTTACCCGTGTAAAAAATTATCCAAGGAGGGGGACCTTAAAGGGGAACATTATCACAATTTCAGAATGGTTAAAATCATTAAAAATCAGTTCCCAGTGGCTTATTATATTTTTCGAAGTTTTTTTCAAAATTTTACCCATCACGCAATATCCCTAAAAAAAGCTTCAAAGTGCCTGATTTTAACCACCCGTCCATTTTCCTGTGACGTCACATAGTGAAGCCAACACAAACAAACATGGCGGAAAGAACAGCAAGCTATAGCGACATTAGCTCGGATTCAGACTCGGATTTCAGCGGCTTAAGCGATTCAACAGATTACGCATGTATTGAAACGGATGGTTGTAGTGTGGAGGCAGGTAGCGAAAACGAAATTGAAGAAGAAACTGAAGCTATTGAGCTATATCGGTTTGAACCGTATGCAAGCGAAACCGACAAACGACACGACAGCCAGCGACACGGGAGAAAGCGAGGACGAATTTGGCGATCGCCTTCTAACCAACGATTGGTATGTGTTTGTTTGGCATTAAAGGCAACTAACAACTATGAACTAGGTTTACAGCATATGAAAGACATTTGGCAACAACATGCACTTTGAGAGTGCAGACAGCCCAATTTTCATCAATTAATATATTCTGTAGACATACCCTCATCCGCTCTCTTTTCCTGAAAGCTGATCTGTCCAGTTTTGGAGTTGATGTCAGCAGGCCAGGGAAGCTAGGGTCGATATTCTTCTCTTGATCATCTTCGGTGGCATAAGGGACGGTGTGAGCCAAGACATCCAGGGGGTTTAGCTCGCTCGTCTGCGGGAACAAACTGCCGCCATTGCTTGCCGTGCTACCGAGGTCCTTTGTCCCTGAATTGCTCACACATTCCGGCAGATTCAATGGGGGTCTGGCGGCAGATTTCTTTGACTTTATCGTTGGAAATGCATCTGCTTTGAGTGTCGCGGGATATCCACACATTCTTGCCATCTCTGTCGTAGCATAGCTTTCGTCGGTAAAGTGTGCGGAACAAACGTCCAATTTATTGCCACTTTCGCATCTTTGGGCCACTGGTGCAACTTGAATCCGTCCCTGTTCGTGTTGTTACACCCTCCGACAACACACCGACGAGGCATGATGTCTCCAAGGTACGGAAAACAGTCGAAAAAACGGAAAATAACTGAGCTGATTTGACTCGATGTTTGAGAAAATGGCGGATTACTTCCCGATGTGACGTCATCGCTCAGAGAGCGAATATTAGAAAGGCGTTTAATTCGCCAAAATTCACCCATTTAGAGTTCGGAAATCGGTTAAAAAAAGATATGGTCTTTTGTCTGCAACATCAAGGTATATATTGACGCTTACATAGGTCTGGTGATAATGTTCCCCTTTAAACGCGGATTTAGTGTGGCTGAAACGAGGCTTAGGCTAAATAATAATTAGTTTAAGGCAGTGATTTTCAACCTTTATTGAGCCAAGGCACATTTTTTGTGTTGACAAAATCCGGAGGCACACCACCAGCAGAAATCATTAAACAACGAAACTCAGTTGACAGTAAAAAGTCGTTGTCGCAATTGTTGGATATGAATTTAAACCATAACCAACCATCAATATAGCTCTTGTCTCAAAGTAGGTGTACTGTCACCACCTGTCACATCACGCCGTGACTTATTTGGAGGTTTTTTTTTGCTGTTTTCCTGTGTGTAGTGTTTTAGTTCTTGTCTTGCGCTCCAATTTTGGTGGCTGTTTCTCTTTTTTTGGTATTTTCCTGGAGCAGTTTCAGGTCTTTCCCGCATCTACATTGTTTTTATCCTTCTTCGTGGGGACTTTGTCGATTGTCATGTCATGTTCGGATGTTACATTGTGGACGCCATCTTTGCTCCACAGTAAGTCTTTGCTGTCATCCAGCATTCTGTTTTTGTTTACTTTGTAGCCAGTTCAGTTTTAGTTTCGTTTTGCATAGCCTTCCCTAAGCTCCAATGCCTTTTCTTAGGGGCACTCACCTTTTGTTTATTTTTGGTTTAAGCATTAGACACCCTTTTACCTCCACGCTGCCTCCCGCTGTTTTTACTTCTACAAAGCAATTAGCTACCTGCTGCCACCTCCTGATATGGAAGAGTATTACACGGTTACTCTGCCGAGCTCTAGACTGCACCGACACGCAACATCAACACATCATTTGCAGACTATAATTACTGGTTTGCAAAAAATATTTTTAACCCAAATAGGTGAAATTAGATAATCTCCCACAGTATCTCACGGCACAGTGGTTGAAAAACACTGGTTTAAGGGGTTATCCGGCTTAGTGTAGACATAGCCTAAATGGACATCGGGAAGTGCCTCTAGGTCACGTGGTTACAATACAAAACAATTTTCAAAGAATTATGTGGAAAAATTGCCTTTTTTCTGTTCCAGCATGACCACGGTGCACAAAGTAGGTCCATAAAAGCATACTCGCAAGAGTTTGGGGCAAAAGAACAAAACCTCAACTCCATCAAATGCGATCTAGTGCAAAATGATGGCCAGGTGTCCCCAAAGTTGTGTGTGTGTGTGTGTGTGTGTGTGTGTGTGTGTGTGTGTGTGTGTGTGTGTGTGTGTGTGTGTGTGTGTGTGTGTGTGTGTGTGTGTGTGTGTGTGTGATGTAGAACCAATATAAAATTGAACAGTACTTTTTCAGTCTCCCACCAAACCCGATTAAAATAGCGGATAATGACTGTGGGTGTTTAAGCCTCCAGTATTTGGCTCACGCTTTCTTAGGCCACAGTCTGAGGCCAAACCCCGCAGTGCCCCAATTTCCTTTTGCCTCGGGTGGTTCAGTGGCCCAAAATCACAGAAGGCTCAGCTCTAACTAAAAGTGAATATGATTTTTTATTTTTTTTTAAAGCCATCCTGAATTAACAATAGACGAGGATTCAGGCAAATATCCTCATTGTGTAACGTTTCATCGCCATTATTCTCAAGGTGTCTTTCCTCTGCCTGAAACATAGGAGTGCAAGCCAAAGCAGTGGAGACAGACAATCGAGAGGCGGAGCGACATCCTCTCCATCAAGGAAGTTCGGGAAGATGACATTGGGAATTACACCTGCGAATTACAGTTTGGGAACTTTGTGGTGCGGAGGACCACGGAGCTCTCGGTCACAGGTAAGGAGGAATTCAAAGTCACAGTCCCTTTTATTCGGTCGGTTTGGCACATCCTCAAAGATCTGCAGTAGCGATGTTTGGATCCAGGTTTCATGCTGCCGATTACGGTACTGATCATATATCAGTGATATCGGCCGATACAAATACTGATACAATATTAACTGTTTATCTGTAAACGGGAATATTAACTCATCAGTGATCAGCTGATGAGCTTAACGCATACTTGCCAACCTTGAGACCTCCGATTTCGGGAGGTGGGGGGTGGGGGTGGTTGGGGGCGTGGCTAAGAGGGGAGGAGTATATTTACAGCTAGAATTCACCAAGTCAAGTATTTCATATATGTATATATATATATATATAATTCACTGAAAGTCAAGTATTTTCTTATATATATATATATATATATATATATATATATATAAGAAATACTTACATATATCAATCTATCTATCTATCAAGAGGGACAGAGACAGCACACAGTGCATGTGGATCACATGTTACCATGGCGAGAAAACATGGAGAGACTGCCAGTTATCTAGTCTCCACCAGTTGCAGAAAAAGTGCCATCAGTACAACTGGACAGTGCTGTTTCAGTTTCATCATCAGGACCATCAGTGAGTCAGACACAAACTCGTCTCATCATTGAACCAGATTCAAGGGCTGCTGAGTTGCATCATCAGAACCCAGATCACCCACAACAAAAACCCCACCAGTGATCCGCAGATACCCAGAAAGGTTTCGAGTACCACCAAAAAAACGTAATCTCTGAAGACAGTATAAAAATCTGTGTTAAAGGTGTACAAATACTGTTTGTATAATAAGCATGTTATTGTTTACAAATGAGGGTTAAGAGTTCAGTACTAAAACAAAAAAAGAATGTGGCTTAAGTACAGTTTTTTAATTGAGCTGCTGCATTTTTTTTGTTAGGTTGTTTATTTCTTTTAAGTATCTTCTACATTTCTAAAAGGGGAGGAATGTCATAGAGTTATCTATGTTTGTCTGTTGCCATCTCCTGGTGAATGTTGGCTATAGCGTACTGGGGTTACTTTTTGGTTGGCCAACGATTTACGTGGTGTTGCGCACCTGACGTCAAGTGTGTGAGTCTGTTCTGAAGTCTACAGTAAAGAGACGTACTTCATCACCTCGCCTGGTTATTGCCTCCAACTCAATATATTACAACAACATTGCTCCATGCGGACCTGGAGGGTCCACATGGAGCTGGAGGGAGCGTGGCCTCCAGGTCCGCCTGAATTTCGGGAGATTTTCGGGAGAAAATTTGTCCCGGTAGGTTTTCGGGAGAGGCGCTGAATTTCGGGAGTCTCCCGGAAAATCCGGGAGGGTTGGCAAGTATGGCTTAACGGGAAGATATGGCTAAAGATTGTACTCACAACACTGCAAAAACTGAAACGTAAGTGAAGTGAAGTGAATTATATTTATATAGCGCTTTTCTCTAGTGACTCAAAGCGCTTTACATAGTGAAAACCCAATATCTAAGTTACATTTAAACCAGTGTGGGTGGCACTGGGAGCAGGTGGGTAAAGTGTCTTGCCCAAGGACTCAACGGCAGTGACTAGGATGGCGGAAGCGGGGATCGAACCTGCAACCCTCAAGTTGATGGCACGGCCACTCTACCAACCGAGCTATACCGCCCCACCCAAGTAAGATGAAATATCTCAAATAAGGGTGATATTTGCTTATTTTCTGTCTGATAAGACAATTCTTCTCACTAAGCAGATTTTATGTTAGTACTTTACTTGTTTTAAGAGTTTTGGTCCTAAATTATCTCAGTAAGATATTACATTAGGGGTCGGGAACCTTTTTGGCTGAGAGAGCCATGAAAGCCAAATATTTAAAAATGTATTTCCGTAAGAGCCATATCATATTTTCTAACACTGAATACAACTAAATGCATGCATTTTTAAGTAAGACCAACATTTTTAGAGTATAATAAGTCTCTTATTCTTTATAATAATATTGTTGAGCGTGGCTACTGCTGCTGCTCACTGCTCCCCTCACCTCCTAGGGGATGGGTCAAGTGCAGAGGACAATTTCACCACACATAGTGTGTGTGTGACTGTCAGTGGTACTTTAACTTTCAACTTTAACATAATTCTGAAGCTAACCAATAATAAATAAAATACTTCTTACCATTAATGCGACTTCTTGAACAGATGCGATAGAAAACGGATGGATTAATTAAAATGCATGAGAATATTTTCTCTTTTCAAAATGTATTTTTAACACTGTGATTACCGGCGGAACTATTCATTACTTATCGTGTTAAGCAATGTCCGCTAAGATTTATCTGAGAGCCAGATGCAGTCATCGAAAGAGCCACATCTGGCTGGATATATTGAGTAAAACATGCTTGAAACTAGAATATCAACTGTTGCAAAGCTGTGTCATCAACACTCAGGTGTATATTGCAGCCCGGAAGAGTTAGGGCTGCATGGGCTTCTGGGTATTTGTTTTGTTGTGTTTATGTTGTGTTACTGTGCAGATGTTCTCCCGAAATGTGTTTGTCATTCTTGTTTGGTGTGGGTTCACAGTGTGGCGCATATTTCTAACAGTGTTAAAATTATTTATACAGGCACCGTCAGTGTAACCTGTATCGCTGTTGGCCAAGTATGCATGCATTCACGTGCGTGTGCGTGCTGAAGCCGAACATATTATTATGTGACTAAGCCAGCATTCGTTGGACTGGGTGAAAAGCGGACGTGACGATGTTTGGGCACTGAAATTTGAGAGTCTCCCGGGAGGATTGAGAATTAGCGGTGAATGCGGTGTTACCGCGGCACCGCCGCTGAATATAATCGGCGGGCCAGCTCTAGTGTTAATTTGATATCGCCTCAAGGGCCAAGTGAAATTACGCCAAGTGAGTTTGACACCCATGCTATACAAGATGGTTTTCAGTTTATTGTCAAAAGTATCGGGACTCAAAATCTGATCGGAGTTGAGGCCAAAGAATCTGATGGGGATCATCAGTGGAGACATCCCCTAATAGTTTAAAAACCCTTTTTTTTTTTTTTTTTTTAAACCCTTTTTTTAGATCTATGCATACTGTTCTAGTTTTTATTTGTATTCATTTTTATTTTTATTTTATTTTTTTAATGCACTGTAGCACTTTGAAGTTGTTTACTCAATGTAAAGTGCTTTTAACAAATAAAATCTATTATTATTATTATTATTATTAGTGAGTGCTATTAACAGTTGAACAATATCAACACAACGCCACCTCTACTGTAGTAAGTATGACTACACCACTCCACTTTGCGTTCCTGTCACATATGAACATTTTATCAATGCATCATGCTTTCAGCCTGATAAATTCTTAGAGAAGTTAACATAGTCCCAATGTTGGCATTTGACAGCTGTTCGTACAAAAAAAAAAAAATTAAAAAAAAGTGCAGCTGGTAATCGTTTGCAAAGAAGTGCTCGCTTTCTGCAATGTCTTCTGACGACACCGTGACTCATTTTGGTCAAACGCACGTTTCCTGCGAGGATCAGGATGAATTGGCGCTGACGCGGGCTTGAACAAAAAGCGCGAGTCAGGAGGTTTCAGATGGATCCGGGCCCTGCCGTCATCTCCTCGGCGCACACGCTGCGGCTGCAAGGTCGGAAATAAGTGTTAGCTGCTATCTGATGGAGCGTTATGGTCCCTGTAAAGAGTCAAAGCAGACTCCAGTCAGGGCAAAGCAGGGTTGTAAATCATTCACAATACCAACGCTTAATCTCTTTATATGCTTTGGAGGGTTTTGGAAACGGGAGGTAAGTACAAGCAACTGGCGCTTCAGTCCGTAAAAGGGTAATAAATGATTTCAGAAAGGATTGCTCTGTATTAATGTCTGTTGTGAAGGGTTTCCACAGTAGTGGAGGGGGCGAGAGGGGTTTCCTATTATAGATGCCAACATCCTTTTAACATCCACCTCCTGGATGGTGTCCAGTGGGAAGCTGAGGACACAGTCAGCTCTCTTAATAAGTATTTTTCTTTTTCTGACCCCACACCAGCACACTCGGTCTGCTTCATAAGTGAAAAGACGACGTTGGTCCACCCTGGTAAAACCGTCTTTATCTGAGAGCAATGCATGATGCCAATAACCACCCGTCTACGACTGTACTTAAAGGACTGCACTTTTTTGCGAATTTTGCCTATCATTCACACTCCCTATTAGCATACTTGCCAACCTTGAGACCTCCGATTTCAGGAGGTGGGGGGTGGGGGTGGGGGTGGTCGGGGTGGGACGGGGGCGTGGTTGAGGGAGTGGCTAAAAGGGGAGGAGTATATTTACAGCTAGAATTCACCAAGTCAAGTATTTCATATATATATAAGAAATACTTGACATTCAATGAATTCTAGCTATATATATATATATATATATATATATATATATATATATATATATATATATATATATATATATATATATTTATTTATTTTATTTTATATATATATATATATATATATATATATATATATATATATATATATATAAAATAAATACTTGAATTTCAGTGTTCATTTATTTACACATATACACACACAAAACACTCATCTACTCATTGTTGAGTTAAGGGTTGAATTGTCCATCCTTGTTCTATTCTCTGTCACTATTTTTCGAACCATGCTGAACACCCTCTCTGATGATGCATTGATGTGTGGCACGCACAAAAGTGCTTTCATCAAATGCACTAGATGGCAGTATTGTCCTGTTTAAGAGTGTCACAACATTGCTGTTTACGGCAGACAAACTGCTTTACGGTATACAAAAAAGTGACTGCTGTTGTTGTGTGTTGTTGCCACGCTGGGAGGACGTTAATGAAACTGCCTAACAATAAACCCACATAAGAAACCAAGAACTCGCCCTCCATCATTCTATAGTTATAACGTGATTGGGCAGATACGCTTTTTTGTATTGTGGAGGACCTGAGTCCGCCTGAATTTCGGGAGATTTTCGGGAGAAAATTTGTCCCGGGAGGTTTTCGGGAGAGGCGCCGAATTTCGGGAGTCTCCCGGAAAATCCGGGAGAGTTGGCAAGTATGCTATTAGGGTTGTACGGTATACTGATTCTAGTATAGTATCGTGGTACTAAAGAATCTAAGACGGTACTATACTCTGTTTAAAAAGTGCCGGTTATCAGGCGATATCAAATTAACACTAGAGCTGGCCCGCCGATCATATACAGTGGCGGTGCCGCGGTACACCGCTAATTCTCATACTTGCCAAACCTCCCGGGAGACTCCCACATTTCAGTGCCCCTCCCGAGAATTGTGTCCCCTTTTCGTCTAGTCCAACAAGTGCTGGTCCAGTTACGTAATATGTGCGTGAAGTGAATGCAACGCATACTTGATCTTCATTGATACAGGTTACACTGAGGGTGCCGGTATAAAAAAACTTTAACACTGTTAGAAATATGCGCCACACTGGGAATCCACAACAACAAGAATGACAAACACATTTTGGGAGAACATCCGTACAGTAACACAACATAAACACAACAGAACAAATACCCAGAACCCTTTGCTGCACTAACTCTTCCGGGACGCTACAAGGTGTTTGTGTGTGTGTGGGGGGTGGGGGGTTGGAGATAGCGGGGCTGTATATTGTAGCGTCCAGGTGTTGTGCCGGATAATGCACCCCCGGCGTAGAATTCACCCCCTGACGGGAGTGTTATATCAACTAAAGCCCACACTTAAAGTTTCCACGTGCAAGATTTAATCTATTTAAAAAAGTTATTTAATAAGAAGCCAAAAGTGCAAAAACAATAATGTTCGTGTTGGAGGAGTTGTGAATGAATGAAATATGAAATCCGTGCTGCAGTCTGCAGGTGTACCTAATGTTGTGGCCCAGCAGCGACTGCAGCACGGATTTCATATTTCATTCACGCTGGTGGTTCATTATCCGGCACAACACCTAGTGCCGCAAAGGATTCTGGGTATTTGTTCTGTTGTGTTTATGTTGTGTTACTGTGCGGGTGTTCTCCCAAAATGTGTTTGTCATTCTTGTTTGGTGTGGATTCACAGTGTGGCGTATATTTCTAACAATGTTAAAGTTGCTTATAGGGTCACTCTGTGTAAACTGTATCGCTGTTGATGAAGTATGCGTTGCATTCACGTGTGTGTGCGTACAGTAGCCGCTCATAACTTGTGACTGGGCGGGCACGTTGTTAGAAAGGATGAAAAGCGGACGTGACGTCAGCTCGTAGAGGACGTTAAAAGCAGTGCCTTTAAGGCACGCCCCCAGGACTGTGGAATAAGAGATATTATGACTGATGAACAACTTCATTCGATAATGAGGGTTGCGTCAGCTCAAAGCCTGAGCCCCGACATTAATGAACTAGCATCCAAGAAAAGATGGCAGGTATCTGGCTTGGGCACATCAGATTAGATCAGTGTGTTGCAAACTGAGCAGTTTAAAGTCCTGAATGGTTGGTTTATTCATTATTTTATTTTCAAATGTATTAGCCTATGGAAAAAGTTTATGTTGATATTTACCTCAGAAGGCTGCAAATAGAAAAGAGGCATTCAATTTTAATTTTAATTGTATTTGATATGCCATTGATATTTTTTAATTTTTATTATTATTATTTGAAACTGGATTTTGCATGTCACTATAAAGTTATATAAGCCTTGCTTGTTCAATATTCAATGCAAAACTTGTTTGGGTCCCTATTAAAAGGTTAATTTGTTCAACCTTGGCCCGCGGCTTTGTTCAGTTTTAAATTTTGGCCCACTCTGTATTTCAGTTTGACACCCCTGATCCATCCCCAGTTTTAGCTACTTCTAAATCACTAATCCTCTCCTCCATGGCGACAAATAAAGTAAGTTTCTTACAAGTATCATCCCTGCAGGACGAGGAATAGCTAAACATGTTTCACTACACACCAGAGAAGGATACAATAGATCACCGGCGTCACTGCTAACAAAAGATAGCGCTCCTGAATGTAAACATATGCCATGGGTGGATCTACACCTGACATCCACTGTAATGATACCAAGTACAAGAGTGTATCTAGTCGATACTACTATGATTACATGGATATTTTTTATTGTCACAAAATCTTTTTTCCTTCTTAAAAAATTCATATTATGTTTATGACCAATGTATGATCCTGTAACTACTTGGTATTGGGTTGATACCTAAATTTGTGGTATCATCCAAAACTAATGTAAAGTATCAAACAACAGAAGAATAAGTGATTATTACATTTTAACAGAAGTGTAGATAGAACATGTTAAAAGAGAAAGTAAGCAGATATTAGCAGTAAATGAACAAGTAGATTAATAATCCATTTTTACAGCTTGTCCCTCATAATTTTGACAAAATAAAAGAGTGAGAAATGACACAATATGTTACTGCATATGTCAGCAGACTAAATTAGGAGCTTTTTTGTTGTTGTTTACTTACTAATAAAAGACAAGTTGTCTTGTATGTTCACTATTTTATTTAAGGACAAAATTGTTCTTCGATTGCAATAAGAATCATATGTTTAATGTACCGTAAGATTTTGTATTAAAATAAAGCCAATAATGCCATTTTTATGGTATACATTTGGTACCCGTACCAAAATATTGGTATCGGGACAACCCTACTCGCTATGCAGGACAAGAACACATATGTCTTTCTTTTTCATATATTCCAATTTGTAGTATACGGCAAGTACGAGGTGGTTAACAATGAAGCCTATAGGAGTAATCTACTGTGCCCATAAAGCCCTCTAAAAAAACATCCAAAAACAGCCACTAATACTCCATTTACATATCGTGATCTAACTATTAAAGTATTCGCAATATTGTTATTATAAGCGCTAACACTGAGGTTACACACTTATGCAGCTATTCACATACTGAGCCGATGAGCTGCTACATCGCCTCTGAGTCGGTAAAAGTTAATTCTAGATTATAAATAATGCCTCTCACTTGTATTGTGGATTGTTGTTTCCTTAAATCAAGAGGTTGTTCCACTTAGACCAGGTTGTCGGCAACCAAAAATGTTGAAAAAGCCATATTGGACCAAAAATACAAAAAACTAAATCTGTCTGGAGCCGCAAAAAATTAAAAGCCTTATATAAGTGTTATAATGAAGGCAACGCATGATGTAAGTGTCTATATTAGCTATATTAGCATATACTATCAAAATGACTGTGTCGTAGGCTGACGCAAATCTTTGTTGACAGAAATGTTGACATTTAATATTTATTCTACACATTTTTACAACATTGGAAGACATTAGTAAAACGGAGGCTTCTCAGAGGGTGAGATAACACCTGGAAAGTATTGGCTTAGAATGGCCAAAGGTATAGATGTGTGTGTCCAAGTTAAAGGAAACCGCATGCTGTCTTCTTCTAATGGATTTATTACAATCTATAGCAAGCTCGGTAAAGTTTGCTGTGGTCTGGAACAACATGGCACACAAACAACTATCAGAAATGCAGCCAATATTTCATACAGATAATGTGTCAAATATAAATTAAATACAGAGGAAATTAAATGAGCTCAAATATACCTACAAATGAGGCATAAAGATGCAATATGTACATACAAATAGCATGTTAGCATTGATTAGCTTGCAGTCATGCACTGACCAAATATGCCTGATTAGCACTCCAACATGTCAATAACATCAACAAAGATCACCTTTGTGTATTCACGCACAGCCTAAAACGTTTGGTGGACAAAATGAGACAAAGAAGGAGTGGCATAAAACACGTCTTTCTGTGGCAGCGTCGGAGAAAGTTGTACATGTAAACAAACTACGGTGAGTTCACGGACGGCCGGAATTGGAAGGACAAAACGGCGCTGGCCAAATACTCTAATTAGTGAAGCATATACATGTGGACTTTTTACAAATTGGGAATGTTTGTGTCATATTTGTCCTACTACAGAAACCATATTAAAACCAAAAATATATTTTTTCCTCATCTTTTTCCATTTTCATAAAAAAAAATTTTAAAAGCTCCAGGGAGACACTATGACGGCACTAAACAATCTAGAGCCGCGGGTTGCGGACCCCCGACTTAGACACTGGCTGAAGCTGAAATCAAACTAGGAACCCTGAAGTTTCTGGACGTGTTTTGAATGTGGAAGAAGAAGAAAAAAAGTCATAATATGACCCCTTTAAGCCCTGCCGCTCAGTCTGCGCTTATTAGATCAATCATCTCACAAAGACATTTTTGGACAAAAGAGAAAGCACAGCAGCACTTCAGGTAGGCACTCAAGGCATGTGGTTATTCCAGCTGGTCGTTTGTAAGAAGTCGTCTATTTCCAGAAGGAACAAGAACAAGGTGGATGAGGAAGAAATGAGTAACAGACGAAAAAACATTTTCCTTCCATTCTGAAACTGTGGAAATTAAAACACAAGATTGGTAACCAGTGATGGGATGTTTGGCTCTTTTTAGAGAGACCTTGTTTTTCTTATGTTGCTTAAATGGATTTATTACCAACAATAATGTACAATTTGGAAGTAAAATATTTACTAATATATATTTACATAATTTTTTATAGATATGCTTATTATATAAAGATGCCTTTATTTAGTAAGTCTGCATAATGCTAAAAAATAGATTAAAAGGTACAAAAAATAACCTATTTGCTATTGAACTTTTAAAGATGTTTTTCTGCTTAACAAATTTAAAGTGAAACAACACAGAATCACTGCAAAACAACACTAAGTTAAAAAAATATATATAAATTAAAAAAATTAAAAAAATAAATAAAAAACTCAACATAGAGTCAACTATTACTAGTTAAAGGGGATCTGCACTTTCTTATTTAAT